>NW_006922133.1:878525-879711 GCF_000298275.1 Orycteropus afer afer
GTAGGATTGCCCAACCTTCCTTCCGAGGAGTGGCTGGTGGGTTTGAATGGCCAGCCTTCTGGTGAGCAGTCAAGTGCCTTAGGCACTATGCTACCAGACCTCTGGATAATTAGCAGGGTGAAATGGGGAGCACTGAGAAGAAATCATGGGAGCTCTGGTGGTGTAGTGCCTAAGGCATTTGATAACCAGAAGGCTGGCGGCTCAAACACACTAGCCACTCCAAGATACAGAGGCAGGAAACATGCTAATAAATTTAGAAGACGCTAAGAAATTCCCTCTTTCTTGGGCAATGGCTTTGTGGAGAGAGTGAGCCAGGATATGAGCCTGGAAAGGAAATCTGGAGCCAGGATTTGATCAAGAAAACTCTTTAGCACCATTGATGGATTTTAAGAAGGGGCACAACAGAATCTCATTTGCATTTTTATGAGTCTGGAATTGTGAGGAGGGTAGCTGGAGGTAAGGATAGGACTTTAGGAGACTTTTTGCAATGGTTCAGGAAAGAAGCAATTTGGGCTTGAAGAAAGCAGTGGGGTGCAGTGATGAGATCAGATAGGAGATTTGAGATATTCATGAGTCAAATCTACAGGACTTAGCAACTGATTGAATATGGTAGATGAGATTATAAAAGGGGTGAAGGAAAATTCTCTCCTTTCATTCATTTTTGATTCATTCATTCATTTATTTAACAAATATTTATTGAGCATCTACTATGTGAGTTCTTCTTGGGGCTGAAGATACTATAGTAAATAAACAAAGTTTCTATCCTCATGGAGTTTACATTCTGGTGGAAATTTTTTAAACATTAATAAATAGACATAAATTTCTAATGTGATTAACCACTGCCATCAAGTCGATTCTGACTCATAGCGACCCCCACTAAGTTTCTGAGGTGGTAAATCTTTACGGAAGTAGATTACCCCATCTTCCTTCCATGGAGTGGCTGGTGGATTTGAACTGCTGTTCTGGTTACCTAGTGCCACACTGACAGGAATATACCACAAATCGGATGGCCTTAACAAACAGGAGTTTATTCTTACAATTTGGAGGCTTTAAGTCCGAGTTCAAAGTGCCAAGCTCTAGGGGCTGGGTGAAAGCCCCTCAGCCTTGGGTTTCATCTCTGTCTCTAGCTCCCGGCCCACTGGAGCTAGAGGTGTTTCTTCACTCAGACAGCTGCTGACTGCTGAAG
>NW_006922133.1:879971-895798 GCF_000298275.1 Orycteropus afer afer
GATTGCCAGTCTCATCATGGGGAATAACTACCACCAGCTGCCCAGCCACTCAACCAGGCCCAGCCAAGTTGACACAAAAACATAACCATCACAACCACCAACCTTTTGGTTAGCAATCAAATGTCTTAGGCACTGAGCCTCCAAAGTCTTTATAATGTAATTAGTGTTGCTCTGTTTAGCAAATAACATGTAGGACCTGAGATCCTTGTGGGACATCCTTCTGAGGGGATGTTTCATTGGAAGGTATTTCTATGAGTCTGCTGACAAGAGATAAACCTTGGAGCAGATATGGATTTGGGAGTCATCAGCATATGGGTAGTTGCAAGTGACAAAAAATCAATATAATCTAATGCATGTAGAAAAGGGAATTCATTGGCTTAGGACACTAAAACCCCCAGGGGTTGGTTCCTCAACCTCAGGCATAAACGTGCGGGTTTAAATTACAGCATTTAAATTATAGCATCTCTTTCTATCTCTTGGACATTCTTGGGCATGATGGTCTCTGGTAACCCAAATCCCCAAATGACATCTATTGGTTTCACGACTCCAGCAGAAAGACTTTTTGTCCTTTTGCCCCAGCAGAAGAGTGTCAGTGAAGACTGTGATTGGTCCCTGAATCAAGTCCTGAAACCTGGTTTGGAGTATTCTTGTTGGCCAGGCCTGAGTCATGGATAAAAACATGTGGCCATAGGTGGGGGAGGGGCAGTTCTATGAAAACCCACAAATATGTACCTCTTGGAAAGATAAATTGTGATGTCAGAGGTGGGAAAAGAGATTCTGAGTAGACAGTGACCAAAATGTTCTCAACAGGTGAAAAGCAGGGATTCAAACTGGTTCAGTCATGGCTGACAAAGCAAAATCAAAACAGACCTGAATTTAAAAAATGTGGGTGACAGTGATATGGAATGCTAACAGGAATGGGAAAATGTACACGTCAAAGCCCTGGAATGGGACTTGATTACTGTTAGGATTGCAGGAGGGGTAAGAGACACACATTCAAAACAGAGCAGCACCCGCCATCTTGGAGTGAGACACCACTAGTTTGCACTCAGCGGTCAAGAAATTTGGTTGCTATGCAATTTGCATGCTGCCCTTGTTTTCTACAAGAGAGATTAAGTTTCTAGCAGGGCTTTGACCCATATTTTTTTCCTGTTCCAGTTAGTGTTCTGGTTCACACACATTTAAAAAATTTAAGTCCATTCTGGTGTCACTTTGTCGGCCATAATTGAACTGGGAAGAATTGGTTTGAAGCCCTGGTGGAAACTAAGGCCTTGATATTAGTGAAGATACCCTGGGGGAATCTAGAATGAGAAGCACCTGCAGCTCTTATCAAAATCCTGGGGAGCACTACATTTAGGAATTGAATACAAAAAAGACAATCTTGTAAAAGAGACTTCATACCCAAATCACAATAAAAATGATAATAAAACAAAAGACTTGAAGGAGTGGCCAGAGAGTTAGCAGGAAATCCTAAGGTCAGTGGCATCCCATAAGCCAATGCAGCAAGTTTCAAGAAGGACTGACTGGTCATCATCCATGTCAACAGTCACAGAGCGCCAATACCTGACCATAAAATAACCAAACCAAACCCACTGCCATCGAGTTGATTCTGACTTTTAGTGAATCCACATTGGGTTTCCAAGGCTGTAAATCATTATGGAAGCAGACTGCTTTGTCTTTTTTCTATGGAGTGGCTGGTGGGTTTGAACCATCCATCTTTTAGTTAGCAGCCAAATGCCTTAACCACTACACCACCAGAGCTCCTTCCTTCATAATAAGAGGTCATGAAATAAAGCTGAGCAGAGACCCTTGTAGGAGAAAAGGTGGGATTAAGAAAAAGCTGATAGTAAGTACATCAGATTGTTTTGGTGGAGGATCTGGGAAGTTCAAGTTCACTTAAACATATGCTTCTAAATGTCTCAGCTTCTCAAACTGAGGGACAGGGAAGTCATGGGATGAACACAGGGCATTTTTCTTGACCTTCAATTTTATGCAAAAAAGTAAAGGGGTCACATTATTTCTATAATAAAATAAATATAACTATACATGGAGCAGGATGAACAATTTGGGGGATTCTTTTAAGCTAAAATATTAAACTATAAAGATATTTGTATTGGAATCCCTTCAGACTACACCCACAGTTCCCTACAGTGAACATTCCTTCCCCTCAAATTAGTTTCTGAGTGGAAAAGAATGAAAAGCATATCTGCTTTTTATTTCAGCACTTGCCTACTACTCTAGGGAAGAGGTCACCATCCAAGGATATTTTGGGATAAACCCACTTACAAATAATGATAGCAATGGCTAACATCTGTAAAGCACTTACTACATGCCAGGCACTCTTCTAAGTGCTTGACCTCAGTTATTCCTTACAATAACCTCATGAGATGAGTACAATGATGATAATTTCTCTTTTAAATATGAGGAAGCTGATGTACAGAGAGATTACATAATTTGCCCAAGGTCACACAATTCCGTGATCAAACCCAGGGAGTCTGGCTTATGCACATAATGTCCCAGGGTTAAGGCCCATTGTTTCTGTATGGGCTTGTGCACCTGTCAGATATTAGTTCTGATATTGGTTCAGAACAAAAGGTCAGTCCTTGTGCGATGGCCTGTGAATTTCTAGAAGATGCATAGAATAGGTTGGGCAATCCTGGTGTGGCAGCCAGGCCCTGGTTCTAGCCCCATCCAACCCCATTCACTGGCGCCATTATGATCATGCCACAGAGACCCAGAGGCTCTGCTTCCAGGCAGCTTTGCACTGGAACCTGGAACCATGGAAATTCATTAGCTTACTGGGTGACATTTACTGAAACTCTACAATCATTTTTGTCTTTGAACATGCATTTTTAATTTTTATTATGATTTTTTTACTACTAATAATTTGTATTATTTTTAATGTGTTCCTTGAATGGTTTCAGAGGTTCTTTACACAATATCTGGTTTTATAAATTTTTTTTTCAATTGAAACTTTTTGTAACCTATAGCTAAAGAAAAAAAACTGCAATTGCGAGCTCTGGTAGCATAGTGGCTAAGACACTTGCCTGCTAACCAGACGGCTGGCGGTTCAAACCCACCAGCCACTCCTCGGAAGGAAGGTTGGGCAATCCTACTTCCATAGTGATACTGCCTCGGAAACCCAAGGAGGGGTCGCTATGAGTCGGGGCCGACTCGACGGCACATAACAACAACAATCAATTTTTAAAAAAATATTTATACATATAAAGTACTTTTTGTTTGATTTCTGAAAAGACACAAAGACAGATAGAGCAATATATGAACTCCTATGGCCTCATCAAAAGGTTGGTAGTTCAAACCCACCAGCTGCTCCATGAGAAGAAGATGAGTCAATCTACTTCCACAAAGATTTATAGCCTTGGAAACCCTCTGGGGCAGTTCTACTCTGTTCTATTGGGTCACTATGACTCGGAATAGACTCAATAGCAGTGGTTCTGTTATGGCATTGTCATCCAGTAACAACCATTTACTTATGCCCAGCCCCCATTTCCTCTCTTCTCATATTATTTTAAAGCAAAACTCAGATGTCATATCATTTCATCCATAAATATTTCAGGACATATCTCAACATGATAAGGATTATTTTCAAACATAACCACAATATAACATGATTATAATTCTTTAATATTAGCATCTAACCAGTCCATGTTCATATTTCTATAAATCATATTTTTCTAAAATTTTTTTGTTGCTATTTGGGTGCAAATACAAAGCAGATTCGTTTTACTCTCAACAGTTCATGCACATTTGGTTTCATGGCCCGGATTACAATCCCAACCATAAAAAGCTTTCCTCCCCTCCCCTCCCCATGACATCTCTTCCCTGTGCCCTTCTCACCTATGCGTTCTTGTCTGTCCAGATTTCCCTCTATGCAAATGCTGCCCTTCTTATCTCTCCCGGTTGACTGATCTAAGGGGTGCATGTCCCTGCGGTAGGTGTTCTGCTTGTAAGCCTTTCTACTATTCGGCTGAGAGCTAATCCTTGAAAGTAAATCCAGTTCCATGCCCTTTAATTATTATGATCTTGATTGCTTTTGTGATTGTTGATACAATTTTTTTAAAATAAAAATCTATGATGAAAAATTTCAAACACATAAATGAAGGAAGAATAGTATAATGAACCTCCTGGGTTGACCTATCACCCACCTTCAACAGTACTCTACATCTGGCCAATCTCACTTAGTCTTTTCCCCCTTTATATTGCTTTTGCTAGGAGCCCTGGTGGCACAATGGTAAAGTGCTGGGCTGCTAACCAAAAAGTTGGCACTTTGAATTCAACCAATGGCTCTGTAGGAGAAAGACCTGAAAAGCTGCTTCTACAAAGATTGTTGTTGTGTTGTTGTTGTTGTTTGCCGTCGAGTCGGCCCCGACTCATAGCGACCCCTCCTTGGGTTTCCGAGGCAGTATCACTACGGAAGTAGGATTGCCCAACCTTCCTTCCGAGGAGTGGCTGGTGGGTTTGAACCGCCAGCCTTCTGGTGAGCAGTCAAGTGCCTTAGGCACTATGCTACCATTACAACCTACGAAACCTTACGGGGCAATTCTACTCTGTCATTATTGGGTCACGATGAATTGAAACTGACTCGATGGCACCTAACAATAACAACCACCAACAGCATTGCTCTTGCTGGATGTTTATAAAGCAAGCCCCAGATAACACTTCCTGTCATTGGGCATGCATTCTTAGCTTGGTTGGAGGCAAGAAAATATCGAGGTGCACTCTGGTAGGCATTTATGTATTTACTTCAGTTCTAAACCCCTGGCAAAGGATTAGATTAAATGCAGCATTTTTTAGCAGATCAGATAAACTGCCACTTGGCCTTTTGTTGTTTCTTTTTTTTTTCCCCCAGCAATGTTTAAAATAAAACCAAATTCTAAACAAATGGCACTAATTGTCTATGACATGAATACCAAACAGAATATTTGTGTCACACACGCTCTGTCAGCTGTGCCTAGATCTTTAAAAGTACACATTTTTCCAAGACTAATTGAATAAAAGCTGAAACAAAAAATTTTAAGCCTAATTATAATTTTTTTTTGGGGGAAAAAAGGAGAAATGTAAAGTGACACCATCAGCTGGTTTAGATTGGAAATGGGGCCTGAATGATGACACCTCACTGGCAAAGTCCCTGGGTTCCTTTCACACTCCTACATGTTAAAATCCTCTCTCTTTCAAACAGCTCTTGGGGGACTTTTAAGAATTGTGCATCACGTTGCCTGAAAGGCAGAAGTAGTTGAGGCTTTGGGATTTCATAAGGTAATGGCCCAGGTCATGATTTGTTGAGATTTATTGAGATACTCTTGTTTTGTCTCATTGAGACCTACCATGAAATCCACAGTAACATCCACACTAACTGTGAAATCATAGTGTGCCACCATCTTGCTTGTTCTGCAGTTGCCATCATAAGCAAATGACAGCCATATTGGTTCATACACCATTAAAAGCCCAGGGGGGCAATGAAAATTTGTCATAGGTTGTTGTTGCTTGTTATTATGTGCCGTTGAGTTGGCCCTGACTCATAGCGACCTCTCCTTGGGTTTCCGAGGCAGTATCACTACTGAAGTACATTGCCCAACCTTCCTTCTGAGGAGTGGCTGGTGGGTTTGAACTGCCAGCCCTCTATGCTAGCATTGGTTAGGTCAAGTAAATGGCAAGAGAAGAGTCATTGAGCATTTTCAATGCCAACAGTAGGAGATTGGGCAAGCAAAGTGTCAATAGTTAGGATTGTAAATTGGTTCAACACTTTGGCAAATGTTTGGCAGTATCTACTAAAGCTAAAAGGAGCCCTGGTGGTACAATGGTTAAGTGCCCAGCTACTAATGGAAAGGTTGGCAGTTCAAACCCACCCAGTGGCTCCACAGAAGAAAGAACTGGCAATCTTCTCCCACAAGGATTACAACTTAGAAGATCCTATGGGGGCAGTTCTACTCTGTCACATGGGATTGCCACGAGTCAGAATTGACTTGAGGGCACCCAGCAACAACAACAGTAAAGCTAAGTGTGCATGTACCCTATGATCCAGCAATTCTACTTTACGGTGCTAGAGGTCAGAATAGTGCTTACCCTGAAGTTCTGGATGAAGGGGGTATGAATGTGCCTTCTGGGGCACTGGAAATGTTCTATATATTGATCTAGTGGTAGTCACATGGGTGCAATCAAACAAAAACCAAACTCACTGCCTTTGAGTCGAAATCCAAGTCATAGCCACACCTCCTTGGGTTTCTGGGATGGTATTTTTAGGGAAGTAGATTGCCCAGTCTTCCTTCTGAGGAGTGGCTGGTGGGTTTGAACCGCCAACCTTCTGGTTAGCACTCAAATGCCTTAGGCACTGCACCACCAGAGCTCCTACATATGTAAATATTCACTGAACTGTATACTCCAGATTGATGCACTCTCCTATAAGTTGCAGCTCAGAAAAGAAAAAGAGATGAGTAAGAATTTCTAATAAAGAGAATTTTGCAAAGTGCTGGCAATTTAAGCAGACCTCTGGCTCTTAACTAAGACAATTCAGTGTGTACTAGGAGCCTGTTATAGTTTCTCATGTAGAAGACCCTAAACCAAAGGGTGGGGTGGGATGCAGTGCCTACCCTACTTCCCCCTCAGCAAGTTCGTTTCACCCGTCCCTTTCTCCAAGACCCTGGAAAAGTTCCCATTAAGATAAAGGCCCCCCTCTCCTAGAAGGGCAACTGACATATTTACAGGCACCAATAAAGACTTTAACCTGAGACATTTATTTCTGGCACTTTTTGACTGTTCAAATGGCCTTTCTCTGATGAATTGATACGAACGGTTGATGGTCGGGTTGTTTTTAATTGCCCTTTCTTGGCAAAGTCAAAGTTGGCAATGGAATGTCATATCCCAAATTACTTTTAAATTAAATTCAGTTAAATGGCAGGCTCTGTTGGCATTACTTAATACTTTTTTCTTAAGTATATTGAAGGCCTCCACCATTTAACATTGTGTTTGGGCATCCTTTAATCATTAATTTTGTGTCTAGTTATTCAAGTGTACTCATTCGGTAGTAAATCATCGAGAAAACCCCCATAGCAAGGGTTCTATGTTGATATGCCACCAGCTGAACAACATAACTCTCCCAGTACTTGCACCTGGCCTCGCACCAAGCTCCCCTGTGTTCACAGCTTTGAGATAGTTTTAATCTGAAAAGGGAGGCAAACAGGTACTTTAGGTCCTCTACCTGGGAAACTATACTGGGTTCCTGGTGAGCACAGCATCATCTTAATCAAGAGCCAGAGGTCCACTTTGCAAAGGGAGGCAGACCTGATGAAAGAGCACCAGGTTGTCAGAGGACTTGGTTTCCTCTTTATGATAAGAAACCGGAAGGGAAGAAGAAGAAAACCCAAAAAACCCTGAAGCTTAAAGAGCACAAAGAAGCATGGAATCAAAATATGGATAAATCGAGGTGCATTTTCTAGGTTAAAGTGGTTTTACATTTGTTTATATGTAACTTTAGGAAATGTGATAGTATTAATGCAAGAATATGGCTATGACTTCAAAGGAATTGATGCTAAATTGGGAATCAAAATGATGTTACATGTGCCAACACTGACCATTATTTTATTATTCATGACTGGGTATCACAACCTTGTGGTATCTTTTAAATATTAATAAATCTGTGAGGATATTCTGGATTAAAGCTGCAGAAGTTTTCTAGAAACAAAACTGTTCTGCATTTCAAGGCATTACATCCCCTGGGTATTTTTACTTTATTTTAATTCAAGGGTCAAATATTTATGGTTGGGTAGGTTGGGTACACAGTTAAGAAAGATTCCATCAGCTGCTTTTGAATTGTTATAATAAGGGGGAAACTTAGTATACCTTTTGCTATTGAAAAGATTTCTTGAAAGATCAGAATATGTGTTCCACTTCATGATATCAAACACATAGCAAAATGACTCTAATTGGGAACATACTTAGGCAAACAACTGGATTAAAATGACTGAGAGTTATAAATGTCTGACATTTCTATTTCAGGCACAAGTACGGGAAATGGCACTAATTTCTAGAGTGTGCACATAATGATTAAATTAGCCTACAGAGATGAAGAGTGTATCAGCGTGTACCCTGGAGAAGAAACACCATATGAAGAAGGAATGAGTCAATCAATTGTTTAGTGGGCAGCAATCATTGTGGCCAAGTCCTCCCCTGATTATGTCTACGTCTCCCTATCACAAGATCACTACTTAGCCCTTTTTTTCCCAAATGCTATCACCCTCCTCTCTAGTATTCACCAAACAAACAAACAAACAAAATGCTATTCACAACCCTGTTCCTTAGCCAATGACTCTTTTTGGTCATGTTTAGATCATTTTAAAGGAGTCCCAATAGTTGGACCAAGCTCATACTGATAGAATGGAAAATGCCAACTAAACTTTGAGTTTTGATCTCACCTCTGTCCAGTGGACACCAACATTTATATCTTCTCCTCAGACCCAAATTATTTTTGGAATAAGTTGATGGAGCATGAAATCAAGAGATGTAATAAGACACCAAACCAACTGACATCGAGTTGGATCCAACTCACGGCAACCCCTCCTTGGGTTTCCAAGGCGTTATCACTATGGAAGTAAATTGTACAACCTTCCTTCTGAGGAGTGACTGGTGGGTTTGAACCACCAGCCTTCTGGTTAGCAGTCAAATACCTTAGGCACTATGCCACCAGAGCTTCCGTAATAAGACACAGATATACACATATAATAAAACCAAACCAAAACCAAACTCACTGCCATCGAGTCAATCCTGACTCATGTTGTTGTTGTTGTTCTTGTTGTTGTTGTTAGGTGCTGTTGAGTCATCTCTGACTCATAATGACCCTATGCACAGCAGAATGAAACTCTGCCCGGTCCTGCACCAGATCCACTATCCTTGCTATACTTGAGCCATCACTGCAGCCACTATGTCAATCCCAACTCATACCAACCCCCATTGGGTTTCCAAGGCAGTATATCTTTATGAAAGTAGATCACCCCATCTTCCTTATGTGGAGTGTCTGGTGGGTTTGAGCCACCAACCTTCTGGTTAACAGGCTAATGCCTTATCCACTATGCCACCAAAGCTCCTATATACATATAGAGTATACATAAACACTTGCACACATGTATACATCTTTTTTACTGCTTCTTCTTTCTTTGGTCCTGTCTCCTGGGCCCAACAAGTAAGATAAGGACATTCTCCCCTCTCTCATTTCTATCTGGCTGTGGGTGTGTGTGGCTGGAGAATATTATGAGAGGAAATGCTCTGAGCAGCAGCAAATTTAGGGGGTGGGTGTTAAGGGACAGTCACTGTTGGCGGGGACCCTGTTTATATCCCCCATGCATTAATCTTACCAGTAGATGTTGACAGTGTTCTATTGTAAGCAGTGTCTGCAACTCTTCCTGAGTGCTTCTCTTGGCTGGGGAACTGAGTAAGCTAGAAGGATCAGAGAATAAAAACTCCCTGAGAGCAGCCCTCATTCAATATTGGATGGGAATTAGAGGTCAATATGCCAACTTCCTCACCCAAGGATAACTCCAAATCATCTTCTACTCCATCTTAAAAAAGCATCTATCCCATCTCCCAGAGTTCAACAGTGGGATCAAGCCCCAATTCCCACAGTGGCGATCTGTTCCATGCTGTAACTGTTCTCTGTTGAGCTTCTCTTCTTCCCCACAGGTCACCTCCCAAATAAGCTTCTTGAACTTGAGTCCTGTTTCAGAGTTTGTATCTGGGGGTCCCAGCCACGACAGATGGTTTTGGACTCAAGGAAGCCTGCCATCTGGAACTCAAAAAGTGAATTTGAACAATTCACTCTCTGGTCATAGGTGAGTTACTCTATCTCTCAGAACCTGTTTCCTCACGTATAAACAGGATAGTCTTTAATGCCTTTGCTACCTAACAGTGTGGGGAGGTACAAATGAGGTAGCGTATGTGAAAGTGTTTTGAAAGTTATAACGAGCCACACAAATATAAGCGTAGTTCATGAGGTTTGCTCTCTTTCCTTCCCTCAGGTAGGACTCTTTAAAAATCTATTTTTATTTTGAACTAATTATAGACTCACAAGTAGTTGTGAGTGCATACAGTCCTGTGTACCCTTCACCCAGCTCCTCCCAACTGGGACATCTTATTTGATTGCAGTATGATATTTAAACCAGGAAATTGACATTGGTGCAGTAGTTAACCACACTACCAACTTTATTTCAGCTTTGGGACCTTTTTAAATCCTTGCTGATCAGTCAAGGAGCTCTGGTGGTGCAATGATAAAGCACTTGGCTAGTAACCAAAAGGTTGGCAGTTTGAACCCACCCTGCTACTTCACCGAAGAAAGACCTGGCAATCTGCTGCCATAAAGATTACAGCCTAGAAAACCCTATGGGGCAGTTCTACTGTGTCAGATGGGGTCATTATAAGTCAAAAATCAACTCAACAGTACCTCCCAACTACAACAACAATCTGCCATAATATTTATTGTCTGTCCTGTGAGCTCCACTCTCCCCATCTTTAGTGATCTTTGCAGAGTCTAAAATAGCCATGTGAATCACTAACTCTTAGTGTACACCACATCAGAACAGAGTCTGACTTAACCTGTTCAACCATTGTCCTAATCACACTTCATAACTGTGGGACATAATTCTTTTCTTTCTAATCTAAATCTTTTCTGTCACTGCCTCTTGGCCAACAGGTGGGCTTTGCAGGCAAGTTCCTAAGATCTTGGATCCTGGTAAGAAACTTACTAAAATGGTGAATGCAGCAGTTACCGAAAGAGCTGCTTCCAATGATGAATTAGATACGATATTTTCATTAGAAGGTTAGTATATTTCCTTTAGTTGATTTAGAAGCCTTGGATAAATGCCCCCTTGTTTAGTTGATTCATATCCTCCCCTAATTTTTCAAGTTGTCTTGTCACCCTTTTCTTAGTACTCCTGGGACTTCACCTTTAGTGCCCAGAGAGAAAGAAGGGGGAACCTTTTCTCCATCAATCCTCCAGTGAAGAAAAGGGTCGAGGGGTCATTCACAGTAGCGCCTCAGTAATCTCCTGTTCTGTCTTTGAATGCAACCATTATTCCTCCGTGAGCAGATAATTTATCTCCTCGCCAACTGCCTTCTTAGTTAAAGGTTAACAAAAATGATATCCCCTTCAAGTTCAAACCCTTGTAATGCACAGACCCCTGCTGCCAACAAAGTCTTTCAAAACAAGGAAACAGAAAACACACCAAGGCCAAGTCTCAAAGCTGCTGCCATTTCTTTTCCTTCTTGATGCCTATGGGAGCTGATGACTCCCTTTATCTTCTGAAAATGCTTTAGGACATAAGTTTTCAAGAACCCAAACTTGTTCCTCTTATAGTAATTCAGTATCCATTATTCAAATGCTGGAGCTATCTCTCTCAGAGACTTCCAGCTCACTATTCTTTACTCAAGAATTTTCTCTTGGAGTTGTCACCTTCCTTCCCCTTTTCAAGGCAATGGCTCTACAAATAAGATTCCAAAACTAGAGCTCATTCCCAAGCTCTATTCAGGAATCTGATCTCATAGTTCCACTTGTCCACCATCATTCTTCCAGTTGCCTGAGTCAAACCCCAGTGTTGTTGTGTTTTTTTTTTTTTTTGCTCCTTATTAAGAGGTACTCCTGGAACTGTGTGGTCCCATTCTGTTATGCCTGAAAAAAACACCATTCACCAAACCACTAAAGATCTCATGGGAAAAATAAAAAAAGGGTCCAAAAGTGGTTAGTGTATTCGACTGATAACTGAAAGGTTGGAGGCTCGAGTCCACCCAGAGGTGCCTTGGAAGAAAGGCCTCAAGAACTACTTCCAAGGAATCAGCCATTGGAAACCCTACGGAGCACAGCTCTGCTTTGACACGTAGAGAGTCTCCATGATTCAGAGTAGACTACACAATAACTGGCTTTATATCACTTTAGAAAAACATCTAAGGTTAATGTGCAGGGACACCAACATAGAAGAGCCTGACTGATCCCAACCTACAAATCACTATCTTTCACACTCCATGTCCATTCCCACATCAGTGTTTTTTGTTCCATTCAAACTCCCCTCCTGACTACCTGTCAAATTTTACCCAGGCTTAAAGATTGGCCATTCTCAGCCTTGTTTGCATCAATTGTTGAAATTAATGCTATACCACCTGACAAATCCATACAGATAGAATAATGTTGCAAATTTTCTTTACCTTATCTTCTTCAACTAGATTGCCAGCTCCCTGGGGGCAGAGACGATGCATCCACTTTTTTAAAAAACACTTTGATTGGATATAATTCACATACCATACCATATCATTCACCCATTAAAAATGTGTAAGTCAATCATTTTTTGTGTATTTATAAATATGTGCAACCTTTACTACAGTCCACTTTAGAACATTTTCATCACTTGCAAAAGGAAATCTCCTACCCTTTAGCTATCAGTCGTCTTATTTCCTCAGCCCCTGACAACCATTAATCTGCTTTCTGTCTCAATGGATTTGCATATTCTAGACACTTCATATTAATGAAAGCATATAAGTCATACCTTGGAGATATTGCAGGTTTGCTTCCAGACCACCACAACAAAACCATTATTGCAATGAAGGCAACCACAGAAATTTTTGGTTTCCCAGTGCACATAAAAGGTATGTTTACACTACACTGTAGTCTATTAAAGGAGCTCTGGTGATGTAGTGCTTAAGACATTTGGTTTCTAACAAAAAACTCAGTGGTTCAAACCCACCAGCTGCTCCAAGGTCTGCCTGTGTAAAGATTTACATCCCTGGACTTCCGGTAAGATGATGGAATAGGCAGACAAGCTACACAGACCCTTTTCAACAAAGAAAAGAGAAACCAATTGACAAGGGATAATTGACAGAAGATGATCCTTGAGCACAGAGTTTTGAAAGGAAGTATGCAGAAGTGGATTAGGCACCAACTAGTGGAAAAACCTGAATGGAAACAGTGAGCATGGAGACAGATAGAACTGCAGACTGTCACCTACTCTGATGAGACCAACAGCCTGAATATTTCCAAGTGGTGTTGGGACCTGAGAATTGACCTAAAGATCATTCTGGTCACCAAGGGCTGCAGGGATGACTGCACTGGTGGCCTATGACTAGGAAGGGAAACAGCAAGGAGGGAGACAACCTGAGCTGTGGACTTTTGGCTGTCCAGAGGGCAGAGCCATTTTGATTGTTTACAAGACAAGAGGTGGCCATTTTGGATATGTAAGGTGACCTAGAGCACAGCTATTTTGAATATTTACAAGCGGTGGCCATTTTGGATATTTAAAGTAACAGCACTCTCATTCAGATTCCAGGGACCTAAGAATAGACTTCATTTGCCAAGGATGGCAGGGACATACGGGAGGCTGAAAACAGGAGAGGAGACAAGTAGTGAGTGTATAAGTGCTGTCAACTAGTGAATAAAGGAGCACAGTACCCTGCTTATGTATAGATAACATACAAATGAAACAAAGAAAATGAAAATTGAGGGCAAGTCACTCCAACATACAATCACTAATTAAATATAAACACAAAAATGTCACAATGTCTTGGAGACAACAGACATCACAGTTCACACAAAGAAGCAAGATAAAGCAGGAGAAACAAGGGAGCAGGATACAGACCCAGAACATATCCCTGAGGAAGAAGCAGCATTGGAACTCTTTGGTAAGGAATTCAAAAGAATTATACTTAGGTACTTTCAATGGATTGAGAGACCAAACCAAAAACCAAACTCATTGCTGTCAAGTAGGATCCAACTCATAGAAACCCCTCCTTGGGTTTCTGAGTCAGTATTACCATGAAAGTAGATTTCCCAACCTTCCTTCCAAGGAGTGGCAGGTGGGTTTGAACTGCCAGCCTTCTGGTTAGCAGTCAAATGCCTTAGGAACTACAGATTGAGAGACAGATCAAGGAAAAGACTGACAAAATGGAGGAAAACACAGAGAAAATACTAGAACAATTTCAAAAGAAAATACAAGAACAAAATGACAAAATAAATGAAAACTTAGAAATGATACAAAATTTATACACAGAAATCCATAAGATTAATACTAAACTTTCAGAAATAGATAACACATTGAAAGGGCAGAGGTGTAGAATTCAATCAATGGAAGACAGAATTAGTGAGATTGAATACAAATACCTCGATACTTCTTTGGAAAGGGATCAATCAGAAAAAAAGATCAAAACAAAATGAAGAAAGCCTAAGGTTCACGTGGGATACCATAAAAAGGAATAACCTACATATAATCGGAATTCCAGAACAGGAAGAGACAAATAAAACCACAAAGAAAACTGTTGAAGATTTGTTGGAAGAGAATTTCTCTGGAATGATGAAAGATGAGAATATATCCATTCAAGAAGTCCAACGAACCCCAAACAGGATAGACCCTAAAAGAAATTCACCAAAGTATATCATCATCAAACTCACCAAAACCAGAGACAAAGAAAGAATCCCAAAAGTAGCATGGGAAAAATGAAAAGTTCCCTACAAGGGACAACCACTAAGACTAAGATTGGATTTCTTGGCAGAAACCATGCAGGCGAGAAGACAATGGGATGGTATATATAAAACCCTGAAAGAAAAAAAATTTCCAACCAAGAACTATATACCCAGCAAAACTGTCCCTCAAATATGATGGTAAAATTAGGACATTTCTAGATAAGCAGAAATTAAGAGAATTTGTTAAAACAAGACCAATCTTACAAGGGATGCTAAAAGGAGTCCTTTGGACAGAGAACCAACAACAGCAAATAACACTGACCATTAACACATATGATGACATAACCCAGAAACCAACCCAGTTATGGAAGTATCCAAAGTAAATAAGCCTACAGGATTGTAAAAAGGGAACCAGAGACATCAATTGACAAATGAGGACAGCTACAAATGAAAAAGAGGGAAACAATTGTGTAGTTACAGAACTTCTAAGTGGTGAGGAAGTCAAGACAATTGCAAGATAGAATGGACTGTTCTAAACTTGGGAAGAAAATTATAAATCACAGGGTAAACTCAAAGAAAAAGGATAAACCTTCACATCAGAATAAAAAAGAGGACCAACAAAAATATTTAGCAAATACTAAAACAATAGCAACGAAGGAAGTGATAACATGATACATAAACAAAATGAGCTCACCACAGAAAATTATATGGAACCAAGAAATAAGCAGCACCATGAAAAAGTACTTAACCAATAACAACAACAAATTCATACTTGTCAATAATTACTCTGAATGTCAATGGATTGAATGCAGCATTCAAGAGACAGAGAGCTGCAGACTGTATAAAAAAACATAATCAATAAATATGCTGTCTACAAGAGATGCACTTAGAGACAAAGACAAAAATAGACTAAAAATCAAAGGTTGGAAAAATATATATCAAGCAAATGGCAACCATAAAAGAGCAGGACTGGAAGTATTAATTTCCAATAAAATTGACTATATGACAAAGATCACCAGAAGATACAAGGAAAGACATTATACAATGATTGAAGGATTGCTTGAACAAGAGGACATAACCATAACATATATCTATGCACTCAATCAAAGAGCCCCAAAATATATAAATGAGACTCTAACAGAATTGAAAAAACAAATAGATGACTCCACAGTCATAGTAGGAGACTTTAACACAGCACTTTCAATTACAGATAGAACAACTGGAAAGAAACTCAAAAAAGACACAGAAGAACTAAACAATACAATCCACCAACTTGAACTTATAGACATTTACAGAGCACTTCACCCAATAATAGCACAATATACATTTTTTTCCAGTGTACATGGAACATTTTCTATGATAGACCATATGTTAGGCCATA
>NW_006922133.1:896243-899382 GCF_000298275.1 Orycteropus afer afer
AAGAAAAGAAATAATAGAGATTTGAGCAGAAATGAATAAAACAGAAAATAAAAAGACAATAGAAAAAACCAACAAGACTAGAAGTTGCTTCTCTGAAAACGTTAATAAAATTGACAAGCCACTGGCAAATTTAACAAATGAAAAGAAGGAGAATATACAAATAACATGAATAAAAGATGAATTGGGCAACACCACGACAGGACCAACTGAAATAAAAAAAATATATTATCAGGATACTATGAAGAAATATACTCCAACAAATTTGAAAATCTAGAAGAAATTGACAGATTTCTAGAAACACACCACTTACCTAAACTAACAAAGTCAGAGGTGGAAAAGTTGAACAGACCCATAACAAAAGAAGAAATTGAACTGGTCATAAAACAATTACCAACAAAAAAAAATAGTCCTAGCCCAGGTGGTTTCACCGGTGAAATCTACTGAATGTTCAAAGAAGAACTGACACCAATCCTACTCAAACTATTGCAGAATATAGAAAAGGATAAAATCCTCCCAAATTTATTTTACGGAGCAAGCATAACCTTGATACCAAAACCAGGCAAAGACATCACTCAAAAGGAAAACTACTCCTGGATTGAGTGGGAGGAAAAATGTGGAACAAAATCTAAAAAGTCAATAATGACCAGAATTACTGCTCAGATGGAGTCTGATGAGACCCCCAATACTATCTATGGTCCTGGGATACATTCTGGGCCTGGAATAAAGCTCACTCCTAGGGGCTGGCTCTAAGCCCAATAGTAAACAACATGTACATGCAGACCACTCAACTCAGGGTGTCACACCCACATACTCTATGGAAATGCATCCCTTGGAGCAATCGACCAGGGGGCATCAAAGGGGCAACATTCACATGGAGAAAATGCAAAACACATAAGAGTGCATAACTATGAGGGGTATGGGGCGAGAAGGATTACTGGGCACGGAGGGGAGGAGACTGGGTTAAGGTTAGACATGGTAAATGGGAGTGAAACTAAATGTACTTGTAATGTTGAGTGTAAAACTCTTAAAATAAAAAAATTAAAAACAAAAGGAAAACTACAGATGAATATCCTTTATGAATATTGTTGTTGTTAAGTGCCATTGAGTCGTCTCCGACTCACAGCAACTCTATGTACAGCAGAACAAAACACCACCTGTTCCTGAGCCAGCTCCATGATTCTTGCCACGTTTGAGCCCATCGCAGCCATCACCATGTCAAAACACCTCGTTGAGGGCCTTCCCCTCTTTCGTCAACCCCCCACCTTACCAAGCATGACATCCTTCTCCAGGGAATGGTCCCTTTTGACAACATGACCAAAGTATCTGAGACAAAGCCTGGCCATTCTCGCCTCTGAGGAGCATTCTGGTTGCAGTTCCTCCAGGACAGACCTGTTAGTTCTTTAAGTAGTCCAAGGTACTTTCAGCATTCTTCGCCAACACTACAGCTCAAAAGCATCAACTCTTCTTCGGTCTTCCTTATTCATTGTCCAGTACTCACATGCATATGAAGGGATTGAAAATACCATGGCACCATCATCTTCAAGGAGATATCTTTGCTCTCCAGCACTTGAAAGAGGTCCTTTGCAGCCAATTTGCCCAGTGGAGCTCTGGTAGCATAGTGGCTAAAGCACATGACTGCTAACCAGAAGGCTGGCGGTTCAAACCCACCAGCCACTCCTCGGAAGGAAGGTTGGGCAATCCTACTTCCGTAGTGATACTGCCTCGGAAACCCAAGGAGGGGTCGCTATGAGTCAGGGCTGACTCGACGGCACATAACAACAACAACAATATGTAGTCTAGGAGCTCTGGTAGCATAGTGCCTAAGGCCCTTGACTGCTAACAAGAAGGCTGGTGGTCCAAACCCACCAGCCACTCCTCGGAAGGAAGATGGGGCAATCTACTTTCGTAGTGATATTGCCTTGGAAACCCAAGGAGGGGTCGCTATGAGTCAGGTCCGACTCGACAGCACATAACAACAACAACAACATACATAGTCTGATGTCCTGGCTGCTGCTTCCATTGGTGTCGATTGTAGAAACAATCAATGTGAAGTTTTTGACAATTTTAATCTTTTCTCCATTTATCATAATGTTGCTTATAGTTCCAGTTGTGAGGATTTTTATTTTATTTATATTGATATGTAATCCATACTGCAGACAGTATGCTTCAATCTTCATCAGTTAGTACTTCAAGTCATCCTCACTTTCAGCAAGCAAAGTTGTGTTGTCAGCGTATTGCAGGTTGTTAATGATCCTTCCTCCAATCCTGAGGCCATGTTCTTCTTCATATAGTCCAGCTTCTCAGATTATTTGCTCAGCATATAGATTGAACAAGGATGGTGAAAGGCTACAACCTTGACACACTCCCTTCTTGATTTTAAACCATGCAGTGTTCTCTTTTCCTGTTGGAACGAAGCCTCCTGGTCTATGTACAGGTCCCTCATGAGCACAATCAAGTGTTCTGGAATTCCCATTTTTCTCAATGTTATCCACAATTTGTTATGATCCACACAATCAAATGCTTTTTTGCATAATCAATAGAACACAAGTAAATGTCTTTCTGGTATTCTTTAGTTTGAGCCAAGATCCATCTGACATCACCAATGATATTCCTCATTCCATGTCCTCTTCTGAATCCAGCCTGAACCTCTGAAAGTTCTCTGTCAATATACTGCTGCAATCGTTTTTGAATTATCTTCAGTAAGATTTTACTTGCATGCAATATTAATGATATTGTTCAATAATTTCCACATTTTGTGGGATCACCTCTCTTTGGAGTGGGTACAAATATGCATCTCTTCCAGTCAGTTGGCCAGGTAGCTATCTTCCAAATCTCTTGGCATAACTGAGTGAGGCAAGACCCTAGCCTTGCCTCCCACCCCTTTAAACCTGGATATCCTGCCGCTCCTGAGGTCCTTGAAGCCACTCCTGGTTTCTCCTTTTCCTGGCTCTAGGGGCATTGGGGCCTAGCCTTGCCTCCTGCCCCTTTTTACCTGGATATCCTGCCACTCCTGAGGTCCCTGAGGCTGCTCCTGCCCTCACTTTCCTGAAACATCTCAATGGGTATTCCATCAATTCCTGGAACCTTGTTCTTCACCAGTTCCCTCAGTGCAGCTTTGACCTCTTCCCTCATACCACTG
>NW_006922133.1:899937-901205 GCF_000298275.1 Orycteropus afer afer
AGTTGAATTTGCATATGAGCAGTTGATGGTCTATTCCACAATCAGCTCCTGGCCTTGTTTTGGCTGAAGATATTGAGCTTTTCCATCACCTCTTGTCACAGTTGTAGTCAATCTGATTCCTGTGTACTCCATCCAGTGAAGTCTACATGTATAGCCACCACTTGTGTTGTTGAAAAAAGGTATTTTCAATTAATAAATACCGTTGGTCTTGCAAAACTCTATCATGCAATCTCCAGCATTGTTTCTGTCACCAAGGCCAAATTTTCCAACTACCAGTGATTCCTCTTTGTTTCCACATTTTGCATGCCAATCAACAGTGATAAGCAACACATCTTGATTGCATGTTCGGTCAATTTCAGACTGCAGACTTGATAAAAATCTTCAATTTCCTCATCTTTTACTTTGGTGGTTGGTGCATGAATTTGAATAATAGTAGTATTAATTGGTCTTCCTTGTAGGCATATGGATATTATCCAATCACTGACAGCATTGTACTTCAGGACAGATCTTGAAACATCCTTTGGGATGATGAATGCCACACCATTCCTCTTCAATTCATCATTCCTAGCATAGTAGATCATATGGGTGTCTGGTTCGAAATGCCCAAAACCCATCCATTTCAGCTCACTAATGCCTAGGATATTGATCTTTATGCATTCCATTTCATTTTTGACAACTTCCAATTTTCCCAGATTCATATTTCGTACATTCCATATTCCGATTATTAATGGATATTTGCAGCTGTTTCTCCTCAGTTTGAGTTGTGCCATGTTAGCACATGGAGGTCCTGAAAGATTTGATTCATCCATATCATTAAGGTTGGGTCTACTCTAATGAGGCAGCTCTTTCCCAGTCCTATTTTGAGTGCCTTCCAACCCAAGGGCCTAGTCTTCCTACACTGTGTTGGACAATGTTTCTAAGCTATTCATAAAGTTGCCCAGTAATGTATCAGACAGTGTTTCTCTGCTATTCATAGGGTTTTCCCTGGCCCATTTCTGAGAAGTGGATGAACTCCTCCTTCTTCCTAGTCTGCCTTAGTTTGTAAGCTGTGTTGAAACCTGTGCACCCATGTGCAACTCTGCTGGTATCTGAAACACCAGTGGCACAGCCTCAAGTCTCACAGGATGACAAACTGACAGACAAGTTTGTCTCCCTTAGCTGTTGGAAAACTCTGCACCCTCCTCTTACCTAATTCCTACCTGAAACCTGCCACTCTGTGGTCCCTGGCTGTGCCTGGTCCCTCCCTTTCCTGGCTCTAGGGGGCTTGG
>NW_006922133.1:906049-908218 GCF_000298275.1 Orycteropus afer afer
CAATCCTGGGAGAATAGAAGGGCTATGTATGCACAGGGAGACGGCTTGAGGGGCAGGAGTGCATGGGAGGGAAGGACACAGGGAAGAGGTAACTAAGGGGAGGAAGTGGGAGGGGAGATGTTGCATTGTGGGAAATTACAGTCAATGTCATGAGACAAAGCGTATGTGAGCTGCTGTATGGAAAGTGAATTTGCTCAGTAAACTGTCACCCAAATCACAATAATTTTTTTTTTAAAATGGGCAGAAGACATGAATAGACACTGCACCAAAAAGGATATTCAGACAGCCAGCAAATACATGAAGAAATGCTCATGATCATTAGCCATCAGAGAGATGCACATCAAAACAACGAGATACCATCTCACCCCAGACCTAATGGCAAAGTTCAACAAGACAGAAATTAGCAAATGCTGATGAGGATGTGGAGAGACTGGGACCCTCACACACAGCTGGTGGGACTGTAAAATGATACAACCACTGTGGAAAACAGTATGGAGATTCCTTAAAAAGCTGGAATTAGAAATACCATTTGACTCAGCAATTCCATTGTTAGGTATATATACCAAATAAATGAGAGCCAGGAATAGAACAGATATATGCACACCCATGTTCATTGCAGTGCTATTTACAATACCCAAAAGATGGAAACAACCTTGGTGCCCATCAACATTAGAATGGATAACCAAACTATGGTACATATACACAATGGAATACTATGCAACACTAAAGAATAATGTAGAACCTGTAAAACACTGCATAACTTGGATGAACTTGGAGGACATTATGCTGAGTGAAATAAGTCAATCACAGAAAGATAAATATAGTATTAGTTCATTATTGTACAAAGTCAAGGAAAGGTTTATACATGGAAGGAAATTTTCTTTGTTGGTTACCAGGGGTAGGAAGGGAGAGTAGGAAACACTACCAAAAAAAAAAAATGCATTGACCCATGCCATTTTGGTTTTCTATATTTCACTCTACATAAACTATATTTTAATAAAATTGTATTTTAAAAAATATATAAAAGCTGGATGAAAACAAATAAATAAAATAAATAAATAATACATGATAAATGATATCCAGATAGTAAAACAAAACTGAAATAAAAAAAAAATCGAAAGGAAGAAAATTCACAAAGAGTACATTTTCTCAATCAGTAAATCCCAGTGAGCGCTCAACACAGTTTAATAAATAAATAAATAAAATCACCTGATCAAGATGTGTCAAGTGAATTTTTAAAAAGTGGGATAAGTAAAATATTTGAAAAGAGATAGTAGACAGAAAGACAAAAGAAGAAAAGAAATGCCATACAAATGATCATTTACCAAAATGTCACAGAGCTTCTTGAGAGCAAAATAGAAAATGGAAGACAATGAGGCAAAGCTTTGAATAATTTGAGTGAAATGATTTTTGTACAAAAAGAAAATGACAAGTAAGCATAAGGATAGAATAAAAATATTTCTAAACATGAAAAAAAAAAAAAAAGACTGGAATCCCAAAAGGAATCGCTATGAGTAGGAATCGACTTGATAGGAGGGAGTTTCAAGTTTTGCATGTAGTCTATTAAGTGTGTGTTAGCATTGTCAAAAAAACTGAAATACAGTGAGAATTACCAAAATGTGACAAAGACATGAGGCGAGAACATGCTGTTGGAAAAATGGTGTCAATAGATTTGCTTGATGCAGGTTTGCCACAAACCTCCAATTTGTAAAAACACAGTATCTACCAAGTTCATTGAAGTGAAGGACAATAAAATGAGGTATGCCTGTAGTACGTGGTCTTTTGTGATTGAATTCTTTCACTTAGCATATTGTTTTTGGGTTTAATCCTGTTGAAGCATGTATCAATACTTCATTAGACTTCTTTTTATGGCCAATGTTATTCAATTGCGTGGAAAGACCACATTTTGTTTATCCATTCGCCAGCTGATGGACATTTGGGTTATTTCCACTTTTTGGCTGTTATGAATAATGCTGCTGTAAATATTCACACACAAATTTTTGTGTAGACATATGTTTTCATTTCTCTTTGGTACCTAGAAGTAGAATTCTACCTAGGAGTAGAATTGCTAGATCATATAGTAACTTTATGTTGAACCATTTGAGGAAATGCCAGATCATTTTCCAAAGTGGTTACACCATTTTACATTCCCAGTTGTTGTTGTTATGT
>NW_006922133.1:908981-915283 GCF_000298275.1 Orycteropus afer afer
AGTGATACTGCCTCGGAAACCCAAGGAGGGGTCGCTATGAGTTGGGTTTGACTCGACGGCACATAACAACAACAACAACAACATAGGTTGTTTCTTCTCTTTGTTTCATAAAGACCTTTGGTCCATAAAGTTTTTAATCTTGATGAAAAACAATGTATCTGTTTTTTCTTTTGTTGCTCATGCTTTTTGTCTGATATCTAAGTATCTATTATCAAATCTGAGGTCGTAAGATTTATCCCTCTGTTTTATTCTAAGTTTTATGGTTTGCGTTCTTACATTTAGGGCTTTGTACCATTTTGAGATAATTTTCATACATGGTATGAGGTAAGGATACAACTTCATTCTTTTGCACTTGTCTATTCAGTTGTCTGGGAACCATCTGTTGAAAAGACTATTCTTTCCCTATTGAATAGTCTTGGCACCATTGTTGAAAATTGGTTGACCATAGACACATGTGTTTATTTCTGAACTTTCAACTCTATTCCATTGATATGTTCATTCTTATGCCAGTACCACACTATCTTATTTACTGTTGCTCTGTATTAAGCTTTGACATTAGGAAGCGTAAGTTCTCTAACTTTGTTCTTTGTTAAGATTGTTTTTGCTATTCTGGGTCCCTTGCAACTTTGTATGAATTTTAGATTCACTTGTCAATTTCTATAAGGGAGGTGGCTGGGATTCTGATACGGATTGCACTGAATCTGTAAATCCATTTGGGAAGTATTACCATTTTAACAATATTAAATTTTCTGATCCATGGACATGGATTTTTTTTTCCCCATTTATTTAGATGTCCTTTAATTTATTTTGAAAATGTTTTGTAGTTTTCAGAGCATAGATTCTGCACTTCTTTTGGTAAATCTATTCCTAAGTATTTGTTTTTGATACTATGGTAAATTGTTTTCTTCATTTTTTAATTGTTCCTTGCAAGTGTGTAGAAATACACTTGATTTTTGCTTATTGATCTTGTAGATTCCTTAGGATTTTCTATATATAAGAACATGTCATCTGCAAACAGAAATAGTTTAATTTTTGTTTTCCAATGTGGATGCCTTTTATTTCTTTTTCTTGTCTAAACATCCTGGCTGTAACATCTGGTACAATGTTGAATAGAAGTGCTAAGATCAGACATCCTTGTCTTGTTCTTGATCTTAGGGAGAAAGTATCCACTTTCACCTGTAAGCATGATATTAGCCATGTTTTCTTCATAAATACACTTTATCAGGTTGAGGATGTTCCCTTCTATTGCTAGTTTTCTGAGTGTTTTTATCATGAAAGACTTTTGGATTTTGTCAAATGCTTTTTCTGCATTTATTGAGAAGATCGTGTAGGTTTTGTTTTTTATTCTATTGATATAGTGTATTACATTAATTGATTTTGGATGTTCAGCCAGCCTTGCATTCCTGGGATAAATTTTGCTTGGTCAGGGTGTATAATTATTATGTATTGCTGAATTTGGTTTGCCAATATTTTGTTGAGGATTTTTGCATGCATATTTATGAATAATATTGGACTGTAATTTCTTCTACTTTTTGCAACCTCCATAGGAACTAAGAGTATGTGTCACCTTGAAAAGCTACACAATATGTTTCTCATGGTGACATGATAACTATATGTTCACCAGTCTCAACAAAACTAAGCAGGAAGGGCAATGAAATCCAATTCTTAATTGAGCAGGTATGATGCACCACAGCCTTCTCTAACCATCTAATCAAATGTAAGTGTCCCACTTCCCCACTTGTCATGTTACCCAGTTTTATTTTCTTCATAGTACCTACCGCTACATAACATTATCATGTTCAGTTATATGTTTATATAATAGATGCTTTGTAATGCTCCCTAAGTCCTCCTTTCAGGACTATGGTTCTCATTCCTTCAGGTATTAGGAGTGAAGGCTGGTGATTGTTCTCAGCTGAGTGTTCCTCTAGGAATAGTCCTTGGAAGGAACCACTTAGCCATTGTTCACAGCCTTTACGTGGGGGGTAGCCTGGATTCAATGAGTGGTCAGTATAAAGGGCATAAAGGCTCACATACATGCCTTACTTTGCAGCAACCCTGAAGGGCTATCCCATTTCTAGACCTCTTGGAAAACTGGTTGAAGCTTCTGATACATCTGTCTTACAGTTCAATTTTTCTCTCTGCCCAATCCCTCTTCTATAACTTCCCTACTAGTGTTGTTCCTGAGAGTATATATTATAAAATTCATGCATGCAAATATCTATCTTACAGTCTGTTTCCAGGGAACCTGACCTAAGACAATTTATTTACTTATTGTCTGTTCTTCCCACTAGAATATACCATGAGAGCAGGGACTTTACCTGTCTTACTTACTGCTGGGCTTAGAATAGTGTCTGGCATGTGGATAGGTGCTTTAAAAAATTATGGTTTATGGATGAATGAACAACTGGCTTTCATTTATCTAAATCTCACAATTCTGCCTCATTTTCCACTTAGAGAAAAAGCACAGAGAGGTCAACTAAATACCCAAGGACAGACAGACAGTCAATTGTCGAATCAGGACCATGTTGACATGAATCTAGTATTCATATTTTCATCACCAAGCAGAGACTTTTGACATCTCCGTCATTATGGATAGTCTCTCCTGCTTGGTGCTTGTGGTCTGGCTGATTTTTTTAGAGCACTTGGTGTGGAATCCTCAATTTATCCTTTAACTCTTCTTTTTTTCTCCAGTCTCTATCTCACTCACAGTAGGGGACTCTTCTATGCCTTTCTATGTAACTTTACTTCAAAATGTTTTTTCTCTCCTAATTCAACTGCCAACTTGTTTTTCCAGAGTCTGATTTGCCCTTAACTCATCCACTAGATTCCTTTCATTGGTGCCATCACTTCTTGCTCTCATCTCCTTCTGTCAACCTTATATGGCACTTCCAACATTCTCTTCCTCACCATTTTACCACCTCAGTCAGGGTCCAGGCAGGATGGTAAGGCACCTAGGAACAAGCAAAATTGGGAGCTGTTACCATTCCTAGGGCCAAAGGGGCAAAGGAAGGAAACAGAGTTTACTGGAGCTTGGTGAGATTTGGAAGCATGGTGGGGGGTGCCTCTCACTGGGACCTGTAATCCTGGAGGGGTGTGGGTACTATCAGAGACAGGATACCAAAGCAAGGAAAAAACAAGAAAGAAACTCCCCGGCTTCTCTCTCCTGACACACTCAGATCTCCTGCTGGTGTCTCTCATTGGGCAAACTCAACAGTATGCAAGTTGACAAGGGGGACTGGGTGATGCAGTGTGTTGATGTATGCTCCTAAGACACAGAACAGAGCAGAGAGGGGCAGAGAGTAGATCTGAGAATTGGAAGAGGCAAAAGAGGGACCAGCCAACCTTAATTTTCTAAGGACCACAGAATAGCTAATTGTCAAGTCCCACCATCCCCAACATCCTTACATTTGTAGATTATATTACAAATTATGAAGCCCTTTGAAACACATATATCATTTGATCCTCATAACGTTCCCACAAGATAGGTAAGAATTATGACCTACCCCATTTCACAGATGAGGAGTCCATCTGGGAGATGTAATTTGTGGCTCACCCAAGATCATCACTCAGCATCTTGTTGTTAGGTGCCGTTGAGTCAGTTCTGACTCATAGTGACCCTGTGTACTACATAACGAAATACTGTCTGGTCTTGTGCCATTCTCACAATCATTGCTATTCTTGAGCCCATCATCACAGCCACTGTGTCATTCCATCCTGTTGAAGCTCTTCCTCTTTTTTGCTGACCTATCACTTTATGAAGTATGGTATCCTTCTCCAGGGACTGATCCTTTCCAAAAACATTATCAAAGTACTTGAGGTGAAGTCTGGCCATTACCACTTCTAAGGAGTATTCTGCCTGTACTTCTTCAATGACAGATTTGTTCATTCTTCTGACAGTCCATGATATCTTCAATATTCTTCGCCAACACCACAATTCAAAGGCTTCAACTCTTCTTTGGTCTTCCTTATTCATTGTCCAGGTTTCACATGCATATGAGGTGATCAAAAATACCATGGCTTGGATCAGGTGCACCGTAATCTCAAAAGTGGCATCTTTGCTCTTTAAGACTTTGAAAAGGTCTTTTGCAGCAGATTTGCCCAGCAAAATGCATCCTCTGATTTCCTGACTGCTACTTGCATGGATGTTAATTATGGATCCAAGTAGAATGAAACACCTGACAACTTCAACCTTTTCTCTACTTATCATGATGTTGTTTATTGGTCCAGTTGTAAGGATTTTTGGTTTTTTTATGTAGTAGTCAAATGTCTTAGGTGTTGTGCCACCAGAACTCCTTAGTATGTTGAACTCACTGCCAAAAAGTTGGATCTGACTCATAGCTACCCCTCCTTGGGTTTCCGAGGCAGTATCACTATGGAAGTAGAATGCCCAATCTTCCTTCTGAGGAGTGGCTGGTGGGTTTGAACTGCCAGCCTTCTGGTCAGCAGTCAAATGCTTTAGGCACTGAAAGCTATAGTCTTTGGTCTTCATCAGTAAGTGCTTCAAGTCATCTTTACTTTCAGCAAGCAAAGTACTGTCATCTGCATATCACAGGTTGTTAATGAGGCTTCCTCTTATCCTGATGCTGCATTTTTCTTCATATATATAGTCCGGCTTCTCAGATTACTTGCCCAGCATACAGATTGAATAAATATGGTGAGAGGATACAAGCCAGATGCAGTATCCCTTGTTCTGTTTGAACAACTTACTCTTTATCTATGCACGGGTTCCACAAGAGCATAATTAAGTGGTTTGGATTACTCATTCTTCATGATGTCATCCATAATTTGTTATGATCCACACAGTTGAATGCCTGTGCATAGTCAATAAAACACAGGTAAACATTCTTCTGGTATTCTTTGCTTTCAGCCACGAGCTGTCTGACAAAAGCCCTCTTCTCAATCTGGCTTGAATTTCTGGTAGTTCCTTGTCAATATACTGCTTCAAACGTTTTTTAATTATCTTCAGCAGAATTCTACTTGTGTGGGGAATTAATTATATTGTTAGATAATTTCCTCATTCCATTGGATCACCCTTCTTTGGAATGGACCCTGATATGGATCTCTTCTATTCTGTAGGCCAAGTAGCTATCTTCCAAATTTCTGGGCATAAACAAGTGCTGCATCTGTTTGCTGAAACATCTCAATGGATTTTCTGTCAATTCCTGGAGACCTGTTTCCTGCAAGTTTCTTCAGTGTAGCTTGGACTTCTTCCATCCATACCATCAGTTCTTGAGCATATGCTACCTTCTGAAATGTTTGAATATTGACCAATTATTTTTGGTACAGTGATTATGTGTATTCCTTCTTTTGAGGCTTCCTGCATCATTCAATATTTTGCCCATAGAATCTTTCAATATTGCAATTTAAGGCTTGAATTTTTTCTTTAGTTGTTTTAGCTTGAGAGATGCCATGTGCGTTCTTCCTTTTTGGTTTTCTAATTCCAGGTCTTTGCACATTTCATTATAATACTTTACTTTATTTTCTGAAGCCACCCTTTGAAATATTCTGTTAAGCTCTTTAATTTTATTTCTTCCATTTGCTTTTGCTACTCTCCATTCCAGAGCAAGTTTCAGAGTCTCTTCTGAAACTTCTACAAAGTTCTGACCAATATCTCTCAAATTTATCACAGGAAAGTCTGAGAAACTATCACAGAACAGAGAGTAGTAAAGAAATATGAAAATTAAATGCACTATAGTGTCCTTTTGTAAAAGGACAGAAGTTGAAAATGGGTAAAATCCAAATAGTCTGGAGTTTAGTTAATAGTAATGTACCAACCCACTCCTCCCATCTGCCAGTTTGTGATACTGTGTTGGCTTGTGTATTGCCATGATGCTGGAAGCTATGCCACTGGTATTTCAAATAAACAGGGTCATTAGTGGAAAGGCTTCCAGATTAAGACAGACTGGGAAGAAAGGTGTGAGGATCTACTTCCAAAAATCAGCCAACGGAAATCTATGGATCACAACAGAACATTGTCTGACTCACTTATTTTTTACATGTCATCAGAAGGAATCAATCACTCGGGGAGAACATCTTTGGTGAAGTAGGGGCCAGCAAGGGTGAGGGAGCCCCTCAGTAAGATTGGCACAATAGTCACAAAGAGGGACTCAAACATGGCAGTGATTGTGAGGAGGACATAGGACCAAGCAACATTTTGCTCTGTTGTATATAAGGTTTCTAATGTGCCAATGTTGGTTTCTTAGTTGTGACAAATGTTGCACTGTTGTTGTTGTTGTTGTTAAGTGCCGTCGAGTCGTTTCTGACTCATAGCAACCCCATGCACAGCAGAACAAAACACTGCC
>NW_006922133.1:919263-925328 GCF_000298275.1 Orycteropus afer afer
AAGGAAGGTTGGGCAATCCTACTTCCGTAGTGATACTGCCTCGGAAACCCAAGGAGGGGTCGCTATGAGTCGGGGCCGACTCGACGGCAAATAATAACAACAACAACAAGTAGAAGAACCTGAATGAATACTGTGAATAAGGAGACAAATGAAGCTGTGGATTCTTGGCTGTCCTAACAGCATGGCCAATTTGAAAATTTACAAGTAGCATTCTGATCCAGGCAGAAATCTAAGAATCAGCTCTGCTCACCAAGGACTACATGGGCACCTGCACTGGTGGCTGATGACTAGAAAAGAAAACAGCGAATAAAGGGATGATGAGAGCTGTGGACTGGCAGGTGTCGTGAGGTCACAGACATTTTGAATATTTGCAAGCGGCATTCAGATCAGAGCAACAACCTAAGAATAGGCTCCACTTGCCGAGGATGGCACACTTGAGGCTGATGATTAGAAAGGTGAGATATTCCCTTTGTTACTCTTATATCTTATACTGTCTTGGTGAACAGAAGTGTGGGCATCCCACCTTCTGGACTGCTAGGAATTCCATCCCAGTCTGTGTGCCCTGACAGAGCCTGGATGCCTTGCCCCACCACCTCAGTTTGGTTTTGTTTGTTTTTATTCTTTTTTTTCTTCCTTTTTATTTCTTTCTCTTTACTTTTCCTTGTTCTTTTTTCTTCTGTTTTTCTGGTTCCCTTCTCTTTTCTTTCTTTTTGTTCTTTCCATCCCTTGAAAAGTGAGTGCATTTTCCTCACTTTTTTTTTTTTATTATTGTTTTACTCTTGCTCTTTTCTTTATTCTCCCCTCCCCAGATATTGTGGGGTTTTTTTTTTCCTCTTTATGTTTCTTTTGTCGTTTAAAAATTTTCTTCTTATTTATACCCCCCCCTTTTTTTTTGTGGATGGGCCTGTTTTTTAGGTTTGTGTTTTTTGTTCTCTTCTTTTTATTTCTATGGTGTTTTTTAATTTTTAATTTAAAAATTTTTGTCTAACTAAGTGAGAGACAGCAACTGTGCCCACATGACCCAACCATACCTGCACCTCCTGCAGCCCCAACCACTGAGGGCTACCACTTGTTTCCACACCAAGTGACCAACAACAGATGACAACCTATACAAGCCCAATTCACCCTCAACTGCTCCTCACAAACAGCTAACAGAGATCTGTGCACACACTCTTATTCTTTATCACATCACCAGGAGACAGGTGGTGAGTGTCTAAGTGCTGCCAACTAGTGAATAGAAGAGCATAGTACCCTGTTCTCTCAGATATATCAAAACAAAATGAAGAAAAAAATATCTTGGGTGAATCACACCAGCATACAATCACCAACTAAATATAAATAAAATGACATCACAATGTTTCAGAGACAACTGACCATCTCAGTCCATACAAAGAAGCAAGATAAAGTAGTACAAGAAAAGGACCAGGGTACAGACCCAGAAAACCTGCCTGAGGAAGAAGCAACATTGGAATTGCCTGACAAGAGATTAAAAAGAATTATATTTAGGTACCTTCAATAGATTGAGAGAGATCAAGGAAAGCACTGACAAAATCAAGGAAAACAATGACAAAACTCTCGAATGATTTAGGAAAATAAGCTGATAAAACAACAGATTAAAAATTAGAAATGATACAAAAACAAGAAGTAGAAATCCAGAAAATTAGCACTAAGATTTCAGAAATAGATAACACATTGAATGGGCAAAGGAGTAGAATCGAATCAATGGAAGATAGAATTAGTGAGATTGAAGACAAATACTTCAACACTTCTTTGGTAAGGGATCAATCAGAAAAAGGATCAGAACAAAATGAAAAAAGCCTAAGATTCAAAACAAAAATGAAAACTGTTACTCGATTCAACTATTGAAAAAGTTTTAAGTGTTTGGAAAAACTTGTGTATGTTTACCTACCTTTTCAACTGCAAATTTTATGAAATCTAAATACAGATCAATTATTTCCAATGAAAATTTAGAGTCCAAGTGGAGATGTGCTGTAAGTATAAAATATGCACCAGATTTTGAAGACTTGGTACACAAAAAGAAAGTAAGATAACTTATTAATAATTTTTAAAATATTCATGACATGTTGAAATGATAACATTTCTGGATCCATTGGATTAAATAAAATATGTTACTAAAATCAATTTCATCTGTTTCATTTTGGTTTTTTAAATGTGGCTACTGGAAAATCTAAAATTACATGTGTGGTTCACATTATATTTCTATCAGACAGTACTGTTACAAAGGTTAAGAATACAGACCCTTCAGCCAAACTGCTTCTGTTGAAATCTTAGTTCTGCACCTACTAGGTGATTGACCTTGAGCAAGTTATTTAACGTTTCTGTGCCACAGTTGTCGTTAGTTGCCATCAAGTCAATTCTGAACCCTGGTGACCCCACTGTGCTCCATAGAGTTTTCAATGGTGGATCTTTCAGAAGTAGATCCCAGGCCTTTCCTTCCAGGCACCTCTGGGTGGACTCAAACCTCCAATCTAGTAGTTGAGTGCTTAAGCATTTGCACTACGAAGGGACTTGTACCATAGTTACCTAGATGTGAAACAAAGTACCTACCTACCTGTTGTTGTTGGGAGGATTCAACAAGTTCATCTACATAATGTGCTGGGAACTGAGCTTGGACAATAAGTGTTAGCTCTTATCATTATGGTAGGCCTGGTTATAAGGAGTCCTGATGGTACAGTGGTTAATAGCTGGGTTGGCAGTTTGTAACCCACCAGCCACCCAGCAGGTTCCATAAAGATTACAGCTTATAGGGAAGTTCTACTGTCACATGGAGTTACTATGAGTTAGAATCGCCTTGACAGCAATGGATTTGATTTTTGTGTTTGCTTGTGTTTTTAGGGCTGTTTATAGCCAGAGGATTTTTGGAGGTCCAACAGTCATGAAAGGATGCCTTGCCAAAGCAGAGAGGTAGCAAGGAAATAATACTCTGACTCTTCCAGAAGCCAGACAGGAAGTAAGTCCAGGTGATGATGTCCACAGGGCTCAGCTTCAGGGCACAGAGCAAAGCAGAGAAAGGTGAGAAAAGGATCTGGGGGTGAAGGGAAGATAACTAGCTCACCTCATTTCTCCTGTAGCAAACGAAAGCCTAAGGCACCCTGCTTTCCATGCCCACTCAGCTCCACCTCTCTTTTCCATCCTTGATGCCAGGAACCACCACGTTTAGTGAGTTTCCCTTAGCCACTTGCACCTCCCATGTTATATCCACTTGAGCCCTGGCCATGCTCACAGCCTCTGAGCCATCAGTAAATTTCTGGACTAAACTCTTTCAGAGATATGTAATATGTATGAAGAGATGGGCATTTTTCTCTCTTTTCACTGGATGCTTGCTTTTATTCTAAAAAGAGAATGGCTGATCTGTGAAGGGAAAGAGCAGGTTTTCCAAATATTACGTGCCTCCAACTGAGCTGACTGACAAAGATGATGACAATGATGATGAACGACCTTAGCATTTTGTTTGGAGTAGTGGTGTTGTTGTTTTCCCCCAGAGAATTCTTCCCAGTGTTCCTAATCTTGAACTTAGCTGGCCAAGACACCATTTTCTGAAATAAACGAAGCTGAGGTGGATCTCCTTTGTTTAGGGAGATCTTTACCTTTGTGAGCCGTCTGACTAGCTTTCCTGTCGTGTGTGCGGGCCAGATGGTCTCCCTCAGCTCCTTTTCCCAGGGCAAACGTGCAGGGAATCGAATAAGGGATTCCAGCCAGCCTCTGGACTATTATGTAAATAGCAATCCTCTAACCTCAGGCCCCCCCTCCACGTGCCCTTGGGAATCTCTCTAATTAATTAACTTAAAAAAAAAAAAGATAAAAAACACCAAACACACGCCTTTGCATGGTATTAGGTGGTCTTAATGCTACTCTACTTTGGGGTGTGGTTCCACTTTTAAGGTTAGGGAGCACATAATTTTCTGACCCTGGTTACTTAAATGCTCAATCAATCTCATTAAGCTCCTAAAATCATCACCTGCTCACAGGGTCTCCCAATGGACCCTTTCCCTTGGCAATATTTATGCTTTTTAGCCTATTTTATTAGGTGCATACAAGTTTATCTTTCAGAGGAATTGAATCCTTTATCATTACCTAGTAACCCTTCTAACCCTGATAATGCTTTCAGTCTTAAAAGTCTATATTCTCTAATGCAGCTTTCTTTTGGTTAATAACTGTCTTTTTTTTTTTTTTTTTAAATCCTGTTCCGTTTTCTTTTCTGCATTCTTATGCCTTAATTAAATGTGACTCTTGTAATTGGCATATAGCTACATTTAAAACTCTGTTTTTCAACTGATTAGTTTAATTATATGTATGATGTGTGTGGTGATTAATAGTAATTGTTATATTTGGACTTTTTAATTTTTTATTTGTCCTGCTTTTCCTATGGTTCTTTTATTGCCTGTCTCATTTCTTACTATTTTAATAGTTTGTGGTTTATTGTTTATGTGTGTTTCTTTGTTTCCTTATTTTATTGATCATTTCTCCTTGTTTGGAATTGATCGACTATATCTCTTGTTTTAGAAATACCTTTGAGAATGTCTCATGTGTATTTAATTTGCAAAGTCAAAAGTTGAGCAATATGGCTTCCCTCTATTACAGGGCTCAACAAACTATGTCCTACCACCGCTTGTTTTTGTAAATAATGTTTTATTGAAAAAAGCCATGCTCTTTCATATATATGTTGTCCTTGGCTGCTTTTGCATCGCCAGAGTAGTAGTTGTAACAGAGACAATACGGCCTGCAAAGCCTAGAATATGTGCTATCTGGCACTTAATAGAAAAAAGTTTGCCCCTTTGCTCTAGAATAATACTCTCAAGGATCTTAGGAAACTTTATCTTATTTTTATCCTATCTCCTCTTTCCTAACTTACATGTGATTATTGTCCAATATTCTATTTTTGACAATTTTTCCTTGCTTCACAAATTCAATGTTAGTATTCCTTTTTCCCAAATAATGTTTGCTTATCTGCAGATACATTTGACTGTTTTACTGTTCACTGTTGCCATCTGCATCTCAGCTTATCCTCTGGCATCAGTTTCTTTCTTCCTGAAGTACATCTTTTGGAAGATGTTCCTTTACTGAAGATCTTTTGGTGGTAAATCCCTCTGTTGTCGTCTATCTACCAATAGCCTAACTTTACCCTCCTTTATGAAAGATAATTTTAGGGATACATGATTCGAAGCTGATAGTTCTTTTTCTCAACAGTTGGAAAATATTATTCCACTAGCTTCTGATTCCCATTGTTGTTGACAGCAACTGTTAGTCTAATTGTTATTCTTTTGAGGTGATCCACCTTTTCCCTCTGGCTCCTTTTATGATCTCTTGGCTGTTGGTGTTCTGCAGTTTCATTATGATGTATTTAGCCATGATTTTTTTTTCATATGCTGCTTGGTGTATGTCATGATTTCTACATACATGTTATTATGCTTTTCATCAGTCTTGAAAAATTCATGTCGTTATGTCTTCAAATTTTGCTTTTCAATCTCTCTTTCCTTATTCTGGAACACCAATTAGATTTGTGTTTGAACTTCTCATTTTATCTTCCAATCACTTAATCTCTCTTTCATATTTTCCATCTCTTTCTCTCTACATAAGGGGCTCTGGTAGTGTAGTGGGTAAAGCATTTGGCTGCTAACCAAAAGGTCCACAGTTCAAATCCATCAGCAGCTCCATGGGAGAAAGATGCAATCTGCTTCAGTAAAGATTTGCAGCCTTTGAAATCCTATGGGGGTTGCTATGGGTGAGAATCGATTTCATGGCAGTGGAATTGGTTTGGGGTTTGCTTTCTCTCTGTGTACTGGATTCTGAGTAATTTCTAATTCTTTCTTCAGCTAGATTTAATCTACTGTTTAACCAGTCCACTGGGGGGTTTATTCTAATAATTATATGTTATTTAGAGACGTTCCTTTTTTAAAGAATCTTCCGGATCCTTTCCATTGGCCTATTGTTGCCTGGTTATCTATGTGATTGGATCTTTCATTTCTTTAAACATTTCATACATAGCTATTCTGTATGCTGTAACTGACAATTGCTATATTTCCAGTCATTGTGTAGATCTGAAT
>NW_006922133.1:925818-927011 GCF_000298275.1 Orycteropus afer afer
CGACTCGATGGCACATAACAACAACAACAACTGAGGTCCAGGCTTGGACTTGTTTTTATTTGGGAGACTGTGTAAGAGTCTTTGGACATCTCTCCAACCCCTTGCAAGAGAAGAAATGCCTTGAAGAGCGTTTACATCCAGGATCCAGCTTCTATGCAGTGGGAGAGTCTCTCAGAGCACCCATATTCAACACACACACACACACACACACACCACACACACACACACACACACACGAACACACATACCACCATATTGTTAGAAGCAGAAGTTATCTTGTTAAACTTTACACCACTGTTTTAGAAGAATGGCTGGTTGCATAAAGGCCGTTATTCATTGCCTCACTTATTGTATCAAATATAAAATTGCTTTCTTATTTAGTCACTATTTTATCATCCTAATTTTGAGAATGACTATGGGCCTCAAGACATTTGCTTATTGTGTACAAACCTTATATTTGGGTACATGGTACTTAAAGACTGGTCCTGCACCTCAAGTTAGTTTGCCTCTTGAAGTGGACATTGCCTTATGTTCACACATACATGGAAACTGTTGGTACTTCAACACTGCAGGAACATACTGATTAGCATGTATAGCATGCTGTACATCTGATAATCTATTTCTTAAAGTCATTTCTCACACCACTCAAAGAGAAAATCAGGTGGTCTACCCTAGACCATGTCTTCCACTAGTCATCTTTGAGATGACTCAAATCTTCCAAACTTCCATCCCTTTCTACTCTACATTTATTGAATAAGTAAATTCACACACACACACACACACACACACACAAAACCACTGGTTTTCCCCTCCCCCTTTTTCATGATGTTACTTCTTCGTAGATAGGTCAAAGAAATTTCAGAAAAAGAGGGCTTATCAGACAAATATGGATGTGGACACTAGGACAGTGGTTTTTCTTTGAACCCCTGCCATGCCATGGTGCAAGGGGAAAACTTAGCAATTGGTATCAGTTCTGTGGGGAAATGCCTCTCTGTAAGACTCCTTTTATTATTAGACAAGCTACTCATATTCAAAAGTCCCCATGGTGCAGACAGTGCACTGGTGCAGAAAATACAGGAAGCCTTTTTGTTGGTGGCCTTGGAAAACTGGAGAAGATTTGGTGAAAGAAGGGAATTCACATTTATTGAACTCCTGTTATTAACCTGGCACTCTTTTTTATTTTATAACTCATG
>NW_006922133.1:927556-943603 GCF_000298275.1 Orycteropus afer afer
TGTGGAACCAGGTAATATGAAGTCTTTGACAACTTCAATCTTTTCTCCATTTATCATGATGCTGCTTATTGGCCCAGTTGTAAGGATTTTTGTTTTCATTATGTTGAGGTGTAATCCATACTGCAGACTGCAGTCTTTCATCTTCATCAGTAAGTGCTTCAAGTCATCCTCACTTTCAGCAAGCAAAGTTGTGTCATCTGCATATTGCAGGTTGTTAATGAATCTCTCTCCAATTCTGAGGCCACATTCTTCTTCATATAGTCCAGTTTCTAGGATTATTTGCTCAGATTGAATAAGTATGGTGAAAGGTACAATCCTGACACACTCCCTTCCTCATTTTAAACCATGCAGTATCCCCTTGTTCTCTATGTACAGATTCCTCATGAGCATAATTAATTGTTCTGAAATTCCCATTCTTCTCAGTGTTATCCATAATTCATTATGATCTACACAATCAAATGCTTTTGCATAGTCAATGAAACACAAGTAAATATCTTTCTGGTATTCTTTGCTTTCAGCAAGGTCCATCTGACATCAGCAATGATATCTCTCATTCCATGTCCTCTTCTGGATCCAGCTTGCATTTCTGGAAGTTCTCTGTCAATATATTACTGCAACTGGAAAATTTTATTGCATCCTACATATTCACAATGCCATCATCTCACATAACAACATTAACAATAATTACCTAATATTGTCTAATACTCATTCCATATTGCATTTTCTTCCAATTGTCTCCCAGGTGCCTTTTGTAGCTGGTTGTTCAAACCAGAATCAAATCAAGGACTATGCTTTGCATTTGGTTGTTATATTTCAGATTTTGCTAATCTAGATGGCCCTGATAATTTTCACATGTTATCTTTTTATCTTCATATCAACCCTAAGAAGCAGTTACCACTATTTCCATTGTACAAATGCAAAAAAAAAAAAGAGAAAAGAAAAAAACAATGAAGCGAAATATGCAGTTAGCCCAAAATCACACAGTCAGTAAATTTGTAGAGGTTATCTCTTTTTTTTTAACCCACCTAACATTCAAGCCCCCTTCCTATTTTGACCAAGTTTCAGGGTATCTGGGGGGTGGGGGCACCCCTCAACAACCAAGAAGCAGATACGTGTAGCTTGGCAAGTTGAATGTCTTGGTTCAGGACTTCAAATCAAGACTAGTGCTGTTCAATAAAACTTTCTGCAATTATAGAAACGTACTCTATCTACACTGTCCAATATGGTACCACTAGTCTGGTAGCATAGTGGCTAAGGCACTTGACTGCTAACCAGAAGGCTGGCGGTTCAAACCCACCAGCCACTTCTTGGAAGGAAGATGGGGCAATCTACTTCTGTAGTGATACTGTCTCAGAAACCCAAGGAGGGGTCACTATGAGTCGGGTCCGACTCCACAGCACATAACAACAACAACAAAGCCACATAGAGTGGCTACCATACTGGGAAGTGCAGATTTAGACAGAGTGATGCCAAGCTTCAGGGATATTTGAGAAATTATACATGGCATCATGGTAGCATTTGGAGTCTGGTGGTATTGGCAGCTCTGAGAGTTAGGTTAATGGTGGTGTTCCAGGTAGATTGCTTGCGTACTTTCAGAGCCTATCAGTTATCTGAACGACTCATAGCAATCCAGTAAATTCTCATTTTGCTTAAATATTTCAGAGCCATTTTCCGTTTCTTGAAATCAAAAGTTTTAGGCAGATTAGTTGTCACTCAATAATTTTTTCCTTAAGAACAACATCCCCAGTTTTAGCTGGACATGAGTTATAGGTACCTGTGGCTATGTAATTAAATTCTGGTCAATGGGTAACAGGTGGAAGTATGATATGCAAATTCTGGGAAGTATCTTTAAATAAGACGCCTGGCCTTTTCCTTCTTCCTCTTTATAGCTGGCTGGAATGTGGATGTAATGTGTGGCACTCAAGCAGCCATTTTTTGCTATAAAGTAGAAACAAAGTCTTAAGGATAGCAGAGCATCAAAATAGAAGAAGGCTGTGACACTGCGGATTATGAAGTCACTATACTAGGCATGATTTCTTACTTTTAGATGAAAGAGAAATACACTTCTATCTTGTCTCAGTTATTTAGTGCTGCTATATCAGAAATACCACAAATAGATGACTTTAACAAACAGATATTTATTCTCTCACATTTTAGGATACTGTCATTGTTAAGTGAGGTTAAGTCCATTCCACTTGTAGTGACCATGTGTATAACAGAACAAAACATTGCCCAGCCTTGTGCCATCCTCACAATCATTGCTATACTTGAGCCCATTTTGTTGCAGCCGCTGTGTCAATCCATCTCATTGAGGGTCTTCCCCTCTACTTTACCAAGCATGATATCCTTCTCCAAGAACTAGTCCCTCCTCCTGATTACATGTCCAAAGTACGAGAGACAAAGCCTGCCCATTCTCACTTCTAAGAAGCATTCTAGCTGTACTTCTTCCAAGGCAGATTTGGTCATATAGTCAATGTTCTTCACCAACACCAAAATTCAAAGGCATCAATTCTTCTTCAGTCATCCTTATTCATTGACCATGCATGTGAGGCAATTGAAAATAACATGGTTTGGGTTAGGTGCACCTTAGTCTTCAAAGTGACATCTTTGGTCTTTAACACTTTAAAAAGAGCTTTTGCAGCAGATTTGCCCAATGCAATACATTATTTGATTTCTTGACTGCTACTTCCACGAGTGATGATTGTGGATCCAAGTGAAATGAAATCCTTGACGAATTCAATCTTTTCTCCATCTAACATGATGTTGCTTATTGGCCCAGTTGTGAAGATTTTTGCTTTCTTTATGTTGAGGTATAATCTATACTGAAGGATTACTGATCTTTGTCAGTAAGTGCTTCAAGTCCTCTTTGCTTTCAGCAAGCAAGGTTATATTATCTGCATATTGTAGGTTGTTAATGAGTCTTCCTCCAATCCTGATGCTACCTTTTTCTTCATATAGTCCAGCTTCTCAGATTATTTGCTCAGCATACAGATTGAATAAGTATGGTGAAAGGATACAACCCTGATGCATACGTTTCCTGGTTTTAAACCATGCAGCTTTAGGGGGTTAGAAGTCTGAATTCATGGCACCAGCTTTCTCTCTGTCAGCTCTGGGAGATGGTCCTTGTCTCCTTTCAACATCTGTGGGCCTGGAGTCCCTTAGAGATCTCCATGTGCCTTGGCATCCATCTTCCCCTGGGTCGAGGAGTTTCTCAGTGCAGGGACCCTGGGTCCAAAAGACACACTCTGCTCTCAGCTCTTCTTTCTTGGTGATAGTCAGGTTCCTCCTTCTCTGCTTGCTTCTCTCTCCTTTGATCTCTCGTAAGGTAAAAAGTGATGCAGACCACATCCCAGGGAAACTCTCTTTACATTGAATCAGGCCTGTGACTTGAATAAGGGTGTTGCCATCTCACCCTAATCCCTTTACAACTGATTGGCTGATCACATCAGATCACATCATGGAAGATGACTGCATCATTACATTACTGTCCAATTACATAACTGCTTAGCCACTGAGAATCATGGTTCAGCCAAGTTGACATGTATTTTTGAGAGACACCAATCAATCCCTGACACTTGTTTGTGCCACTGTTATTTTGCATCTTTTGCTACTTTTCAACTGAACGTAATCCTAACTAATAAAAACCCTGAGACAGAGGTAGGCTGGTAGAGCTAAATTTGAACATACATCTGGGCCATCCTCTGGATGGAGAGGAAATAAACTAATTCTTCTCTGGGACTATTCACCAGACACTGATTTTCATGTCTCTATGGGCTAAGTCATCCACCATCTTATCTGCGTCATTGTGAGGTGCTTTCAAGTCAGCTCTGACTCATTATGACCCCATGTATAACAGAATGAAACCTTTCCTGGTCCTGTGGCATCCTCTGTTTGAGCTTACTGTTGCAGATACTGTGTCAATCCACCTCATTTAGGGTCTTCTTTTTCCTTGATCCTCTACTTTAACAAGTAAGATGTCCTTATCCAGGGATTGGTTCCTCCTGAAAACGTGTCCAAAGTATGCAAGACAAAGTCTCACCATCCTCGCTTCTCAGGAGCATTCCAGCTGTACTTCCTCCAAGACAGATTTGTTTATTCTTCTGGCAGTCCATGGTATATTCAATATTCTTCACCAATACCACAATTCAAATGTGTCAGTTCTTTGGTCTTCCTTTTTCATTGTCCAGCTTTCACATGCATATGAGGTGATTGAAAATACCATGGCTTGGGTGAGGCACACCTTATTCATCAAAGTGATATCTTTGCTTTGTAAGATTTCAAAGTGGTCTTTTGCAGCTGATTTTCTCAATGCAGTATATCATTTGATTTCTTGACTACTGCTTTCATGGGAATTGATTGTGGACCTAAGTAAAATGAAATTCTTGACAACTGCCATCTTTTCTCCATTTATCATTATGTTGCTTATTGGTTGAGTTGTAAGGATTTTTGTTTTCTTATGTTGAGGTGTAATCCATTCTGCAGACAGTAGTCTTTGATATTCATCGGATGGAATTTAGGTGGAAACTCCAACCCATTGCTCCATGTGCCCACAAGTTCCTTTCAGTGGATGGTGGAGCTTATGAGGGAAAAGATGGGGTGGGGTACATACTGGAGGCCTGAACATACTCCACTCATGCCATCATGGTCTAGTGCAGATCCCCAAGGATTCCATGAATCTTAACTTCAAATCTGGTCTTCCAGGTCTTAGAAAGGTGTATTTGTCAAGGTAATAGGCTGAATATATTTTGATTAACAGTTCATTAGGTGGTTTATAACTTTCACATATTTAGAGATATAATATGTGGGCTTCCCTTTGTAGTCTGGCCAGGGCCTTACAAATGTTAGGGCTGGGCCAGCTTGTGCATAAGCTTAAATACCATCTCCTGCCACTAAAATAGCAAATGTGGCACCCAGTCTCCAGGGCCTTCCTTCTGGGATCTTTGCTTTCTTCTCACATTCTCAGTATTTTCTTTTTCCTCTCCTATGTTCTCCTTTGCTGGTTGTGTAAATCACTTGTTGAGATAGGGACTTGGCTTTCTATTTCCTTCACAGTTCCATGGCCCCTTGGTATACATTGGCTGGGCATCAGAATCAGGAGGAAAGTGCTCTGAAAACACAGAATCTCTAGCCCCATCTTGCCATTCTGATTCTGCAATCTGGGGTGCAGTTGAGGAATCTGTATTTTTATTAAGTTCCACATATATTTCTGAAAGACAGTTGCGATTGAGACACTGGACACAGTGACTGACTGATTCACACACTCTTGACTTGAGATCAATGTCTTCAGAGATAAAAGAACAAGGGTGAAGCTATGAGAAAGGGTGAATTAAGAACCTGTATGCCCTGGACCTTCTAACCTCTCCTCTTTCCAAACCCCAGGGCACTGCATCTGTGGCTCATTTCTACTGGCCTCTTAGTGTTAGGGACTCTGGTAGCCTAGTGCCTAAGGCATTTGCCTGCTAATCAGAAGGCTGGCAGTTCAAACCCACCAGCTACTCCTGGGAAGGAAGATTGGGCAATCTACTTCTGTAGAGATACTGCCTCGGAAACTCAAGGAGGGGTCATTATTTTGCCTAAGAGTCAGGATCAACTCGAAGGCAGTGAGTTTTTTTGTTTGTTTGTTTCTTAGTGTTGGGTAGACTTTCTTTTAGCACTTTCCATGGCTCAAAGCTTGATTAGGAGTTTCAAAATCAGGGTGGTAGCTGGTGATTCTCAAATTTGTATCCGCACCTCTTTATGTTTTCTGAGGATACATTCCTAATCTTCTAGCATGGTGATTGGCACATGGTGGATATTTTGTAAATGTTTGTCTATGGAAAATATCTTGACCTGAGTTCAAGAAGCATTGCATCTGAAAAAACATTAGGATCACTGGGATTTTATACTCAGATTTCTTAGAAGAAATGAGCTAAGTGTTTAGTGTTTAGTCATACATAACTGCAGACAAAGGAACTTGTTTAGTAGTTAATTACTAGCCCAAAGTTTAAAATCCCAATCACTTCAAAGAAATACCTGTCAAACCCTTCTGCCATTTCATGGACATTTTTAGCCAAGATGTCTGACACTTGCCTTTTCAGTAACTCCATTCTTTCAAATACAGTCAGGTGCAACAATATGTAACCACAACTTGCTTGCTATCCTTAGTGGATCATGCATTCTATGCTGTCTTTTCAGAGAAAGGTAAGTTCTTTGAAAAAACTCATAAAAAAGCTGGAACCCAACAAATGTTTAGAAAACACAAAACAGGAAAACTTCAGAGCTGGGGCCAGATGTGCTGAAAATGTTTTCTAAGGAAAAATCTTTGAGATGAACTGTCTCTGTTGGTTTGCTGCCCAACGTTTTCCTCACTGGAGCTGCTATTGCACAAGATTGCAACAATAGCTTGATCTTTGTCTTGATCTCAGTTATTTTTGGCCCCAATAGGTTGGGATTATTTTCAATAACTGTGCTGGAAACAGCTCTGTCAAGTCCCTTCTTTGTTTCATGCCACAGATCTTGACTGAAAATAGTACAATGGCTTCATTAGGGACTATGAAAGGCTCACGCCAGGAATCCTTGAGAAGCCTCAATAGAAAGATACCAAGCCTGTTTAGAAGGATGAAATGAAAGCAACCATCTACCAACAGGTCAATTAAACCTTCTCTTCCTCCTTTGCTGGAACAAGCAACTGACTGAGCCTCACTATTTGGGGTCTGTTTCTTGCAATAGCGCTCTGTCACTGACTCACCCCACAAAGCACCAAGCAGGCGTTGCTGGGGCTTGCCTCAGGGTCATCGGACTTGACGCTTCATTTAAGCCACACTGGGAGATGAGTACCACTGCTAGGTTCCCTTGAAGGAAAATGTTAAATTGAAACCAACCCCACTTGCCAGTGTTTCTCAGAATAAAAGGCGCCTGCTAAGTGAGACAATTGTAAAGTATCCTCTCTTCTACTCTGCTTTTTGCCAGAATATTCTATTAACTTAGCAACATTCAGAACCTTGTTAAGATTCCATATTAAAGCCTACAGATTTAATTGGGACCATACAGAGGGAATGGCAAGCATGGATTAAGTTTCCCAAGGGAGGTGGCATTATTGAAAAGAGAGCTACATGGTGTGGGCTGCGATTTGAGGGGGTCGGGAGGAGGAAGCAGAGGGTTCAAAAGAAAGGTCTACTGAAGAGGATCTTGATTTGTTTGCCTTTCCCTCCTCTGTTGCAATAATAATAATTAAACAGAATCTGAAGTCAGGAATAAATCTTTTAAGATGATCTCCTTGATTTTATGCATATTGTGCCTGGTGTGAGCCTGGAGGGGTAGAACAACTAGATGTGAGACTCAAGGTCACAAAACTGAGTTATGACTGACTCATGCCTATTTATTCATGCTCAACTATTAGAATACTTTTGGTAGCTAATGGTCAAAAAACCCAAACTCACTGCATTTGAGTCTTTTCTGACTCATAGCAACCCCTCCTTGGGTTTCTGAGGCAGTATCTCTATGGAAGTAGATTGCTCAATCTTCCTTCTGAGGAGTGGCTGGTGGGTTTGAACTGCCAGTCTTCTGGTTCGCTGTCAAATGCCTTAGGTACTACGCCATCAGACCTCCCTAGTAGCTACTGAATATGTTTGCGTGTGTGAAGGCTAGCTATGCTACAACTGCCTCACCTCCAAGTAATACAGAAAGCAATTCTCAAACCATATTCTATCACCTTGCATGAAAGCTTCACTCTAAAATTGGCACAACAACATAGCAGGGACAAGATTATAGTCAGCATCAGGCAGTGAGAAATCCTCCTAAACCAATGACCAGATGAGAGCCCATTTAGGATTCAGTTCTTAGGTGCCATCCCTAAGGGTATAGTTGCCATCCCAAAGGGTGGCATCACTGGGTTCTCATAGCTGTTGGTTCATGCAAGGATTCATCATGCTAATGATCAAATCATTAATTTTACCAATAAAACTCCTCTCTGTCATGTGTTATGCTCATTACCAAAACCTATGTGATCTAGATAACAGAAATGGTGATGGTACCAACCTCCAGACCAGCCCTGGGGTATGCAGCATTGATTGGCATCTGGCTTATCAATGAATCTCAATTTGATACATGTACTGTCACTCTGTATCTGGTGAAGAGTTGTAAAATAAATTCCAGAAACCATAACAAACTGCTTAGTAGTGAAATGAGAACTTGAATCCATGTCTTCAGACTTTCGTTCCAAAATATTTTCCAAAAATATCCAGAAGTTTTGCTGAACACATGCAAGAAAAGATGTCAAACCCCTTATTCATGCATGGCCAGGGAGCTGGGATTTCTCTGAAACTGGTTCTTAGGATCCCAGACTGACGTGTACTATAAGTTCTGCAAAGAAGTATCTTTCAGAGCTGTTTGAGAACCCACCTTCTCAGAGTGCCACAGAGCCCTCAGCAGATTCAAAAGGTGGAACAGGAGACTACGGAAAACCCTGTCTTGCTTATGAGCAGCTGATTTAGCCTTCTGGCTCATCTGAGTGGGCCATTGGGGTGTGGCAAGATGGACCCATAGGAGACACTGAATAAATACTTGTGAAATTAAATTGTGCTGAAAACACTGCTGGTTCCCCTGGGAGATGGCAGAGGTTGGAAATGTCCACGGGGCACTGATTTAAGCTCAGGACTGTTTGTCTTGGATCCTTGCTTTCTCTATGATTGCGTATTCTTGCCCTTGGCTGCATGTTAGAGTCACTTGGGGGAGTCTGTAAAAATTCTCAAGGCCCTGCTCTATGCTAGAGCAATTAAATCAGGATCTCTGGGAGCTGGGGTCCAGCCATTGGTATTTTTCTTTAAACGTCCTCAGATGATTTGAATGTGCAGCCAGTGTTGAGACCCAGTGGTCTAATCTCGTTTCTTCTCAACCAGTAATGTGCAAACCAATTGCCTGGGGATTTTGCTTAAATGCAGATTCTGAATCAGCAGGTATGGGGTGGAGCCTGAGAGTCTGCATTTCTGAGGAACTCCCAGGTGATGCTGGTGATGCTGGTCCATAGACCACACACGAAGTGGCAAAACTCTAATCTCTACCCAAAGTGTTTTGAGAGCAAAACCACTTATGCAAAATCTGAGAAGGGCCAAAATAATCCAACTCAACCCCACAGTTTACTCTGTCCTTCTGGAGAATGTGAAGAACACATCGTCATTGTGATTATGAAGCAAATAAAATGATTAGGCACCTTAACATTTTGTAAAGATGAAATTCGACTTCCCATGGATTTGCTTTAAATGTTTAGAATATTTTTCAAATCACAAAAATTGCATGGCTCCAGTCCTAAAGTGCTAACCATGTAATGTACCCAAAAAGGAGCCATCTCCCCCTTCCCGTTTATTATCCCCTTTATATTTACCGATTGTCTTGGATTGCTTTGCCTCTGAAGTGAGCCTGCAAGAGTGTGATACCTGTGTTTGCTGGTCTTTTCACATCTCTAGTTGAAGCCAATTAATTGCAGGACACAGAGATGGTGCAGAGAAAGCTGAGTCACAAACAGCCAGCAGGTCTGCAAACAGCACGGGCAGCTGGAAAGGCAAGGGCAATCTCCACATGTAAACAAAGGAGCAGCCTGGGGCCCATGGAGTGTGGCCTTTTCACTGCACCTGCATAAGCAGATAGTGACTGACATTGACTGCAGCAGCTTGGCGCTGAGGATGAGAGAGAATTTTGCAAACTCAGAAAGAAAGCCCAAGCCACTACCTACAGAGCCCAAGGTATGTGCAGGGGTGAATTATGTTATCAGCTGCACAGCAGGACTGCAGAAAGCACTAACTACAAGCAATATATAAATTACAGGGGTCATTCAATGAGCAGATCAAATGCAATTAAAATGCGAAAGACTTTTCTTTTTACCTGACTCAGAAAAATTCTGCAACCTCTCCGGATCACACAAGAGTGGCTCAAATTGTCCAGAAGAGCATAAAGTGCAGCGTGTGGGGGTGTATGGGGAGGGGAGACCAGATTACTGGACTCAAAAAGGCGAACGTGCAATCTGTGTTCTTTTTATGTAGATTAAATGCATTGACTGCAGCTTGTACCGCTTAGATACGCAGCAGGGAGTCAAAAGCTTGGGTATCAGTCAACCACAGCCAGCAGCTAAACCATGAGGCCAAATCTGTTATTGTGCCTTAGATGAGACATTTAATCTAATCTGATGGGAGCAAACCCCTTGGACAAATAAAAGGGCATTTCAAGCAGCGATGGTAGCTGTAATGTTAAGAAAGCATACTAAATATTTTTGCTGATAACATAATTAATGATGTCTCCAGCCTCCTGTTTGGTCCTTTAAAATCCTGCCTTCTAGGGCACAATTGCTTGGCTCACCCAGGGGTGGAGACTCTCAGGATGTAACTAACAGAAGGCAGCAGTTTGCTTTTTTACCCTCTCAGGGATCCAAGTGGCCTAGGCACAGCACAGTCAAAGAAACAAGAGTTTCTCTTCCTGCGGACATGTATGCTCCCTTGAGTAGACACAAAACATCAATGGGTTTGATGAATTTGCCCTATTAAACAAGAGGGAGACAAGAGGTAAGAAGAAAGAAGATGGTAAAATTCAGGATTCTAGGCTCCTGGGACAGGTGCTCTTGAGTCACAGGATGGAATCAGAGATGAACATGACAAGAACAGGCCAACAGCATATTAAAAACTGGAGGTAACCTTGGAAGATGGATGGTTAATGTTATGTGCCAACTTGGCTAAGCTATGATTCTCAGTGGTTTGGCAGACACTGGACTGGTACTGTTCCATGATGTGATGTGATGTGATGTAATGCTATCACTTTCCATGATGTGACTGGAGATAATCATCTAATCAATTGAAAGGTGAGATTCTTTGGGGGAGTGGGCTGCTTCCAGTGTATGTATGCATGCTGTGGCAGAGCTCAATCTCTTTGGCTCTCTCTCTCGATCCTGCACTCTTCTCGTCACCTGACCTTCAGTTCTTGGAACATAAGCCTATAGAAATCTCCAACCTGCCACCTGACCTGCATATTTGGGACTTGCCAGCCCCCACAATTGTGTAAGCCATTTCCTTGAAGTAAATCTCTCTCTCTCTCTCTAGATGTATGTATGTATGTGTACAATATGTCAAGTCAATTCCAACTCATAGCAACTGAATAGGTCAGAGTGGAACTACCCTATAGAGTTTCCAAGGCTGTAATCTTTACAGAAACAGACTACCACATCTTTCTCCCTTGCAGTTACTGGTGACTGGTGGATTGGAACTGCTGCCCTTTCAGTTAGCAGCCAAGCACTTAACCACTGCACTACTGAGGCATACACACATACACACACACACACACACACACAAACATGTCTCATTGATTTTACTCCTCTTGAAAAACAAACAAACAAACTCACTGCCATCGAGTCAATTCTGACTCATGGAAGGCCCCTTTGGGTTTCTGAGGTGGTAAATTTTTACGGAAGTAGATTGCCCAGTTTTCCTTCTGCGGAGTGGCTAGTGGGTTTGAACCACCAACCTTCTGGTTAGCAGTCAAATGCCTTAGGCAATACGCCACCAGAGCTCCTTTTTACTCCTCTAGAGAACCTAAACAAAAAACAGAAAACATGAAATCCAACCTCTCCTAATTCAGGAATTGATTCTACAGTGTACCCATCAGGTATGGACCCAGTATTAATTTGATGGTTTCCAGAAAAAGAAAGCCCATTGCTTCCCAAGGACGCACTTTCCAAAAGTTGTACCTCTAGAGTGTATTCCCTTCAATTCCCAAATCACCACACAAATAGTCATTTAGTTAAGTGCATCTCAGACTTTAAAATGCACACGAATCACCTGGGTATCTAATTAAAAACGCAGCTTCTGACTCAGCGGATCTCAATGGGGCCTGAGTTTCTGCATTTTTAACAAGCTCCCAGGTGATGTTGATATTGCTCGTCCACAGGCCACACTTTGAGTTAAAAGACTTTTGTTGTCTGACCATGCCCTAAGTCAAGTCTAAATTTGTTAGTTTGGTTGAGGTTGGTGCTAAGATGGTCAAGATTTCTAGATTTTGTCCTCTCAACATTAATTCTTCATGATCACAGCCCTAACTCTGGTCAACCACTTTCCACATTGTCTCTGGCCACCACTCTTAGGAAAGCAAAATGCAGATAGAGCAGTTTCCTGCCCAATGGACAGCCCATTATCACAGAAGCTTCTCTAAATTGATACCTAATCATTTTGCCAAATGTATTAGTTATCTATTGCTATGTAACAAATAGCCCTAAAACTTGGCAGCTTAAAACAATAAACATTTATTATCTTCCACAGTTTCTGTGCAAAAGGCATTCAGGAGAAGCTTAGCCAGGTGGTTCTGGCATGGGAGGTCTCACAAGATTACAGTCAAATGTTGACCAAGGCTGCAGTTAGTTCTCAGCAGGCTCAGTGAGGGCTGGACAATCTGCTTTCAAAGTGGCCCATTCGCATGGCTAGCAAATTGGTTCTGACTGTTGCTGCAACATCCTAGATCCATCCCATGTGGACTTTTCCACAGCGTTTTTGGAGTGTCCTCATGCCATGATGACTGGCTTCTCCCAAACTGAGTGATCTGAGACTGAAGCATAAACTCCAATCCCCTTTACAACCTAGTCTCAGAAGTCATGCACCATCACCTCTGCCATGTACTATGGTCACACAGACCAGCCATGAATTCAGTGTTCGAGGGGACTATCCAAGGGTGTGAATACCAAAAGGTAAGGATCATTGTGGGACATCTTGGAGACTGGCAACCGTATCAACTTAACACAAGGTTCCCTATTCCCTCTGCAAAACATGCTGACTGGGGTCCATGGCTCAGAGCTACACTCTAACATGTTGTAGGCTTCTGCTCTCATTGGCTTAGTTTTATACTTACTATGAACCCACTGTGTTTGCTGCCAAACCTGTTTATAACAATTGCTTCAGTGGTACTTACTATTATAATAAAGTTATGTCCACAATATGCGAATTGATGGGATGTAAATGCAAAAAGGAGTTGTTTCTATGACAACTAAGTTGAAAATTTTGGAAGATTTAATAATAGGTAGCTAAAAATTCTGTTGAATTATGTGTGTGCCAAACAATTGTAAAAGATTGAAAAAAAATCATAAAAAATTAGGGCTATGAACTGAGTTTGCTTCACAGATGTCTTAAATTCTTACTCCACTTTAGAGAAACTGAAATTGGAAACCATAGACAGTGCATTTTAGGTATGGCTCATGCAAGAAAGTAAGCCTGCAACTCCCATCAGCAGATTTGTACTCAAAGAAAATGACTTTGCTGAACATCAAAAGCTTAGTGAATTAATGTATATTTACATGTTTTAAGTTCAATGAAAAGTCTAATGTTCGTATGTACCAGTTTTTAACAATTCCCTTATTTATTTATTTATTTATTTCAATTAACCAACCAACATCTTGTTCAGATGGATGAATGAAAAAGCATGCATTCTGAATGGGAAATTGCTCCTGGGACTTTTGTTAGAAGTAGGAGAAAGCTAGTGAGAACAGGAGGAACTCAACCATCTGGTTCTAGAAAGTCCTGAAGCTGGAAGACAATTTTTCTGCCATTTCATGTACTTGCAAGGTGGGGCCACAGCTGTCCTATTCTACACATGGCTTGGGCTTCGTATTGTCAGTTTCGGGTAAAATATATATAACACAAGCCATGATATTTCCAATCACCTTGTATGCATGTGAGAGCTGGACAATGAATAAGGAAGACCAAAGAAGAGTTGATGCTTTTGAGTTGTGGTGCTGGCAAAGAATGCTGAAAGTACCATGGACTGCTAAAAGAACTAACAGATCTGTCCTGGAGGAAGTGCACCTGAAATGCTCCTTGGAAGCAAGAATGGCCAGACTTCATCTCACCTATTTTGGTCATGTTGTCAGAAGGGACCATTCCCTGGAGAAAGATGTCGTGCTTGGTAGGGTGGAGGGTCAACGAAAGAGGGGGAGGCCTTCAACATGATGGATTGACACAGTGGCTGCAATGATGGGCTCAAGTACAGCAGGGATCACGGAGCTGGCACGGGATCAGGCAGTGTTTCGTTCTGCTGTGTATGGGGTCCCTATGAGTTGGAAATGACTCGACGGCACCTAACAACAACAACATATATAACAAAACATTTGCCATTTCAATCATTTTTACATGTACATGAAATACCATTTTACATGAAATGGCAGACAAATTGGCTTCCAGCCTCAGGACTTTCTAGAACCAAATGGTTGAGTTCCTCCTGTTCTCGCTAGCTCTCTCTTTTCTTCCTCCTATTCTAAACAATAGTCCCAGGAACAATTTTCCATTGATAATGGATGCTTTTTCATTCATCCATCTGATCCAGAATTTGGTTGGTTAATTGAAAAGTGAGAATAATTATGTTCACTATGATGTGTAATCATCACCACCATCCATTTCCAAAATTTTTAATCTCCCTTCACAGAAACTCAGTGTCCTGTAAACAATAATTTCTCATTTTGCCCTCCCACTTGTCCCTGGCAACCACTAATAAACTTTTGTCTCTATACATTTGCCTAGTCTAGATATTTCATACAAGTGGAATCATATAATGTTTGTCCTTTTGTTCTGATTTACTTCACTCAGCTTAATGCTTTCAAGGTACATTCATGTCACAGAATGTATCAGAACTTCATTTCTCTTTGTGGGTGAAAAATATTTCATTGTACAGATACACCACATTCTGTTTATCCATTCTTCTGTAGGTGGATATTTGGGTTGTTTCCACCTGTTGGCTATTGTGAATAATGCTGCAATGAAAATTGATGTACAAGTATCTGAGTCCCTGGGTTCAATTTTTTGGGTATATACCTCAGAGTACAATTACTGGTTCATGGTCTAATTCCATGTGTAACTTTTTGAAGAACTGTCAAACTGTTTTTCACAGTGCCTAAACCATTTTACATTCCCACCAGCAATGGATGAAAGTTCCACTATTTCTAGATCCTCACCAAAACCTGTTATTTTCCATTTTTCTTGGTAATAGCCATCTGACCAACTTCTGCAACTGAAATTGACCAAACATGTAATCAAGATGTATTGGTTATTACTGGTGCTTGGAATGCAAAATTTGTAAACAAAGAAGAATCATCAGTAACTGGAAAATATGGCCTTGGTGGTCAAAATGATGCCAGAGATCACATGATAGAATTTTGCAAGACCAATGACTTATTCATTGCCAACTTTTTTCAACAATATAACTGGTGGCTATACACATGGAACTTGCCAGATGGAATACATAGGACTCAGATCAGCTACATCTGTAGAAAGAGGTGATGGAGAAGCTCAACATCATCAGTCAAAACAAGGCCAGGAGCTGACTGTGGAACAGACCATCAATTGCTTGTATGAAAGTTCAGATTAAAGCTGAAGAAAATTAAAATGAGTCCATAAGAGCCAAAATACATTTTTGGTTACATCCCACCTGAATTTAGAGACCATCTGAAGAACAGATTTGAAGCATTGAACACCAATGACCAAAGTCCAGATAAATTGTGGGATGACATCAAGAACATCATACATGAAGAAAGCTAAGGGTCATTAAGAAAAACAGGAAAGGAAGACCAAAATGGACGTCAGAAGAGACTCTGAAACTTGCTCTTGAACATAGAGTAGCTAAAGTAAATGGTAGAAAAGCTGAAATAAAAGAGCTGAACAGAAGATTTCAAAGGGCACTTCAAGAAGACAAAATATTATGATGAAATGTGTGAAGACCTGGAGTTAGAAAACCAGAAGAGAAGAACATGCTCAGCATTTCTCAAGCTGAAAGAATTGAAGAAAAAATTCAAGCCTTGACTTGCAATATTGAAAGAGTCTATGGGCAAAATATTAAATGATGCAGGAAGCATCAAAAGAAGATGGTAGGAACACACAGAGTATCAAAATGAATTGGTTGATGTCCAACTATTTCAGGAGATAGAATATGATCAGGAACCAATGGTATTGAAGGAAGAAGGCCAAGCTGCACTGAAGGAATTGGTGAAAAACAAGGCTCCAGGCATTGACAGAATATCCACAGAGATGTTTCAACAAACAGATGTGGCACTGAAGG
>NW_006922133.1:944144-946698 GCF_000298275.1 Orycteropus afer afer
AAGTGTATGTGAACTGCTGTATGGCAAGTGAATTTGCTCTGTAAATTTTCACCCAAATCACAATTAAAAAAAGAAAACAGGAATGAACTATTGATACCTTCAAAACCTGGATTAAGAAAAACAGAAAGGTGATCCCACAGAATGTGGAAATTATCATTAACATCACATACAAGTAAAATTTTGCTGAAAAAATTCAAAAACAGTTGCAAAAGTATATTGACAAGGAACTTCCAGAAATGCAAGCTGGACTCAGAAGACGATGTGGAATGAGGCATCTCATTACTGATGTCAGATAGATCTTGGCTAAAAGCAAAGAATACCAGAAAGATGTGTTTTATTGACTATGCAAAGGCATTTGACTACATGGATCATAACAAATTATGGATAACATTGCAAAGAATAGATATTCTGGAACACTTAATTGTGCTCATGATGAAACTGTACAGAGACCAATAGGCTGTTGTTTGAACAGAACAAGGGGATACTGTATGGTTTGAAACCAGGAAGAATGTATATCAGGTTTGTATCCTTTCATCATACTTATTCAACATGTATGCTGAGCAGATAATCCTAGAATCTGTACTATATGAAGATGAACATGGCATCAGGATTGGAGGAAGAACTATTAACAACCTGCAATATGAAGATGACACAACCTTGCTTGCTGAAAGTGAAGATGACTTGAGGCACTTACTGATGAAGATCAAAGACTACAGTCTTCAGTATGGATTACCCCTAGCATAAAGAAAATGAAAATCCCCACAACTGGACCAATAAGCAACATCAAGATAAATGAAGAAAAGATTGAAGTTGTCAGAGATTTCATTTTACTTGGATCCACAGTCAACACTCATAGAAGCACCAGTTATGTAATCAGGCATTGTATCGCACTGGGTAAATCTGCTGCAAAAAACTTCTTTAAAGTGGTAAGAAGTAAAGATGTCACTTTGAAAACTAAGGTGCATCAAACCCAAGCCATGGTATTTTCAATAGCCTCCTATGCATATGAGTGCTAGACAATGAATAAGGAAGACCGAAGAAGAGTTGATGCCTTTGAATTGTGGTGTTGGTGAAGAATACTGAAAGTACTATGAACTGGCAGAAGAACGAACAAACCTGTCCTGGAAGAAGTGTAGCCGAAATGCTCCTTGGAAACAAGAATGGCCAGACTTCATCTCACCTGCTTTAGTCATGTTGTCAGAAGGGACCATTCCCTGGAGAACGATATCATGCGGGTAAAGTAGAGGCTCAGTGAAGAACAAGAAGACCCTCAGTAAGATGGATTGACACAGTGGATGCAATGATGGGCTCAGGCGAAACAAGTATTTTGAGGATGGTGTGTGACAGGGCAGAGTTTTGTTCTGTTGTACATAGTGTCACAATGAGTTGGTGCCAACTTGACAGCACTAACAACAGCAGTGGGTGTGAAGTGGTATCGAATTCTGGTTTTGATTTGCATTTCTCTAATTACTAATGACATTGGGCATCTTTTCTTGTGCTTACTATTTGTACATCTATCTTCTATAGTGAAATGTCTATTCAAGTCCTTTGCCCATTTTTTGATTAGGTTGTCTTTTTTGTATTGATTTGTAGGAGTTATTTATATGAGAATGGCCAGACTTCGTCTCACCTACTTTGGTCATGTTGTAAGAAGCCACTATTCCCTGGAGAAGGATATTATGCTTAGTAAAGTAAAGAAAGATGTTTACTTGGTTTTTTTTTTTTGACTATGCAAAATATTGGATTGTGTGCATCATAACAAATTATGGGTAACATTGAGAAGAATGGGAACTTCAGAACACTTGATTGTACTTATGAGGAACCTGTACATAGACCAGGAGGCTGTCATTCAAACAGAACAAGGGGACACTGCATGGTTTAAAATCAAGAAGGGAGTACATCAGGGTTGTATCCTTTCATCGTACTTGTTCAATCTGTATGCTGAACAGATAATCTGGGAAACTGGGCTATATGAAGAAGAATGTGGCATCAAGATTGGAGGAGGAATCATTAACAACCTATGATAAGCTGATGACACAACTTTGCTTGCTGAAAGTGAGGATGACTTGAAGCACTTACTGATGAAGTTTGATGAATATAGTCTGCAGTATGGATTACATCTCAATATAAAGAAAACAAAAATTCTCACAACTGAACCTATAAGCAGCATCACGATAAATGGAGAAAAGATTGAAGTTGCCAGAGACTTCACATTGCTTGGTTCTACAATCCACACCAATGGAAACAGCAGTCAGGACATTAGATGAAAACTGGCTGCAAAGGACTTCTTTCAAGTGCTGAAGAGCAAAGATGTCTCCCTGAGGACTGAGGTGCACCTGACACAAGCCATGGTATTTTCAATTGCCTCATATGCATGTGAGAGGTGGACAATGAATCAGGAAGACTTAAGAAGAGTTGATGCTTTTGAGTTGTGGTGTTGGCGAAGAATGCTGAAAGTACCGCGGACTGCTAAAAGATCTAACAAATGTGTCCTGGAGGAAGTGCAGCCGGAATGCACCTTGGATGCAAGAATGGCCAGACTTCGTCTCACCTA
>NW_006922133.1:947063-951859 GCF_000298275.1 Orycteropus afer afer
TACATGGGGTTACTATGAGTTGGAGACAACTCAACAGCACCTAACAACAACGATTTATATATTCTGGATATTAAATCCTTACCTTACCAGATAGATGGTTTCCAAATAATTTTTCCCATTCTGTAGGCTGTCTCTTCACTTTGTTGATAAAGTCTTGATGCACAGAATTTTTCATTTTTATGAAGTTCAATTTACATATTTTGTCTTTTCTTGCTTGTGTTTTCAGTGTCATATGTAAGAATCCATTACTGAAAACTAGGTCTCCAAGCATTACCCATGTATTCTTTTAAGAGTTTTATGGTTTTAGTTCTTACATTTAAACTGTTGATAGATTTAGAGTTAGTTTTACATGTGGTGTGAGGTCTTTTGATGACTTCTTTTCCCTTTCAAGGCACTCTTTTACCATTTGTTTTAACCTCATTTCACTTGTATACAGTGTGTAAATTGTTGAGATACAGCTTGCTGGCCGCCAGAACTCTGTGCTCCCCTTTCCAGGTTGTAGAATTGTTGCTAGGAAATGGTTTTCCACACAGGAGGCTACATTCCTCAGCCTCATTTCCATCCAGATGAGGCCCTGTAACCAATTTTCTTTGAGGCGATATGACTGGAAGTGATGTGTAGCCCTTCCAGGGTGGGGTTTTTTTTAGAAGTTGTTGCTAGTTACCGCTGAGTCACCTCTGACTTGTGGCTGAGTCACCTCTGACCTGTGGCGACTCTACGTATGACAGAAACGCTTCCTGACCCGGCACCATCCTCGTGATAGTTGGTATGTCTACGTCCATTGTTGTGGCTACGTTGTCAGTCCACCTTGTTGAAGCTTCCCTCAATTTTGCTGACCTTCTACTTTACCAAACATGATGGCTTTATCCACAAAATAGTCTTTCCTGGTGGCATGTCTAAAGTCAGCAAGCTGAAACCTTGTCATCCTCAGTGCTAAGAAATAATCTGGTGGCATTTCTTCTAAGACTGGTTTTCTGAAGTGGACGGACCTCATCCATGGTCTTCCTCCTTCTCTTGGCTCTGAGGATCTGAAGGATAGTAGAGCTTCATGGTAGAAGAAGTCTGAATTCTTGAATCACCAGCTATGGGAAAGTCACCCACCTGCCCATCAGGAACCCCGCCAAGCAACAACAACAACAAAAATAAACCCATTGCCACAGAGTCTATTCCAACTCCTAGCAACCTTCTGTTGTTGTTATGTGCCGTCGAGTCAGACCCTACTCATAGCAACCACTCCTTGGGTTTCTGAGCCAGTATCACTAGGGAAGTAGATAGCCCCATCTTCCTTCCGAGGAGTGGCTGGTGGGTCAGCAGTCAAGTGCTTTAGGCACTACACTACCAGAGCTCCCAGCAACCTTCTAGGAGAAAGTAAAACTGCCTCATAGGGTTTCTAAGGCTGCTCTAAATCCTTATGGAATCAGACTGCCACATCTTTCTCCTGGGAGTGGCTGGTGGGTTTGAACTGCTGACCTTTCCGTTAGCAGCCGAATGCTTAACTACTGTGCCACCAGGGCTCCTCACAGGGACTCTTACGTCTTAAGACATTTACAGTTGGGGAATTAGTTAGAGCAGCTAGTGTCCTGTTATTTTAAGTAATGCAGGGGATGCTCACCTTGACACTTGCCCCTCTTCATTATTCTGCACTTCTTCCTCCCATTCCAGCTGCTTCTGTTTCACTGGGGTTATTCCTTTTTGGTATGAAATATAGATGCTCAGCCTCAGGGGTCTGTACAATTGCATGCAAAATGTTGTCTATATGTGCATTTTTTTTTTTCTGGGAAGATGGTCCACCATTTGTTTGTGTTTTAATTGTTGTAAAAGTATGTGTAACACAACACTTGCCAATTCAACATTCTTCGTGTATGCAATTCAGTGAAACCAATTAGTTTAATCACATTGTGCAACCATCACCAATATCTCTTGCCAAATTTTCCATCACCATAAACAGCAACTCAGTTGTTCCCAAACAATGACTTCCCCTGCCCCCTGATGGTCCAATTCTTTTGTGAATATCCCACAAAGGCCTGGTATTCCCGCCAATCGTTATGAACTGCTCTAAGAGATTCCCCTTCAATGTTCTCATTTCTAATTAATCCATGTTCTTAGTTCACCCTATAATTTAGAGATCTGAATATCCATGGATAATCCATAGATGCAGATAAAAATGAAAGCAAAAATAAAGAGCTCTACTTAGATCATAAATGCAAATGTAGAAGTACGTTATGGTCTAAATAGAACTGTGAACAAGGAAGATGAATTAAAGGCACCTCTGTGATTTATTAAGTAGCCAGCCTTCTCCTATTGCAGTACATACAGCCCCAAGGGTCTCCTGGTGACCTCAAAAACTACCATGTTCCATCCTAGCAACCTAATTTATGGCCTGGGACTAAGGAGATTCTGTTCTTGTATATTCTGAGAAGTAATTCTTCTCCAGCTCAACTCATATTTCCTGAGGAGCTTATTTCCAGCAAAACTGCCTTAATGCCAGGGCAGTAAAAAAAACATTGGTCTTCAGGATTCTGCAAGGGGCTGGAAATGTGAGACAGTGGATCACGTCTGTCCCAAGCATTGAAAATTACTGGGCGGAACTAAGGGTCTTCAGAGAGTTCATTATTCATATAGAGGTGTCTAGTCTCCTCTTCACAGGCCAAGAATGACTTGAATTCTAAAGCCAGAGGTTAACATAGAGCTTCCCACTTTACTTGGTATCTTTTAACAGAGCAGATATGGACATATTACCTTCATCTTGATGGAGAATTCTGGAGCCACAATATAAAGTCTCCCCAACCCATCCAAGAAGCAAGCATGCTCCTTTTGGCTAGGTAAGAGGTAGAAATGTTCATCTGGGGAAGGGAGGAGGGTGTTAATCTTTCAGAATTCCCTCCTGTCATGTTTTTGGCTCAGATCTGTGGCCATCTTCTCTTCTTGCCCCCAGTTTTCAGAAAATGTTCCACATAATTTGTTCCTCGGACATTCTGGACCTTGCTTTAAATTCTTGATCATAGTTTAACCCAATCATTCTCAAATGTGTTCCCCTTACCAGCAGCATCAGCATCACCTGCGAACTTGTTAAAAATGTAGATTTGAGCCTTACTCAAGACCTGATGAATCAGACACTCGGGATGGGACCCAGTGATCTGTATTTAAACAAGTCCTTCAGGTCATTCTGATGCGAGCTCAAGTTGAGGATCAATGGACCAACCTTGACCAGAAGTCTGTCCTTCACTGCCCAAACTTGACTCATGCGATCTCTTAGCAGATTCACATCTATTCTCCTCTAATATTGTGATCCAAAGTGCCTAAAAAAATCCTAACTGCCTCAATCCCAAGGCATTTAATTTCATTGCTGTCACCAAGATAATGCCGTGTTTCACTCACCTAAGAGCCACATGGCAGAAAAAAAAAAAAAAATCTACCTTCTGAGAACCTTATGCTTTTATATACCATGAAATACCAGTAAGGTATGTCTGGGTCTTCCTCTTTCCCAGATGCTTCTAAACTGTTGGTTCCCTCTACTTTGCAACGTGTGGGAAGGCCTGCTGGGTACACATGCCCTGTCTTACCCTGATCTAGGATCGCAGGAGGAAATTTCTCCGCAGTTGAAAGATAGCCTGATAATCTCTCTTCCTTTAATCTACTCCTTTAGATCATGCAGCTTCAAATACTCATGTTTGCCTTCAGAGTGTATTAGTGAAAAGGCCGCTTCTTAAAACTCTGAGCTTTAAAGCCATTCTTTGATCCAGAAGTCACTGCCAGCGAGTCTAGGACACTCACAGCCCAACCGCTTTCTGAAGCTTTCTCTTCTCTCTCCTTCCTCTTTTTTCTCCATCTCTTTTCCTCTTCACTTTCTACAGCTCTTTTCCCTCCTCCATTTTCATCTGCCCATTGCCAATATCTTCTAAGACTACATTTCTCAGCATGTGGCTTGAAGACCACATGTCTCAGAATCATACACCATTCTTGTTTAAAATGCAGATTCCTAGGTCCTGCTCCAGACCTAGTGAATCAGTGTCTCAGGGAATGTAGCCTAGGAATCCACCTTTTAAACACATGCCTCAGGTGAGTCTAAGTTTAACTGATTCAATGAGCATCATTTGCAGGGCTCTGGAGAGCAGTGTCTGAAGAGTGGCAGCTCTGGAAAGTCTTAGGACTTGGGGGTTGTACTCTTTCCTGAGAGGTGGGAAGGGGATGGGGTGACTTGTCTGGCTGTATCACCTAGCAGTCGCACGGTTTCTTTGTGTCTCTATGTTTATTCAAAGTGCCTTTAAAGGAAGGCTGATGGATGCAATGGGGCTACTAAAGCCTATGTGGCTACCCTCGAGCCACACCATGTAATGGTATTACCTACCTGCCCACCACCCCACAGGCCATAAAAAATGCTAAAACTAATGCTTATTTTATTTGGACTTTGCATAAGGCAAAAAGATAATTAAAAGAAAATCCTAGGGTCCTGACACCTGCATTCCAATGTTATTGTGTGGCATCAAGTCATACCAACTCATAGGAACCCCCATAAGACAGAGTAGAATTGCCCCATAGGGTTACCAAGGCTGTAATCTTTATGGAGCAGACCTCCAGGTCTTTCCATCTGTGAAGCTGCTGGTGAGTTCAAACCGCCAACCTTTTGGTTAGGGCCCAGTGCTTAACCATCGCATCCCCAGGGCTACTTTCTGCATCTCAATACCTTATATGAAAATGGCAATGTATTTCTGTTAATCTTCAGTGTTTATCATATCCACTATCCTCCCTGAACTCAAGGACTGAAGACAGTGGACTTGGATGTCTTTCCTGTAGTT
>NW_006922133.1:952187-954710 GCF_000298275.1 Orycteropus afer afer
CCAGTGCTTCCTGGGACCACCTTGCAAATGAACTACTTGCATTTGGGTCCTTTTCTCCTGGAGGTACCCAAACCAAGACAGCCTCCCCATGACTTAATAGACACAAAGGTGAACTAATAGCTTTGCATGGACCCTGGACTGTAAAAGACAAAAGTAGAAGGGAGCAAACATTTCTATCCATAGCATTTTGGTATGGTGGTCAAAATCATCTGACTAATTTCTATTTCCTTGTCTCTGATCTCCATTCAAAATCTGGGGCTGAGAACAGAAGAACTAGATGGTGCATGGCTACCATTAATGACTGCTCTGAAAGGGATCACAATAGGAGGTCTTGGATAGAGTGGGCGAAAAATGTGGAACAAAACTCAAAATAATACTAATTAAAAAAACATTAGGCTTATTGGTCTCATAGAGACTGGTGGAACCCCTGAGACTATGGCCCTTAGATACCCTTTGAGCTTGGAAGCAAAATCACCCTTGTGGCTCAACTTTCAGCCAAACAATAGACAAACCTGTAAGGTAAACAATAACACAAGGGACATATGCACTCCTTAGAACAACCGACCACACGAGATCAAAAGGGTAGCATTTGCCCAGGGATAAAGCTGAGAAGGCAAAAAGGGATAGGAAAGAAGGGCCAATGGAAACAGTAAACACAGGGTCAAAGTGGCAAGAGAGCTGTTACATTGTGGGGATTGCAATCAATGTCACAAAACAAAATGTGTATGAATTGTTGAATGGAAAACCAATTTGCTCTGTAAACTTTCACCCAAATCACAATAAAAAGTTATTTTTAAAATAGTAATAACTGCCAAAATCTGTGACTGTCAGTGAAACTTGAAGACCTGTTTCCATTGCTCCCCCTAAATAATGAGGTTTTGCGACCCGGAACAACCAGGGAAGAGCAACTTCAGTCCTGGTTTGCCTCGTTGCAGAGGGAAGCCTCTGTGATCTGCATCAGGAGGTCAAGATCCAAGCACAATTTGGGAGTAGAAGTGTCTCCGGGATTGCCAGAGGAGTCAAGGAATGGGGAAGCAGGGCCTTTCCCCACCACCACCCAGAAGAATGCCCAGGTTTGGTGTGGGGCCATTGGCCCTGGAATTCTCCTCACTGGTTTGGTATATAGCATTTCATCACCTTCATAGGCCTCAAGGTGTGATGTCACGTAAGAGGTTCAAGGCTCCTTTGGTTGCAAACCAGAGACACTACAGAAAAGAGTTCTTTAGAAAGAAAATCATGACCATGGGAATTTGCCATTCTCAATATAGCATTTGGAAAGTACTAGTTCCCTGAAACCAGAAGAACTAGATGGTGCCCGGCCACCACCGTAAACCACTCGGAAGGGATCTATGTAGGAGATCCTGGATAGAGTGGGAGAATAATGTGGAACAAAACTCAAAATCATTTGGGGAAAAAAAAAAAAAAGAGGGGGTAGGGCTAGGTTTGCTGGTCTGATAGAGCCTGATGGAACCACTGAGATTATGGACCCTAGCTGCCATTTTGAGCTGAATATTTACATTAGGTAGATACACTCCTTGGAGAAAACAATCATGGGAGAATAGAAGGGCTATGTATGCAGAGAGAGAGAGAGCTCAAGGGGCAGGAGTGCATGGGAGGGAAGGAACAGGGAAGAGGTAACTATGGGGAGGAAGTGGGAGGGGAGCTGTTGCATTGTGGAAAATTGTAGTCAATGCGACAAAGTGTATGTGAACTTCTGTATGAAAAGTGAATTTGCTCTGTAAACTTTTACCCAAATCACAGTTTAAAAAAAAATACTACTCACAGAAACATATACTAGTGGAGACCTCAAAGAGCATCTTGCCCAGCCCCTCATTTAACAAACAGGGAGCTGAGATACGAGGAAAAAGAGCTATAACAACATCTAGCATTTAGTGTCAACTCTGGCCAGGTACTTAATTACTTTGTTTTCTGGTGACACAACAACCAGATGAGGTGGAATCATTAAGCCTATCCCCAAGATAGAGACAGAAGTTCAGAGAAGGTCAGCAACTTCTGCAAAGTCACATAGCCAGAAAATGGCAGAGTAGAAACTTGAACCCAGTATGTAGGATGAATCCAAAGCCTATCCATAACCATTAATCTAAACTGTGCCTCTAAGTGACCTTTTATTCCTCCCATAGTCACACAAATTATTAATGCTTAAACTAATCAATGTAAACTGAGCAGTGTCTGAAATTCAACAAATCATGCTACAATTCAAGTCAAAAATCAAAGTTAGAGTGTGTGAAAGTGAATTCTAATAGAAAGAACTTAGAGAAGAGATCTTAAGAGGCTTGAGGATAGTCCTTTGTGGGAACACCTATGAGCTTAGAGTGAGCAAGGACCACGACAGTGTGGTTCAATGATTTTAAGCCTTAGACTTGAAGCCAGTCTTCCTAATTTCAACCCAAGTTCTACTTCTTCCTAGCTTAACATTTCTTTGCCTCAGTTTCCTCATCTGTAATATGGAAGACAGTAATAATATCTGCCCAATAAGGCATGTTTTAGTTACCTAGTGTTACT
>NW_006922133.1:954934-955635 GCF_000298275.1 Orycteropus afer afer
CAGTTGATGGTCTGTTTCACAGTCAGCTCCTGGCCTTGTTTTGGCTGAAGATATTGAGCTTTTCAATAGCCTCTTGCCAAAGATAGGGTCAGTCTGATTCCTGTGTACTATATCTGGCGAAGTCCACGTGTACAGCCACCGTTTTTGTTGTTGATAGAAGGTATTTGCAATGAATAAGTCGTTGGTCTTGCAAAATTCTATCATGCGATCTCCAGCATTATTTCTGTCACTAAAGCCAAATCTTTCAACTACCAGTGATTCTTCTTTGTTTCCAACTTTTGCATTCCAATCTCCAGTGATAAGCAACACATCTTGATTGCATGTTCAGTAAATTTCAGACTGCAGAAAGTGATAAAAAATCTTTAATTTCCTTCTTTTCTGCTTTGGTGGTTGGTGCATAAATTTGAATAATAGTTGTAATAACTGGTCTTCCCTGTAGAGGTATGGATATTATCCTATCACTGACAGCATTGTACTTCAGGACAGATCTTGAAACATCCTCTGGGATGATGAATGCCACACCATTCCTCTTCAATTTGTCATTCCCAGCATAGTACATCATATGGTCATCTGATTCAAAATGACAAAAATCAGTCCATTTCAGCTCACTAATACCTAGGATATCAATCTTTATGCATTCCATTTCATTTTTGACAACTTCCAATTTTCCTAGATTCATACTTCGTACATTCCATGCTCTG
>NW_006922133.1:955735-961407 GCF_000298275.1 Orycteropus afer afer
AGAAGGCTGAAGTCTGAATTCAGAGCATGGCTCTAGGAGGAGGTCCTTCCTTGGTAGTTTTGGAAGTTTCTCAGCACTCTGTGGCATTCCTTGGTACTTGTCTCTCCCCTCTGTGTGTGTCTCTGGGTCTATACTGCTCTTCTTATAACTCTGAAGTGATTAAATTTAGGATCCATCTTACTAGGGTATGGCCTAATTAATATAACAAAGAAACTCCTACAGGCAGTCCGTGGGTTACAAACAAGATCCCTCCCTAAATGTGTCTTTAAGTCAAGTTTGTATGTAAGTCAGAATAGGTGGATACAGTTCTTATTTAGCCTTACTTTGGGAGCTCTGGTGGCGCGGTGCCTAAGGCATTTGACTGCTAATCACAAGGTTGACGGTTCAAAGCTACCAGTCACTCTGTGGAAAGAAGATTGGGCAATCTACTTCTGTAAAGATTTACCATCTCAGAAACCCAATGAGGGTTGCTATGAGTTGGAATTGACTCGATGGTGGTGAGTTTGAGTTTGGTTTAGTGCAAGAAAAGGTTCACAGACTTTTCAATGATATTTAAAAGCTTAAAAACTGCACATGCAGCAAGTTAAGATGAGCGTGATGAAGAATTTGTTGTGAGTAGGGATTGACTCAATCGTTTCACAGTGAGGACAAATTTACATAACATTTGAAAGTAAGTACCTGAAGTATAAGGATATTCATTTGGAACCCGGGAACTTACTGCATATCCCAACAGTATCATATCCACAGGCTTAGGGGCCAGTTCTTCAATACCTATTTTTGGAGGACACAATTCAATATAAAACAGGGTAGATGTGCAGGTCAAATTATATTAATACGTACAAAATGCTTAGAACAGTGCCTGACACATTAAAAAAAAAATTGCCATCAAGTTGATTTCAATTCATGGCAACCCCATTTGTTACAGAGTGTTTTACTGGCTGTAATCTTCACAGGTCACCAGACTTTTCTTATGAGGTACCTCTGTGTAGATTTGAACTGCCAACCTTTTGGTTAGTAGTCAAGTGCAAACTGCACTACCTAGGGACCTATGCCTGACACATAGTCCGCTCATTATAAGAATTCACTGTTACTACTAGATGTTATGTTTGTAGGGCTAACATAGTTTCTAGCACATGGTAGGTGCTCAATAAATATTTGTTGAATAAATGAAGATAAGTGCATTAGTAATTCTAATGGTATTTATCTATCCTCTATTCCCCCAAAATAAAAAATAGGAAAAAATTGGCTTCTCCTTGACTTTACCTTATAGATTTTCCATACGTAAAAGCCCGATTCTTCAGTGATTGAAACCACTTTTCCTTGGCAAAGCCTGGAAGAGCCTGAGGACCAGCTATTTTCTACTTTAATCTTTGCCCCTTTTACCAAGGAAGTGACATCTTAAAGATGTGGAAGACCACAGACAGCTTCAAGATTTTTTGGCTACAACTGTCAAAAACCCAATTCAAATAGGAAGAAGCAAGGAGGTGATTTTACAGGCTCAGCTAAAAACTACAGGGACTTCAAGCATGGCTAGATCCAGAAGTTCAAATGATGTCATCAGGACCTGATCTTGTTCTATCTCTTAGCTCCTCCTTCTTCAATAATAATTCATAGTATTCTCTGGTAAATTCTCCCTTGCGATAGCAAGATGGCTGCCAGTAGTTTCAGATTTATACCTCTTTGATTCCAAGGCCAGAAAAAAATAAAACAATTATTTTCTATGGTCACTCAAGCCAAAGTCCCAGAATTAGCTCTGATTGGACCAGCTTGAGCCATGTTTGCATCCCTGAACCAATCTCTGTGACTCCAGGGATGGAAGAGTTTGTCCAGTTTTGGTACACGTGCCCTCCACATTTATTCCAAGGGGTACAGTGAACCCCAGCTGAACTATATGGATCAGGATGTTATTACCAAAAGAAGGAAAGTTGGAGTAGGCAGGCAAAAATAACACACTGCCATGAGGCAGGATGTCCACCAAATCCATAGCACCTTCCTAAAAATGATGGTAGATAAGTAATCACCCGCTTGCCTAAAGCTTTCTCTTGTAATACACCCCCCTCCCTCCAGTTCTAAGGCAGATTTTAAATTTTCTTACCTCTACCTACAGCAAGAAATAAAATTAGGGTAGGAAAGTAGTATACATATGAATTGAAACATGTTTCACAGAACAATATTGAATTCTGCCCAGCCCCTGACCAGTCACAAAGCAGTATTTACTTTTTACTATCTGCAATGTGCTCTGATAGTTTCTATTCTATTCTATTTTAATTTAATTTATTCTATTCCTTTCCTATCCTTCTCACTCTATTCCACCCCATTCATTCCTATTAGTCAGGGCAATAACTGGTAGCTGCTGAAACAAACAACCTCTAAATCTCAGTTGCCTAACACAGTAGTCTTGTTCATATCCTAGTCCAGTGTAAATCAGGCAGTTCTGCTTAGTGATTTCCTTCCCTCTCAAGGAATCTCAGTTCTTTCCATGTTATGAGACTACCATCTTCAACCCAAGATCATGGCAGAAGAGAAACTGTCACACAGGGGATTTCGATTTGGCTTGAAAGTGGCTTATATCCCTTTTGTCCATGCTCCATTGGCCATAACCCAGTCACAGAGCCCTGACCTCACTAGAAGGCCCCAGAAAACATAGTCTGAGCACTCATGAAGCAGAATTGGGATTGGTGAGGAGGTAGCCAATCTATGCCACACTATTCTATTCTAGTTTGTTAAGAAAGAGAAAATGCTGGTTTTGACACACTCCATGGAATTCAAGATTCTAATGGTTACAATTCCTTAGTTTGAAAAACTTGAACTTAGCAGCCTGCCTACCTCGTGGACTGAGCCTTTCTTTGATTCTGCCTTTCTATTCTCAGCTGTCTATCCTGGAACCTGCCTTCTTCATCCAATACCTTATCTAATGAGGAGACCCTGACCCCTTTTCCCTTCATTTTCCTCCCCATACCATTTGTCTCTAACTCTTTGTCTCATCCCAAACTCTTTGAGCCATTCTTGGGCTGCTGTGGCCACCATGGATCCTGCCTCCTGCCTCCTGCCTCCTACTGCCTTTCTCCATCTTCCTCATCCTAGCTGTCTACTTTCATACCCCTGCTCAATGCCAGGGCCTGTGGTGGGCAGCGTTAATTCCATTTTCTGCTTCCTGAGATAGTGAAAGAGACCAGGTTCTAACAGCCCCTCCAACTCTGGGGCTCTGCCCTAGGCTGGCTCTGGGGTCTGTCTAGGTCAGGATTAAAGTAATTGAGCCAGCCAAGCATGTAATAAGATAGCTCCCTTTCCTCCCTGCTATTATAGTGAGTAGCTATGGAATCTGATTCTAGCAGCATCTTTATCTCCTCAACAACCAAAACCCACTGCCATCAAGTTGATTTTAGCTCACAGTGACCCTATAAGACAGAGTAGAACTGCCCCATAGGGTTTCCAAGGCTGTAATCTTTATGGAAGCAGCCTGCTGCATCTTTCTCTTGCAGAGAAGCTGGTGGGTTCAACCCAATGACCTTTTGATTAAGCAGCCAAGTGCTTTAACCACTGCACCACCAGGGCTCGCTTATCTCCTCAATAGGCTTCAGAAGTCATTATCTAAAAAGCATTGGCTATTTGCAAAGCAGCAAAAATCTTATCAGACTGTCTCCTTAAAACCAGGCAGGTGAAAGACCAGATCTTGGGCTCTCCAGTTAAAAAGGCCTCTGGTTCTAGAAGGATGGAAGGATGGAAGGATTACTGCTGCTCAAGTTGGATAAACAATTTTAGTCAATACTTAAATGGTGTTTACCATATGCTAGACACTGTTCTGAGTGCTTTACAATATTCATTCATTTAAACATTTTAGAAACCCCACAGATGAGAAAACTTGAGGCCCAGAAAGGCTACAGATCTGCCCAAGGTCACATAGCTGAAAAAGATTACAGCCAGGATTCAAACACAGGCAGTCTGGCTCCAGACACTGCCTTCTTGACCACTGGGTTATACTGTCACCATGTGAATACATTTTATTTGTAGTGCCTAAGGCACTTGACTGATAACCAGGAGGTTGGTGGTTCAAACCCACCAGCCACTCCTTGGAAGGAAGGTTGGGCAATCTACTTCCATAAAGATACTTCCTTGGAAACACAAGGAGGGGTCGCTATGAGTCGGAGATGACTCGACGGCACATTAGAACAACAACAACAATATTTATATGCTACTTACAGTTTTTGAAAGGAGCCCTGGTGGCACCACGGTTAAGCACTCAGCTGCTAACTGAGAGGTCAGCAGTTCAAACTCACCAGCTTCTCCAAAGGAGAGAAGACCTGGCAACGTGCTCCCATAAAGATTACAGCCTAGAAAACCCTAGGAGGCAGTTCTACTTGTGTCATGCAGGGCTGCTATAAGTAGGAATTGACTCGACAGCACACAACAGGAACACTGTTTTTGAAATGTTTAAACATACTTTTCTGACCCTACAACAACCCTGTGATCTAGACATTATTATGATGAGGAGGATCCTATTTTACAACAGAGAAAATTGAGGCTGTGAGGAGTTACATGACATTCCCATACAGTAATGCTTTAGAGCCACTCAAACCAGCTTCCAAGGGCCAACTGTTCAATTTTGAAGACTTTTCTAAGCCAGTTGTAAACCATGTTGTTGTTGCCATTGTTATGTGCCATCGAGTTGGTTTGACTCATAGTGCCTTCATGCACAATAGAACAAAATGCTGTTTGGTTCTGTGCCCTCACAATCTTGCATGCTTTAGCTCATTGTTACAGCCACTGTGTCAATCCACCTCATTAAGGGTCTTCCTCTTTTTTACTCTTCACTGTACTGAGCACGATAGACTTCTCCAGGGACTGGTCGCTCCTGATAACATGACCAAAGTACATGAGACAAAGTCTCACCATCCTTGGATCTAAGGAGCATTCTGGCTGTACTTCCCCCAAGACAGATCTGTTCATTCTTCTGGTGGTCCACGGCATATTCAATATCCTTTGCCAACACCATAATTCAAATGCATCAATTCTTCTTTGGTCTTCCTTATTCATTCTCCAGGTTTTACATGCATATGAGACAATGAAAGTACCATGGTTTGGGTCAGGCACACCTTAGCCTTCAAAGTGACATCTTTGCTCTTTAACAAAGACCATGGCCATGATCATTATTAATACTATCTATTCATCTATCTATCTATCCATAATGAGTTCTGGTGGTGCAGTGGTTAAAGCATTTGGCTGCTAACCAAAAGGTTGGCAGTTCAAATCCACCAGCCACTCTGCAGAAGAAAGATGAGGCAGTCTGCTTCTGTAAAGATTTACAGCCTTGGAAACCATATGGGGCTGTTCTACTCTGCCCTGTAGGGTCACTGTGAGTTGGAATCAACTTGATGGCACTGGGTTTGGTTTGGTTTGTTGTTGTTGCTGTTAGGTGCCGTCGAGTTGTTTCCGACTCATAGCAACCCCATGCACAGCAGAACGAAACACTGCCTGATCCCGCGCCAGCTCCATGATCCCTGCTATACTTGAGCTCATCATCCCAGCCACTGTGTCAATCCATCTCGTTGAAGGCCTTTCATTCTTTCATCGACCCTCCACCCTACCAAGCATGACATCTTTCTCCAGGGAATGGTCCCTGCTGACAACATGACCAAAGTAGGTGAGACGAAGTCTGGCCATTCTCGCTTCCA
>NW_006922133.1:965057-973793 GCF_000298275.1 Orycteropus afer afer
GATATCCTATCTCTCCTGAGGTCCCCAAAGCTGCTCCTGGTCCCTGCAGTTAGAATTTTCAAATTAACAACTCCCTTTCTTTACACCCTGAGGGACTAGTGGAGATTCTAGAATATTACAATAATATATATAGGACTCACTGTGTACCAGACATGATTCTAATTGCTTGAAAAAATTTGATAAGGTACATACTATGATTAGACCAGTTAACCAGCTACTGTTGAGTCAACTGGAACTCATGGTGACCCCATGTATGTCCGAGCAGAACTGTGCTCCACAGAAGTTTCAATGGCTGATTTTTCAGAAGTAGCTCTCCAGGCTTTTCTTTGGAGGGGCCTCCAGGTGGACTTGAATCTTCAAATCTTTGGTTAGGAGCTGACTGACCCTATTTTAAAGATGAGGGATAGAGAGATTAAACAACTTGCCCAAAGTTGCATAGCTAGTAAAGTCTGATTTCAAAGCTATGTTGCAATGATCTTAATTGTAGCTCGTTCTTCCTCTGGGCTGTGACAACATTCTGTTTTTACCTGGGTTATGGAACTCACCATATCTTATTGTCATTATCTGTTTATGAATTTGTTTATACCTCTTCTGGATCCTCAGCTTGAATCCTTTGAGGAAAGATATACGTTATTTTTGTTTGATCCCAGGGTCCAGGGAAGAGTCTGGTTTCATACTAAGTGTTCACCATGTGTTAATTAAAATGAATGACCCTTCTCACTTTCAACATGAGGAAACTGAGTCCCACCAATCTGACAAAAAGGAGGGAAGCCAGGCCTCATGGCTCCTACTCTGGTACTCACTCTGCCCTGCCTCTCTGCTCTTCCTGTTAGACTGGGGACTTTGAGCCGGGTTGTGCACACCAAGAATAGCCATTTGGAACACTGGCCTGTGATTTCTCCCAGAAAGAGTATGCAATGTCCCCAACCCACCCCCAGGATAGAATGAGAAAAGACAAAAGGCCACCACTGTAATGATCACTCACTGCAGATGCAAGTGGGCACAGCTTGAATGGAGGCCAACCTCCCACACCAACTGATCAGGCTTCAGATACACAGTGCCCAGAGCAGTGAGGGTTTAAGAACAGAAGTCAGAGACTTCACTGCTGATTTGCATCAAGATTATTCTAACTCAAAACTTATCAAGGAAAAGTCAGGCAGATCCTCAATCATGAACCCTCCTTCCCTCCCATTTTGTCAGAATCTCTTACTTAACATGAGCAGAGATTACCTTGATTTTTATCTGCCTTTTCTTTAAGCTTGGAGTTTCAACTGGCAGTCTTCATCCTTACCCTTAGATATCGAAGGAAAATTCCCGTTAAACTTAAATGCAAATAACCAGGAAAAGCAAACGCAGTCCAGGTTCTTTGTTATTTTATAAAACATAAACAAATGACAAATCAGCAAGATAATTGTGGGGATTTAAAAAAATCCAATGAACCTGGCAGGCTATCACAAGGCCTGTGTAATTGATAGGAATGGTACAACGAAATCTTTATGGTGTCACTGAGGTCCTGGCAAAGCTTGAAGCACCTTTGACAGATCAAAGAAAAAATAAAACATTATTCCATTTAAGTGCAGTGTTATGGATAACTTGGTATTATAGTTCTTTGGAAATGATTAACTCTATGTGGTAATGATCCATTTTCTGGCATAATGAATTAGGCATTCCTCCATTGTTCCCTAGCTTGGCTTCATTGTATGTGTATATATCAATGGCAAGTGTATATGTGTGTGTGTGTGTGTGTGTATTTCATTTTCCCACACAAAATAATAAAAACATGTGCTATAGGCTGCCAGAAGAGAGAACACCAGCCTCAAAACTAATTTATTTTTATCACCTCAAGTAACCTATTTCCTACCTGAGACATGAAACCACATCAAGGAGGAAATAGTTCTTACTTCTATGAAGTGGAAGGGAAATTGCTACTCTTCAAGCTGGGAGCTCAGAACCCTTTGTTGAAAAGCGTCCATTTTTATCTAACACTTGCTCCTTCTGGAAGACCCTTGTTTTTAAGGAATAATTCTTCCAACAAAGGCTCACCCATCAGGCATCCCACTCATGATTAGTTAATCTGTGAAAATGAGAAACAACCTCTAAGTGGCGGATATACTTTAGCAGCAAGAGGTAATCACAGCCTCTAATTTCTGAAAATCATGATTGTCTTGTGACTGTTTTTAAACTGCTGGGACACCAATAGAATAATGGAAAAAGATAGAAAAGTCAGTTAGTGTAGTATCTTTTCAAAATCAGTGTCTTTCTGTTATGTTTGTTGTTCTTAAATGAACAACTGCCTCTAAGGTTGCTAATCTGTCTTTAACGTCAGAGCATTTCCTTATATATTACACTGAACCATCTCTGTGGCATTTAAAAGTGAAATATTTGCTTTTGAGATAAAAAAGGCAATAAAATGTAGCTGTAAACAAGCTTTCATGACTTTATTTTTCATAGATAAATACACAATAAGTTCAAAGTAGAATTGAATTCCTAAAGCAATACTCCACTAATCTGTATTCGGGAGTCTCAAGCGTATTATCTGTAATTTACAACCAATTTAAATGGCATTAACAGCCTTCCCCTTATGGGAATTTAAATTTGCATCTTAGCATTGAATTAAACAGTGATTGCATATTTTCTATAGGGGACCAAGGCTTTGATGCTTGTTTTGAATAATGAAGCATCTATTCATGCACTGGGGGCAGTGTGCTCCTTTGTTCTCAATGTAATTGAAGCAAAATGTGAGTTAAAGAGATTTTTCTCTTTAGCCAAAGATTTGTTGATTGCTGTCTATTCTCGTCTATTCAAAATTAAGAAAACAGTAATCTCTCACTGCACTGGAAAAATCATTTATACAATTAGGGCCTGCATGAAAGCAGGTCAAGTTGTACCTTATTTGATCATTTCAAAGATGGAGCCGGATATCGGAAAATATTGCAAACTAACCTTTGGGAAAATGATATGGTGGAACAATTAGCAATTAAGAGCATTAGAAATGGAGGATAGGGAAAAGGGAGAAATGGCTTGCCTCCAAGGAAGAAACTTAGACAACTTTGCTCTTCCTCACCAAACTACCCTGAAGTGGGAAAGGCAGATTCTTGCAAATCGTAGAGTCAGAGATCATAGAAATCCAAGGATGGCAAATTCATGCAAGATTCCATTAGTCTCGCACAGTGTACCAACACCAGACCTCAATAATCAATCGTCGCCCTCTTTGCCACTGAGTGAAGATATATCTTCATAATCAAGTGCTCTGGGCAGTCAATAGCAGTTGATGTGAGTTGGCACTAGAGAGGAAATCTATTCATCATTTCAGTTTACCCACCCATCTCATATAATAGATGAAGTCACATTCTGATGACTCAGAGCTGGCCATTGGTAGAGCCAGAACTGAGAACCTGCTGCTACTGATTGCTCGATGGTACTCTCTATGCCAAACCCCACCAGAATGCCCTCTGTGGGCAGGCACCACACCTGTCTTGTGCACCACTATACTTCCAAGGCAAAACACAGTGCTTGCACCCAGTAGGTGCTCAGTAACTGCTTTTTTATTTTAATGAACGAATAAATAAGAGAAATAGATATTATCAATTCTTCATCACTGTGGAAACGAAGTGGCTTCCTTTAAAAAAAATACTACTAATAATAATAACAACTCCTCTGGCCAAGCTGGACATAATTAGATGAGGTACAAAAAACGTGTTAGCATCTGTTCATCAAAGTCTTTATGCAGAGATAGGGAAAAATAACAACCATCAACAATATCAATGAGAACAAAGCATTTAAGAGAAAATTTGCTTTCACAGACCTTAATGCACTTTGAAAATATCTGTTAATATACAACTGATACACAATTGCAAAGTATCGAGAAAAGAAGTGAATTGAAAAACTCTACTGCATTTGGAAAAAAAATTTTATTGAAAAGTAGCCCAATTCGGAATTTTCAATACTGAAATGGGAATTTTCTGTTTGTTACCCTGTGATTTATAGTTTTCTTCCCAAGTTTAGAACAGTCTGTTCTGTCTTGTAGTTGTCTTGACTTTCCTACCATCTAGAAGTTCTGTAACTACACCTTTTTTCCCCCTCTTTTTTTGTTTATAGTTGTCCTCATTTGTCAATTGATGTCTCTGGTGCCCTGTTTACAACCTTGTAGGCTTATTTACTTTGGGTGCTTCCATAGCTGGGTTGGTTTCTGGGTTACATCATCATGTGTGTTAATGGTCAGCTCTTGTTGGCTGTTGTTGCTTCTCTTTCCAAAGGGTGTCCTTTAGCATCTCTTGTAAGGTAGGTCTGCATTTAACAAATTCCCTTAATTTCTGCTTAACTGGAAATGTCCTAATTTCACCATTATATTTGAGGGACAATTTTGCTGGGTACATAATTCTTCATTGGAAATTTTTCTCTTTCAGGGTTTTATATATACCATCCCATTGTCTTCTCACCGACATGGTTTCTACTGAGAAATCCAAGCTTAGTCTTATTGATTGTCCCTTGTAGGTAACTTTTTATTCCTGTGCTGCTTTTAGGATTGTTTCTTTGTCCTTGTTTTTTGTGAGTTTGATGATGATATGCCTTGGTGATGCTCTTTTGAGATCTATCCTGTTTGGGGTTCATTGGACTTCTTGAATCTTTCATCATATCAGGAAAATTTTCTTCCAACAAACCTTTGACAATTTTTTCTGTGGTTTTATTTGTCTCTTCCTGTTCTGGAATTCTGATTACATGAAGATTATTCCTTTTGATGGTATCCCACATGAACCTTAGGCTTTCTTCATTTTGTATTGATATTTTTTCTGATTGATTGCTTTCTAAAGAAGTATTGAAGTATTTGCCTTCAATCTCACTATTTCTGTCTTCCACTGATTCAATTCTACTCCTTTGCCCATTCAATGTGTTTTCTATTTCTGAAAATTTAGTGTTAATCTTCTGGGTTTCTATGTTTGGATTTTGTATCATTTCTAATTTTTAATTTATTTTGTCATTTTGTACTTGTATTGTCTTTGGAAATTGTTCTAGGGTTTTCTTCAATTTTGTCAGTGTTTTTCTTGATCTGTCTCCAATTTGTTGAAGATGTCTAAATATAATTATTTTGAATTCCTTATCAGGGAGTTCCAATGCTATATCTTACTCAGGGATGTGTTTTGGGTCCACATCCTGGTCCCTTATTTCTCCTGCTTTATCTTGTTTCTTTGTGTGCACTGTGATGCTCTGTTGTCTCTGAGGCATTGTGACATTTTTGTGTTTATATTTAATTGGTGATTGTATGTTGGAGTGACTTGTCCAAAATTTTTCTTTGTATGTTATCAACGTAAGCAGAGTACTGTGCTGTGCTCCTCTATTCACTAGTTGGCAGCACTTATACACTCAAAACTTGTCTCCTTTCCCATTGTCAGCCTCCTGTATGTCCCTGCCATCCTTGGCAAACAGAGCCTATTCTTATGTCCCTGGAATCCGAATGAGAATGCTGTCACTTTAAAATCCAAAATGGCCGCTAATTGTAAAGATTCAAAATGGCTGTGTCCTTGGTCATTTTAAGTATCCAAAATGGCCACTAATTATAAAAAATCAAAATGGCTACACTCTCAGTCACTTTAAATATTCCAAATGGCCACCACTTGTAAACATTCAAAATGGCTGTGCCCTTGGTCACTTTAAATATCCAAAATAGCTACTGCTTGGAAACAATCAAAATGGCTGCACCCTCCAGACAGCAGAAGTTTCACAGCTCAGGTTGTCCCCCTTTTTGCTGTTTCCCTTCCTAGTCAAGGGCCACCAGTGCAGTTGTCCCTGCAGCCCTTGGCAACCAGGGCTGATCTTGAGGTCAATTCTCAGGTCCCAACACCATTTGGAAATATTCAGGCTGTTGGTCCCGTCAGAGTAGCTGACAGTCCACTGCCCTGACCATTTCTGTACTCACTGTTTTTGTTCAGGTTATTCCACTAATTGGTGCCTTATCCACTTTTGTATACTTCCTTTCAAAGCTCAGGGATCCAGGACTATCTTCTGTATCTCTGTCAATTGGTTTCTCTTTGTTGAAAAGGGTCTGTTTAGCTTGTCTGCCTATTCCTCCATCTTACTGAAGTCACTTTTTGTGGTTGTCTTTGTTTACTTTTCCTCTTATTTTAATTCCTGTTCTTTCTATTCTTTGAGTTATTATTTTGTTATTGTTGTTGTGCTGCTTGTATTTTATATTCTCTGGTTTCATCAGCTTTTTGTTGTTGTTGTTTTTATTTTTTTGGTTCCACCTGGCAAGAATCAGGAAATGTGCCCAGATAGCTACACCTCCTGCAGCTCCACCCTCTTGGTGAGGGCAACCAATTGCTTCTGCACCAATTGGTCAATGATAGATGGTGGTGTTGTTGTTGTTATGTGCCATTGAGTTGTCTCTGACTCATAGCAACTTTATGTACAACAGAACAAAACACTGCCCAGTCCTGTGTCAGCCTCACAATCCCTACTATACCTAAGCCCAGCACTGCAGCCACCATGTCAATCCATCTTGTTGAGGGACTTCCACTCTTTCATTGACCCTCCACTTTACCAGGCATGACATCCTTGTCCAGAGAATGATCCATTCTTACAAAATGATCAAACTAGGTGAGACAAAGTCTGGCCATTTTCTCTTCCAAGGAGCATTCCAGCTGCACTTCTTCCAGGACAGATTTGTTTGTTCTTCTGGTAGTAATAATGCTGTTGTCATTGTTATGTGACATCATCTCTGACTTATAACAACCCTTCTTGGGTTTCTGAGGTGGTATCTCTATGGAAGTAGATTGTCAAACTTCCTTCTGAGGAGTGGCTTCTGAGTTTGAACCAACAACCTTCTGGTTATCAGTCAAGTGCCTTAGGCACTACGCCACCAGAGCTACTGGTAGTAATAATAATAAGAGACTTTAATACACCACTTTTTTTTTGGTTAGTCATTTTAGCAGGCTTTGGTGCTTTCAGCATTCTTTGCGAACACCACAACTCAAAAGCATCAACTCTTCTTTGTTCTTCCTTATTCATTGTCCAGCTCTCACATGCATATGGTTTGGGTTAGGCGCATCTTAGTCTTCAACAAGATATCTTTGCTCTTAAGCACTTAAAAGAACTTTTGCAGCAGATTTGCCCAATGCAATATGTCTTTTGATGTCTTGACTGTTGCTTCATGATAGATGGTGGCCAGCACCAAACTAACCCACCCTCAATTACTCAACATGAACAAAGAACTGTGTACACAATCTCGTCCTCTATCACACCTGGAGACAGGTGGTGAGTACCAAAGTACTACCAAACTAGTGAACAAAATAGCACACCAACCTCACTCACTCAAATATATAAAAGAAAAAAAAAATATATAAAAACTTGACAAACACACCAACATAAAATCACTAATTAAATACAAATACAACAGCATCACAATGTCTCAGAGACAGCAGACACTCTCAGTTAAGAGAAGGAGCAAGATAAAGTACTACAAACAAGAGACCAAAATACAGAACCAAACAGCCTCCCTGAGGAATAAATAACATTGGAACTACCTGATAAGAAATTCAAAAGAATTATATTTAAGTACCTTCAACAGACTGAGAGACAAATCAAGGAAAACAATAACATAATCAAGGAAAACACAGACAAAACTCTAGAAGAACTCAGGAAAACAATACTAGAACAAACTGACAAAATAAATGAAAAATTAGAAACCATACAAAAACAGCAACTAGAAATCCAGAAGATTAATACTAAGATTTCAGAAATAGATAACACATAGAAAGGTCAAATTAGTAGAAGTGGATCAATAGAAAACAGAGTTAGCGAGACTGAAGACAAATCTCTCAATACTACTTTGTTAGAGGAACAATTAGAAAAAAAGAATATAAAATAAATGAGGAAAGCTTTGATGGTAGGACACCATTAAAAGGAATAACTTACATGTGATCAACAATCCAAAACAGGAAGAGACAAAAGAGAGAGAGAGAGATAATTGTTGAATGTTTATTGGAAGAAAACTTCCCTAATATGATGAAAAATTAGAAGATACACAATAAACAAGTTGCACTAACCCCAAACAGGATAGACCTCAAAAGAAAATTATCAAAGTATGTCATCAAGTGCTCCAAAACCAAAGAGAAAGAAATACTGAAAGTAGCTCAGGAAAAAAAAAAATGCTACCTACAAAAGCCAACTAACAAGTCAAAGCTCTGATTTCTCAGCAGAAACCATGCAGGCAAGAAGGTAATGAGATAACATATATCAAACCCTGAAAGAAAAAACATTGCCAACCAAGAATTATATATCCAGCAATATTGTCCCTCAAATACGATGGTGAAATTAGGACATTCCCAGATCAACAGAAATTAAGGGAATTTGTAAAAACCAGACCAACCTTACAAGAGATGTTAAAGGGATTCCTTTGGACAGAGAACCAACAATGGCAGACAACAACCTGAGATTAACACATGTCATTAACACATGACAACATCACCAGGAAACCAACCCAGATATAGAAGTATCCACAGTATAATAAACATATGAGACTGAAAACAGGGAACCAGAGACATCAAATTGTGAATGAGGACAGCTACAAAGCAAAAAGAAGGAATAAAGAGTGTAGTTACAGAACTTCAAAATGGAGAGGAAGTCAAGACAATTTCAAGATAGAATCAATTATTTTAAACTTGGGAAGAAAATAATAAACTACAGGGTAATTTCAAATAAAATTAATAAACCTTCTCATAAAAATTAAAAAGAAGACAA
>NW_006922133.1:975268-976622 GCF_000298275.1 Orycteropus afer afer
AGCTACCTGGCCAACTGACTGGAAGAGATCCATATTTGTACCCATTCCAAAGAAAGGTGATCCCACAGAATGTGGAAATTATCAAACAATATCAGTAATATTGCAAACAAGTAAGATCTTACTAAAGATAATTCAAAAATGGTTGCAGCAGTACATTGACAGAGAACTTCCAGAGGTGTAAGCTGGATTCATAAAAAGACCAGACTTTGACTCACCTACGTTGGCCATGTTGTCAGAAGGGACCATTCCCTGGAGAAGGATGTCACACTTGGTAAGGTGGAGGGTCGACAAAAGAGGGGAAGGCCCTCAATGAGATGGATTGACACAGTGGCTGTGACATTGGTCTCAAGTACAGCAAGGATCATGGAGTTGGTGCAGGACTGGGAGGTGTTTCGCTGTGCTGTGCATAGGGTCGCTATGAGTCAGACACAACTTGACAACACCTAACAACAACAATGTCAATCAGAAAAGAGCAGGAGTGGCAATATTAATTTGTGATAAAACAGACTTAATGACAAAAACCACCAAAAGAGACAAGGAAGGACATTATATAATGATTAAAGGATCAATCGAACAAGAGTACATAACCATAATAAATATCTACACACCCAATGAAAGAGTCCAAAAATATAAATCAAACTTTTAACAGAATTAAAGAGAAATAGACAACTCCACAGTAATAGCTATTTTGTTCCTAGGTGCCGTCAAGTTGGATCCAACTCATAACAGCCCTATGTACAACAGAATGAAACACTGCCTGGTCCTGTGCCATCTTCACAATCCTTGTTATACCTGAGCCCATCATTGAAGCCACTGTGTCAATCTAGCTCATTGTGGTGGTTATGACTGTATGTCAACTTGGCTGGGCCTGGTTGAATGGCTGGGCAGCTGAATGTAGTTACTCCCCATGATGAGACTGGTAATCAACACCATGGTGGAATCTACTGTGAGCAACTGAATAGCTGCCTTAGGGATGTGGTCTGCTTCCTGTACATAAGGAGAAGCCTTGGAGAATGATCTCTAGCTTATGGTATGTTTGAACCCTGCATGTAGCCATGTCATTGTCCAGCAACCTGCCAATGCTCTGCCAATCTTGGGACTTTCAATGTACTTGAATTAATGGCCTGCCATGTGGTTTGGTAACATCAGGACTGTGCCTTCTTACTTGTCAACCTAGGGCTTGTCAGTCTCAGCAGCCAGCAGCTGTCTGAGTGAAGAAATGCCTCTAGCTCCAGTGGGCCAGGAGCAGGAGGCAGAGCTGAAGCCCAAGGCTGAGGGGCTTTCACCCAGCCCCTAGAGCCTGGCACTTTGAACTTGGACTTAAAGCCTCCAAACTGTAAGAGAATAAACTCCT
>NW_006922133.1:978282-980120 GCF_000298275.1 Orycteropus afer afer
TTTTCAAATTCTATTTGGCTGAGAGAGTACCTCATCCCCCACCACCTTTGTGTTCAGTAGTGCAAATCCTAACTCCTTATATTCAGTGGTGCATGCACCCATGCAGTGATTGATACATTTATACCATAGTTATGTTTGGTGGTTATCACTTGTACCAGTACTGTTCCACATTTCTTTCTTATTTGTTTTTTTCTTCCTTTTCTCTTTTTTTTTCCTTTTTCATCCTTTTAATTCTTCTTAAATATCCCATCTCCCCACCCTAGTTTTCTTTTCCTTTTTTCTTTATTGTTTTCCCTCTCCCCTCCCTTGTCCACTTTTTTCCTTCTATCTTCCCAAGCAGTTGGGAGCCAGTGATCCTACTCAACCGTACCCACCTACAACTACTGCCCACCTACTGGACCAACAATGGTAGCTAATACCTGTCCAGCCTCCCTTCAGCTGCTCTGCATGATCAGTGATCAAAGATACGTGCCCACAATCTCACTTGCTACCAAATCTACCCAGAGACAGGTGGTGAGTACCTAAGTGTCACCAAACTAACAAACAGAGTACACAACCACCCTGTTGCCCAGATATATTAAAACAGAAGAAAACAAAAAATCAGGGTGAAGCAAACTAACATACAATCAACAAATTAATATAGTAACACTACAGTGTCTCAGAGACAATAGACAACTTTAACTAACACACACACACACACAAACAGAACAAGCTGGCTCAAACAAGTGACCAAAATACAGGGTCAGAAAATCTTCCAGAAGAAATGTAATTGGAACTCCCTGATAAGAAATTAGAAGAATTATATTTAGTTACCTTCAATGAATTGAGCAGAAGTTTGAGGAAACCATAGACAGAATCAAGGAAAACACAGACAAAACTCTAGAGGAATTAAAAAAAAAAACCACCAACAAGAACAAATTGACCAAATAAATTGAAAATGAGAAACTGTACAAAAATATCAAATAGAGATGCAAAATATAGATACTAAAGTTTCAGAAATAGATAATGCATTTGAAGGATAATGGAGTAGAATTGAAACAATGGAACACAGAACTAGAGAGATTGAAGACAAATTTCTCAACACCAATCTGTTGGAGGAACAGTCAAGAAAAAGAACAACAACAAAAAGAAAAGAAAAGAAAGACTAAGATTCATTTGAGATACCATCAACAGGAATAACATATATGAAATTCCAGAACAGGAATAGACAAAAAAAAAAAAAAAAACACTGAATTGTTGAAGATTTTTTGGAAGAAAACTTCCCTAATATTATGAAAGACAAGGAGATATTCATTGAAAAAGCTAAACAAACTTCAAATAGTATAGACCCCCAAAAGAAAATCACCAAGAAATATGATAATCAAACTTTCTAAAACCAAACACGAAAAAAGAATCCTGAAAGCATCTCAGGAATAATGAAAAGTCACCTACAAAGGAAAATCAGTAAGACTGAACTCTGATTTCTCAGTAGAAACCATGGAGACAAGAAGGCAATGGGGTGACATATATAAAATGCTGAAAGAAAAAAAAATGCCAACCAAGAATTACATATCCAGCAAAATTGTCTCTCAAATGCAATGGTGAAATTAGGACATTCTCAGATGTGATAGTTGGAGCTGTGTATCAACTTGGTTGGACCCCAGTTCTGTGTGATTGGTCCCATGATGGGATCAGATGACTGTGTTCTGAGTGGCCAATCTGTTCAAGGGGAGTTTCCCTAGGGGTGTGGCCTGCTTCCAGGATATCCAGGGACATCCTGGGAAGAGAGACATTCTTCTGTGGATAGGAATTCTGTTGTACTGCCTACAGCTGTCTGTGAGTGAGCAGTCCACAATTCA
>NW_006922133.1:980360-981572 GCF_000298275.1 Orycteropus afer afer
CTAGAGAACCCAGTCTAACACACCAGATAAACAGAAATTAAGAGAATTTGCAAAAACCAGACCAACCTTATAGGAAATGCAAAAGGAGTCCTCTGGACAGAGAACCACCAATGGCAGACAACTGGAGATTAAAACAGATGGCAACATCACCTGGAAATCAACACAGATATATAAATATAAAAAATAATATAAACTTACAAATGGAAAACAGTGAGCCAGAGATTTAAAAATTTATAAACAATAACTACAAAGGAAAAAGAGGGAATAAATGATGTAGTTACAAAACTTGAAAAATGGACAGGAAGTCAAGACAATATCAAGATAGAATGGACTGCTTTAAACTTGAGAAGATAATAATAAATTACAGTGTAACTTCAAAGAAAATTAATAAACCTTCACAAAAAATAGGAAGGAAGAAAATCATACTCTCAGTAAACACTAAAACAATAGCAATGAAGGAAATGATAAGGAAATCCATAAATGAAATGAGCTCAGCACAGAAAAAATAAGCAAGTAACACACACAAATAAATAAAAAAAACAGCAAAGTGACAGCAGTGAATTCATACCTATCGATAATCACATTGAATTCAAATGGATTAAATTCACCAGTCAAAAGACAGAAAGTAGCCAAATGGATAAGAAACCGTGACCCATCAATATGCTGTCTACAAGAGACACACCTTAGACAAAAGACAAAAAATAACATAAAATTCAAAGGATGGAAAAAAATATATCAAGCAAATGGCAACCAAAAAAGAGCAGGAATAGCAATATTACTTTCTGATAAAATAGACTTTAAGGCAAAAACCAGTCAAAGAGACAGGGAAGGACATTATATAATGATTAAAGTGGCAATACAACAAGAAGACATAACCATAATAAATATCTATGGATCCAAAAAAACAGCCCCAAAATACATAAATCAAACTTTAACAGAAATGAAAAGAGAAATAGACAACTCAACAATAATAGTAGGAGACTTTAATACACCACTTTCAACGAAGGAGAGAACAGCTAGAAAGAAACTTTAAAAAGACACAGAAGATCTAAACAACACTATCAAGCAAGTAGTCTTCATAGGTGTTATTCTGGTTACCTAGTACCACTCTGACAAGAATATATCACAAATGGGATGGCCTTAACAAACAGGAGTTTATTCTCTCACAATTTGGAGGCTTTAAGTCCAAGTTCAAAGTGCCAGGCTCTAGGG
>NW_006922133.1:982850-983456 GCF_000298275.1 Orycteropus afer afer
TTGGCAAATTTAACCAAGAAGAAGATGCAAATATACCAAATAAAAATGAAACAGGTGATGCCACAACAACCTACTGAAATAGAAAAGATAATAACAGAATTCTATGAAGAACTGCACTCCAACAAATTTGAAAGCCTAGAAGAAAAGGAAAGATTTCTAGAAATACATTACCTACTCAAATTAATACAATCAGAGGCAGAAATTTTGAACAGACTCATCACAAAAGAAGGAATTGAACAAGTCATAAAAATAATAAAATCTACCAACAAAACAAGTTCTGGCCCAGATGGCTTGACCAGTGAATTCCACCAAGCATTCAAAGAAGAGCTAACACCAATAGTATTTAAACTATTCCAGAACATAGAAAAGGATGGAGTACTACTAAATTCATTTTATGAAGCAAACATAACCTTGATATCAAAACCAGGCAAAGGCATCACTAAAAAAGAAAATTACAGACCAATATCCCTCATGAACATCACTGCAAAAATTCTCAAAAAAATAGCAGCTAGGGAGTTCCGGCAAGATGGCGGACTAGGCAGAAGGACTGCACAGAACCTCTTCAACAAAGAAAAGGGAAACCAATTAACACAGACACAGAAGATA
>NW_006922133.1:996571-1000501 GCF_000298275.1 Orycteropus afer afer
ACAAATTCTTCTGCTAGTTGGGGTTTAGTCCACTTCTATATCCTTCCCTTCAAGGCTCGGGGGTCCAGGATTATCTTCTATGCCTGTGTTAATTGGTTTCCCTTTTCTTTGTTGAAGAGGGTCTGTGCAATCTTTCTGCCTAGTCCGCCATCTTGCTGGAACTCTCCCCAACACACATTCTTGATAAAAAAGCAATCAGGAAAATAGGAATAGAAGGGAAATTCCTCAACATAACTAAGGGCATATACACAAAACCAATGGTCAATATTATTCTCTATGGAGAGAGACTGAAAACATTCCCCTTGCAAATGGGAACTAGACAAGGATGCCCTTTATCACCACTTCTATTAAATATTGTATTGGAAGGCCTAGCCAGAGCAATAAGTCAAAAAAGGGAAATAAAAAGCATCCAGATTGGCAAAGAAGAAGTAAAACTATCTCTATTTGCAGATGATATGATTCTATAAATACAAAATCCTTGAGACTCAACATGAAAACTACTGGAACTAATAAAAGGCTTCAGAAAAGTGACAGGGTACAAGATCAACATACAAAATAAGCACAATTCCTCTACATTAACAAAGAGAACTCTGAAAAGGAAATCAGGGAAACAATACCATTTTCAATAGCCATGCAAATGATTTAATACTTAAGAATAAATCTAGCCAAATACACGAAAGGCCTATACAGAGAAAACCACAAAACATTATTACAAAAAGACAAAAGAGACCTACAAAAATGAAGGATATACCATGCTCATGGATAGGAAGACCTAACATTGTAAAAAGGACAGTATGACACAAAGCAATCTACAGATAGATATACTACAATCCTGATCCAGATTCCATCATCATTCTTTAAAGAGACTGAAAAACTAATCACCAACTTTATATGGAAAGGAAAGAGACCACAGTTAAGCAAAAACACTATTAAAGAAAAAGAACAAGGTAGGAAGTCTCACGCTCCTCAATCTCAAAATGTACTAAACAGCCACCAAAGTCAAAATGGCCTGGTATTGGTACAATGACAGACACAATGTAACAGAATTGAGAACACAGAAGTAAATCCATCCACCTATGAACAGCTGATCTTTGACAAAGGGCCAAAACTGATTAAATGGGGAAGAGACAGACTCTTTAACAAATGGTTCTGGCAAAACTGGACATCCATTTGCAGAAAAATGTAACAGCACCCCAATCTCACACCATATACAAAAACTAACTCAAGATGGATCAAAGACCTAAATGTAAAACCTAAAAGCACACTGATCATCAATGAAGGAATAGAGGTAACCTTACCAAAAAAACTCACTGCTGTGGATTTGGATCCAACTCATAGCGATCCCTCCTTGTGTTTCCGAGGAGATATCACTATAGAAGTAGATTGCCCAATCTTCCCTCCAAGGAATGGCTGGTGAGTTTGAACCACCAGCCTTCTGGTTAGCAGTCAAATGCCTTAGGCATTATGCCACCAGAGCTCCAGGGGCCCTAATATAGGGCATAAATACAGTATCAATCATAACTGAAAATACACAAACAGCAGAAGTCAACCTAGATGACTGGACCACCTAAAAATTAAACGTTTTCATGCATCAAAAGGCTTCACCAAAAGAGTAAAAAGAGAACTTACAGACTGAAAAAAAAATGGCAACAATACAGCAGACAAAGGACTAATTTCTAAAATTTATAGAAAACTTGAACACCTCAACAACAACAACAAGAAAGTCAATCAATCCAATTAAAAAATGGGTAATCGAAAAAATAAAAAGTGAAATAAAAAAAAAATTCCTAGAAACAAACAAGAATGAACATCATATCAAAACGTAAGGGACACAGCAAAAGCAGTACTCAGTGGTCAGTTCATAACAATAAATGCATATATCTAAAAAGAGAAAAGAAACAAAATCAACACTCTAATTCAACAACCCTGACAACTAGAAAAAGAACAACAACAGAATCCTACAGTATTTACAAGTAAGGAAACATAAAGATCAGAGCAGAAATAAATGAAACAGAAAACAAAAAACAATAGAGAAAATCAACAAAACAAGAAGCTGGTTTTTCGAAAAGATTAACAAAATCAACAAACCATTAGCAAATCTAGGAAAAGAAAAGAAAGAGAAGATTCAAATTACAAGAATAGTAAATGAAAAGGGTGTCATCACAACAGAACCAACTGAAATAAAAAACATGCACAGAATATTATGAAAAACTTTACTCCATCAGATTTGAGAACCTAGAAGAGAGAGACAAGTTTCTAGAATCACAAGACCTACATAAACTATCCCACTCAGAGATAGAATACTTGAACCAGACCTATAACAAAAGAAGAAATTGAGCACGCCATAAAAAAAAATAATAATAATAAACTCCCCTTAAAGAAAAGTCCTGGCCCTGATGCCTTCACTGGAGACTTTTACCAAATACTCAGGGAAGACTTGACACCTATACTACTCAAGCTATTCCAGAACATAGAAAAAGATGGAATGCTCTCAAACTCATTTTATGAAGCAAGCATAACACTAATACCAAAGCCAGGCAAAGACACCACTCAGAAGGAAAACTATAGACCAATATCCCTCATGAACAAAAATAGATGCAAAAATCTTCAACAAAATCCTAGCCAACAGAATCCAACAACATATCGAAAAAATAATACATCCTGACCAAGTAGGATTCATACCAGGTATATAAGCATGGTTCGACATCACAAAAACAATCAATGTAATCGACCACATAAACAAAACAAAACAAAAGAACCATATGATTACATCAATCAATGCCAAAAAGGCATTTGATAAAATCCAACAACCATTCCTGTTCAGAACTCTGAGTAATATAGGGGTAGAAGGGAAATTCTTCAACATAATAGAAAGCATATATGCAAAGCCAAAGGCCAACATCATTATTAATGGAGAAAGCCTCAAGGCATTCTCCTTATGAACGGGAACCAGACAGGGATGCCCTCTGTCACCACTTCTATTTAACATTTTATTGGAAGTCCTGGCCAGGGCAGTAAGGCAAGAAAGAGAAATAAAAGGCATACAAATTGTCAAAGAGGAAGTAAAACTATCTCTATTTGCAGATGATATGATCCTGTACATAGAAAACCCAAGAGACTCAACAACAACAACAACAACAACAAAAAAAAAAACCCTACTGGAACAATAGAAAGGTTCATCAAAGTGGCAGAATACAAGGTTAACATACAAAAATCAGTTGGATTCCTCTACACCAACAAAGAGATCTCTAATAAAGAAATAAGGGAAACAATACCGTTTACAATAGCTACCAAAAAGATAAAATATCTAGGAATAAACCTTACCAGAGACACAAAAGACCTATACAAAGAAAACTATAAAATACTACTACAAAAGACAACAAGAGCTCTACATAAATGGAAGAACCTGCCTTGTTCATGGATAGGTAGACTGAATATTGTGAAAATGTCAATACTACCTAGAGCAATCTACACATTTAATGCAACCCCGATCCAGATACCAACAAAATTTTTTAAGGACATGGAAAAACCAATTACTAACTTCATATGGAAAGGAAAGAGATGTTGAATAAGCAGAGCACTTCTGAAGAAGAAGAACAAAGTGGGAGGTCTCCCACTCCCAGATCTTAAAACCTGCTATACAGCCACAGTAGTCAAAACAGCATAGTATTGGTACAATGATAGATAGACCAATGGAATCAAATTGAAAGTCCAGAAAGAGACCCATCCATCTATGGACATCGGATCCTTGAAAAAAGTCCAAAACCCATTAAATGGGGAAGAGACAGTCTCTTTAACAAATGGTGCTGGCAAAACTGGATATCCACCTGTAGAAAAATGAAACAAGACCCATACCTCACCCCATATACAAAAACAAACTCAACCTAGATCAAAGACTTAAATGTAAAACCCAAAACTATAAAATTCATC
>NW_006922133.1:1000842-1002127 GCF_000298275.1 Orycteropus afer afer
AAAAAAAAAAAAAAAAAAAAAAAACAGTTCAAAAATGGGCGAAAGACTTGAACAGACACTTCACTAAAGACGTATACTGGTGGCCAACAAACACATGAGGAATTGCTGGCAATCATTAGTCATTAGAGAGATGCAAATCAAAACAATTACGAGATATCATCTCACCCCAGCAATCATAGCAAAGTTCAACAGGACAGAAAATAACAAATGTTGGCAAGGTTGTGGAGGGATTGGAACTCTTGTGCACTTCTGGTGGGATTGTAAAATGGTACAACCATTGTGGCATACAGTATGCCGTTTACTTAAAAAAATAGAAATACCATTTGACCCAGCAATTCCATTACTAGGAATATATCCTAAAGAGTGAGGGGCAGCACACAACAGACATACACACACCTATGTTTATCGCAGCACAATTCACTATAGCAAAGAGATGGAAATAACCTAAATGCCCATCAACAAATGAATGAATAACCAAATTATGGTACATTCACACAATGGAATACTATGCCACATTAAAGAACAATGAGGGATACATGAATCATCTCACAATGTGGATGAGCCTGGAGGACATTATGCTGAGTGAAATAAGTCAATCACAAAGGACAAATACTGTAGAAGCCCATTACTGTAAAAAGACAAAGAAGGGTTTACTTAAGAAAGGGAACTCACTTTGTAGGTTACTGGGGTGGGGAGGGAAGGGGAGGGATTAATTTTGGGCTAGTTGGGACCCACACACTGACATGGGTAGGGGGAGGGACATACAGGAAAGATCTGTGACCACCATGATAACATTAGGAAAAAGGAGGACACTGAATTGTGCACAAAAGAGTTAGACAACAGATGCTAATACCAACTAGTGTGCCCACAATACTGCATTGCCACTAACACCAAACACCAGTCTACAGATAAACACATAACATCTGAGAGGATCAGATGGGGGTCAGTGAATAGGAGTATACTCTAGACCAAGGATAGATTCAGCTGAGGGTCATCTTGCACAGACACCAGGGATACAAAATACCTGCTATCCTTATAGAAACAACAGAAGACAGACATAGAGTAATCCCTCACAGACACCCAGACACTGTGGGAGAGATCCAACTGATCTACTGACTCAGGACAATAGTACTGGGGGACACCAGACTCAACTGGCACAACAAAATACATAAAAGTCTTGTTCCTCATACTACATTGGTGAGTAGCAACTGGGGTCTTAAAAGCTTTCAAGTGGCCATCTAAGATGCAGCTAATGGTCTCCTAGCATCAGAAGTGAAGAAGAGTG
>NW_006922133.1:1002437-1011848 GCF_000298275.1 Orycteropus afer afer
ACTGGGCAGGGAGGGGAGGAGACTGGGTTAGGGTTGGGGATGGTAAATGGGGAGTGAAACTAAATGTACATGTAATGTTGAATGTAAAACAAACTGTGCTCTGTAAACTTGCACCTAAAGCACAATAAAAAAGAAAACTATATATAGTAGACTAGGAAGAAAGGCCTGGAGAACTACTAAATAATTTTTTTTTTTAATGGGCAGAGGACATGAACTGACATTTCACCAAAGAAGACATTCAGGAGGCCAACAAACGCATGATGAAATGCTCACGATCATTAGCCATTAGAGATGTAAATCAAAACAACAATGGGATATCATGTCACTCCAAAATTAATAGCATAATTCAAAAAACAGATAAGAAATGCTGACAAGGGTGTGGAGAAACTGGAACTCTCATACACTGCTGGTGGGATTGTAAAATGGTCCAATCACTGTGGAAAAATCATATGGCACTTCCTTAAGAAGTTGGAAATAGAAATGCTATATGAGCCAGCAATCTCACTAGTAGGTGTATATCCTAGAGAAATAAGAGTTGTGACACAAACAGAAATATGCACACCAATGTTCATTGCAGCATTATTCACTATAGCAGAAAATACAGTAAAAAAACTAGTGTCCATCAACAAATGAATGGATAAGCAAACTATGGTTCATACACACAATGGAATACTATGTAATGTTAATCTGCAAAAAAAAAAAAAAAAAAAGAATCTGCGAGATACTTTATAACGTGGTGAACCTAGAGGGCATTGTGGTGAGTGAAATTAGTCAATCACAAAAGGACAATTATTGTATGAAACTACTACTACAAAAAGTTAAGGAAAGGTTTACACACAGAAAGAATCATTATTTGAAAGTTAGCAGTGTGGGAGAGGAAGGGAAGGTAAATGAACGCAACTAGAAGGTTGACATGTATTAACTTGGGTGAAGGGAAAGGCAATGTACAAAAGGTGGAGGTCAGCACAAAATGACCAAGACAGTAGAAAACACAGGGAGAAGCACAGAGTTAAAGATAACAAACTACCACCACCAACAACCACCAAAGGATCCACTGCCATTGAGTCCATTCTGACTCAGTGTCCCCCACTGGGTTTCTGAGGTGGTAAATCTTTACGGAAGTAGATTGTCCCATCTTCCTTCCACGGAGTGGGTTTGAACCACCAATCTTCTGTTTAGCAGTCAAATGCCTTAGGAACAAAGGTGAATACTATTACATACACAGTCCTACAATAAGAGTAATAACAATGATCTATGAGTGGGTATGGGAACTCTGGTAGCATAGTGCCTAAGGCATTTGACTGCTAACCAGAAGGCTGGCGGTTCAAGCCCACCAGCCACTCCTCGGAAGGAAGGTTGGGCAATCTACTTCTGTAGTGATACTGCCTTGGAAACCCAAAGAGGGGTCGCTATGAGTCAGGTCCGACTCGACGGCACATAACAACAACACAACATGAGTGGGTATATATATATATATCAACAGTCAAGCTGAACAGGAGTAGGAAGGTGAATGGGACTACACCCATGAACATATATAGGTTTGACAGAGGATATCTCTACCTATGTACTTACATGTGCTGCAAATCTATCCATGAAAATAGTAGAGCATACAGGAGTATGCAAACATCTTAGTCATGATCAAACACCTTGAGGGAATGAATTTCTGTGTATAGGGCTTTAGATCATGGTCTCAGGGGACACTGGGGTCAATTGCCATAATACAGTCCACAAAGACAATGTTTTACATCCTACTGTGGTGAGTTGACTGGGGTCTTAAAAGCTTATGAGTGGCCATCTAAGTTGCAACTATTGGTCTATCTCCAACCAGAGCAAAGAAGAAAATCAAAACCACAAGGAATCAATTAGTCCAAAGGACTAATGGAGAATATGAACTCTAGCCTCTACAACCCTGAGACCAGAAGAACTAGATGGTGCCTGGCCACCACTGCTGACTGCGCTGAAAGGGATCACAAAAGGAGGTCCCAGACAGAGGGTGGGGAAAAAACATGCAACAAAATTCAAAATCATAAAAAAAAAAAAATTACTAGGCTTACTTGTCTGATGGAGACTGGCAGAACCCCTGAGACTATGACCATTAGACACCCTTCAAGCTAGAAACTGAAATTAACCCACATGACAAATGGTAGCCAGGCCTATAAGGTGAAGAGTAATACCAGGATGGTATGCACTCTTTAGAATAATCAAGTATATGGGATCAAGAGGACAGCATTTGCACAGGGATAGAGCTAAGAAGGTACGAGGGGATGGGAAGGAAGGACCAAGGGAAGGAAATGGTGTGGGAAAAAAGTGGGAAGAATGCTGTTACAGTGTGAGGACTGCAGTGAATGTCACAAAACAGAATATGTATGGATTGTTGAATGGAAAACCAATTGGCTCTGTAAACTTGCACCTAAACACAACATTGAAAAAATGAAATTAAAAGAAGTCATGTCATGGATAGCTAAGACACAAACACACACAAATACATGTGTGTATATATATAACTTACACTTCCCGTTCAAATGCATGAGTAAGCAGAAGAGAGAGCACCACAGATTATCAGTGTTTAGTGCCCTGAATAGAGGATGCCACATCCTACAGTGCCCAGAAGAGTCCTCCACCACCACGAGTCATCCAGCCTCAAAAGTCAGCACAGCTGAGGCTGAGAGACCCTCGATTATCCTCTCCACTCACGACTGTTAATATCAGTTCAGGCCTATCTTAATTTAGAGCGTGTATCTCTGTGCCAAATAGGTTACCACAGTCTGTCTATCTGTCTGTCTCTCTCTGTTAAAAAATAAAGTTTTCTTATGCAGAGGGGAAGCCAGCCACTGATATTCTTCCTGCTTGCCTTCTCCACTAAGGACTCATTCAAGTAGCTCAATTCTGGGTTTTTCAAGAGCAGAGAGAAGGGTTTTAGGAACTCCTGGAGGTCAGCACTCCGTTCTCCCATTGGCCTAATAAAGGCAGGTATGGGCATAAACTGCCTGCTAATGTATAAACCTGAGAATGGCTTGCCTTTGAAGGTTTATGACCCAGTTGTATAGTGGAAAGAGGGAAATTTTTTTTTTTTTAATTTTTATTGGCTGTTGTCTTCCTCTACTAGTTCTAGTTCAGCAGTGAACTTGTTTTGTGATCTCAGAGATTGCGTACCCATTGCTAATCTTTTCTGCTTTTATCAGTTAGATGGCATTCATTCTGTTCTACTAGAGGATTGAAACGGGTAATAAATCCAAGATGGCTAAAGTACCACCCAGTACAAGATGTTCTCACTCTGTGGGGTAGGGACTATGTCTTGTTTACCCCATAGCTTCAGAAGCACAGCTGGTTCTGTGCTTGGCACGAAATTGTTAATTGATGAGTCTTGACAATATTGTGCTTTGGAAACTATTTGTCAGTATCTACCAACGCTAAACAATGACCTAGTCATTGTACTCCCAAGGTATATACCCAGGAAAAATGAGTGCCTAAGCTTCAAAGGATAAGTACAAAAAGCTTCACAGCAGCTTTCTTCATAAAGCCAAAAACTAGGGGGGAGGAAAAACAACTCAACGTCTATTGACAGGAGAACGGATACATAAACTGTGTTCATACAACACAATGACCGACCCACTGCAATTAAAAAGATGAAACCATCACAATTACTCTCAACAGAGTGTCTGATGGTAAGGGATGCTCGATGATAATGACCATGATGACAATAGTTAATGAGCACTCACCGTGCGCCAGTCACTTTTAGGAATTTTACATGTGCTGATTGATTTATTCCTTGACACGACCCAATGAGACTATTTCTCATTGTATTTTACAAACAGTGAGGTGCAGATTCAGTAAATATTTCTTGTACTAAATGGAAATAACAATACATTCTGTTATGTTTTTAAGTACCATACAGAAAGCAGTACTGGAAATTCAAAGCAATGGCTTGCTTTGTATTTAGTATGGACATGTCCTTTCTCTCCTGTGTTTTAGGGATTCACTCCAGGTCTTTCGGTCTTGAACCTTTTGGCCAATATTATTTTTCAAAAGCCTAAGCCCAGGCGGATGCTGCTTTCATGATTAAGGGCTGCTTTTGGACCACTCCAGTTAATGGAAACTTGGGGAGGCATTTTGCCTTTGATTTGCTTTGCCTGCACAGCTACAGGGCCACCTCTTGACTCCAGGCAGACAGACAGTCGATGAAAACCTGAAGGTGAAATTTTGAGGGAGGGGGAAAGTACTTGGGTACCTCAGCTTCCTTGCCAGTCATATAATTAAGATCTACCCCTCCTGGCCACAGGAGCTGCAGAGGAGGGTGAAGGAAAGGGCTACTCCTTCTACCGAGCAATTTCAAGATCTCTGCAGTTAATATGGTGCCCACATTCCACGGTGGAGCCATGCAAATGTCAGTCAGGCTGTCATATGCTTTATAACAATCCAAGTGTCTGGTATAAGGGTGATGAGGAAATTTGTGTGTAGGGGGAATGAGAGAAATGAGCAACTGAGTTCATGTCTCAATTGTTCACATCAAATGCTTCCACACATGATTTTGGACTCACAACAATTACTCCATTAGGAAAGGAAATAAATACAGGTGACACGGGAATACTCACCCGTCTGTCCTACTGGAAAATGCTGCCATTGGTAATGACAAATTCATCTGTGTGTATGTGTGTGTGAGCATGGAGAGTTGCGATCACATCCTAGCTGCAAGTTTATTTATGGTTTGCTCAAGGTTTAATCCCCCACCCCCATCCTTGCATCCCCAATGGCAGGATTCTGAGAGGGCAGAGATGGGACTATTAAATCCCCTCATCGGCACCTCATCTCCGCTCTCCGCAGCAGCTGGTGCCTCCCCTCTGCAGAGCTGGCCTGAGTGAATGTTGTTTCCTGGGGAGCTGGGAGCTCTGACCCAAGTGATGGAGAGGGTGAGCCCTGCCTTCTTGGGGACTATTCTGGACACTGGTTTAGACTAGCCCCAAAATTCAGTAGGTTCAATGCTTTCAGCTGGATTTAACTGGCTATGTTTTGTGGAATCCAAATAAATTGACCCCAAAATTTAAAAAAAAATAATCGATTGGAGGGGAGAAGGAAGTGACTGGGCCTTGGAATTTGGAGGACATTGAGGAGAATTCCGTTTCTTTAAGCCTCTAGGTTTTTTGTTTTTGTTTTTTTTTTTAATGTATTTCACATGAATATTTAAAAAGTAAACTTACTTTTTAAATTTTTTCAAAATTATTAAATAGAGGTTCACTGTAAAAACATATAAAACTTGAGAAGGAAAGAGAAGAAATTAAAATAACATTCAAAGAACTAAAATAAGGCATATGATCTTCCATGTTGCACAGGTACGTGTGTGTTTCTATAAATACTTTAAATTAAGCATTAATGTATTTAGTGATTCATAACCTGCACTTTTTATTAAATAGTACCACTTGAGCATCTTTTCGTGTTGATAATTATCCTTCAACACTATTCTTTAATATGGCTTCCCAGTGTTCCATTGTGTGGTCACTAGAATTTATTTAACAAATCCCCTTTTCTGGACATATTTCTAGTTTTCCACTGTCATGAATAAAACTGTGGTGAATAATCTTGTAGGCAAACCTTTGTTTACATTCATATATGTTCTCTTGGGATAAATTGCTAGGATTTTTGTTGAGGGGTCAAGAAGCATTTTGAAGACTTTTGATATGTACTACCAAATAAATAGTCCTCAGAAAGGCAGTGTATACGGATGGCTTATTCCCTAAACACAGGGGGGGGTTTGTTTAAACATTTTAAAAGCCCCCAACCCCAATCAGCTTCCTTTCTATTGCTTTTTTTATCTTCCTATAATGTTTTTGGCTTCTCTGTAACCTCTACTGACTGCTCTGATACTCTTAGACAGCCAAGAGAGAGGCTAGAACTCCAAACAAAACTCATTGGGGGAACTGCTTTTGGAAAACTCTCAAGGAATTTCAGTTTCATGCTGGAAGGAGACGGCACAAAGAACTGCCCATTCATTCTGTGCAAGAGGATATTTACATTATATTTTATAACACTCATAAATGAAAATGGCATTAATCTGCCAAGTTGTTGTTTTTAAAAGAGAAAAAAGGAGGAGGTGGTTGACCTACCAGAGAAAGCCCTGTGTCTGCCAGAGCTTTGCTGTGCGTATGATTTTAAATAGCAGGGCAAAGGTGATGAAGCCAGCTCAACATCTCTGTCTCCATGGCAACAGCATCCCTGCTCTGAGCCTCTGACACAGCGGCAGGGACCAAAATACACTCCTTGCACACAATTACACTGCAAGTTAGGAGTTTCTTTTGATGCCTTGTAAATGCACAATTTAAAAATATGAGCAAGGATAGAGAAAGAGCAAATCATGCACACCTAGAGGGAGTCTTTAAAATGACTAAGTGAAGAAAATGAACATCCAAAGGATTTGATGAAGTCTGCAGCCTACATTGATCATGTACAGAGCTTGAAAATCTTGCTCGTGTGTGAGTAGGAAAAAAAAAATCTATGCATACATATTATAAGTGCATGCATTAACATTTTTAATGTCCTTTCCCTAAATTTTTAATACAGGTCAATCTTGCTTTCAGCATATCCACTTAGCTCAGGTTATGATTTAATCAATTAAAGAAGCCATCCAATTTACATAGCTGGAAGCTCTTCATATGACAAACCCAACAAAACTTCAAAGAACCTGCATTAGCCCTGAGTTGTGGAGGGCATAATTGGCCCCTTGAAAGGTCAGTTAAAACCGACAAGTGGTCACCAATGCATACTTGACTCCTGTTGAGGTGTAGCCACCTATTTTTAAAGGAACTTTAAAATAGAGTAATGCAGAATTGTGATTATAAATGGTTGGGTTTTTTTCAGAACTGGTGTTTCTGCTACCAGATGAATGATGTTCAAGAAACCTGGAGTGATGACATAACAACTGAAGCTACTTAACATTTAATTCTTGAAATGTGTGCCTCCATAAATGTCAAGGGAATAAATGGATGAGCAAGCAATATTACTCACTGCCATTGAGTCGATTCCAAGTCATAGCGACCCCTCCTTGGGTTTCTGAGGCAGTAGCTCTACAGAACTAGATTGCCCAGTCTTCCATCAGAGGAGTGGCTGGTGGGTTTGAACCACCAGCCTTCTGATTCACTGTCAAATGCCGTAGACACTATGCCACCAGAGCTCCCTACTAAGGGAATATGAAATAAATATATAATAGGTTCCCTATGTGTATGTTTTCACTGAGAGTGCCAAGATCTTCTAGTTTGGTGGTTCTCAACCAGGGAACGATGCCCTTCCCCGGAGACATTTGGTCATGTTTGCAGATGTTTTTTTTTTAAAAAAAATTATGGTGGTTTGGGTGCAAATTTACAGAGAAAAATTTGTTTTACATTCAACAGTTTGTGTACATTTGATTTCACACCCTGATTACCATCCCTGACCATAACAACCTCTGCTCCCCTCCCATCCCTGTGACAACCAGCTCCCCACCCCCATGCTCTTCTTAACTATGCACTCCTGTCTGTCCAGCTTTCCCTCCATGTGAGTGCTGCCCCTCTGGTGCCCCATGGTCAATTGCTCTAAGGGGTATATCTCCCTAGAGTAGGTGGGAGCATTGCCCTGGGGTAGGTGTTCTCCATGTAGGTCTTTCTGCCCTTGGGCTGAGAGCCAATCCAGGGGAGTGAGTCCAATTCTAGGCCTAAAGGGTAACCTGGGGCCATAGTCTTCGGGGTTCCACCAGACTTTGTGTGTTTGCATTTTGTTCCACATTTTTCCTCCCACTCTATCCAGGATCTCCAGTTTTGGTCCTTTTTTGAGTTGCTGGCATTGGTAGCTGGGCACCATCTAGTTCTTCTGGTCTGGACTAATTGTCTCCAGATGCCTTGGATTTTTTTCACTCTTCTTTGCTTCAGATGAGAGGAGACCAATAGTTGCATTTTAGATGGCCACTCAGAAACGTTTAAGACTCCAGTTGCTACTCACCAAAGCAGGCTGTGGAACAAAATTTTTATGTACTATGTTGTGCCAGTTGAGCTTGGTGTCCCCCAAGACTATGGTTTCAGACATTTTTGGTTGTCACCACTGGGTAAGGAAAAGTGCTACTAGCATCTAGTAGTGAAGGCCAGGGCTGCTGCTAAACATCCTACAATGCACAGGACAGCACCACACACACACACACAAAATGGTCTAAGCCCAAAATGTTAATAGTGACAAGGTGACCCTGATGTAATTTGATTGGCTATGTGGCTACTTTTGGTTCAGAGAGGACAGTGGGTAGATCAAATGGTTAGGCAAAATTCTTCTTGAACTATTAATGTTTGTCTTCAGTATTTTTATGATTACATGATTTTTCCATTGCTTTAAACATGATATGTTTTATTTTATTGTAAATAAACACTCATGAAAGTAAAAGACAGTAAACAGAAAATGAGAGGCACAACACTGAAAATAAAATCCCAGGATTTAGTCATGTTCTCAGACAGAGAACATTAGCAAAGTGGCTGGCACAGTGGAATGCTCAATAAATACTGTTGTTGCTGTTATGTGCCGTCTAGTCAGACTCGACTCATAGCGACCCCTCCTTGGGTTTCCGAGGCAGTATCTCTACAGAAGTAGATTGCCCCATCTTCCTCCCGAGGAGTGGCTGGTGGGTTTGAACCGCCAGCCTTCTGGTTAGCAGTCAAGTGCCTTAGGCACTATGCTACCAGAGCTCCTCAATAAATACTAGCTGTTGTTATTTTCCTCCACACTTTGTGGCTTGAAAAAAGACTCATTGCTGATGTAAAATTAACGAAAAACATTTAAGTGCTCACTGCCCGATACCTTTGAAACCTATTTGTCTCCTAGTTGCCATGGAATCCATTCCAACTCATGGTGATCCGATGTGTATCTGTTCTGGTTACCTAGTGCCACTCTAACAGGAATATACCACGAATGAGATGGCCTTAACAAACTGAACTTTATTCTCTTACAGTTTGGAGGCTTTAAGTCCAAGTTCAAAGTGCCAAGCCCTAGGGGCTGGATGAAAGCCCCTCAGCCTTGGGCTTCAGCTCTGGCTCCATATCCCGGACCACTGAAGCTAGAGGCTTTTCTTCACTCAGACAGCTGTTAGCTGCTGAGGCTGCCAAGCCCAAGGTTGACAAATAAAAAGGCACAGTCCCGATGTTACCAAACGACATGGTAGGCTATTAATTCAAGTCCATTGTAAGTCCCCAGGTCAGCAGAGCATGGCAGGCTGCTGAACAATGGCACGGCTATATGCAGGATTCATGCGTGCCACAAGCTAGAGATGATTCCCAAAGCTGCTGCTTATATATGGGAAGCAGCCCACATACCCAAAGCAGCTACTCAGCTGCTTGTGGTAGATCCCACCATGGAGCTGATTGCCAGTCTCATCATGGGGAATAACTACCACCAGCTGCCCAGCCACTC
>NW_006922133.1:1013787-1019017 GCF_000298275.1 Orycteropus afer afer
TTTGGAAGACAGCTACCTGGCCAACTGACTGGAAGAGATCCATATTTGTACCTATTCCAAAGAAAGGTGATCCCACAGAATGTGGAAATTATCGAACAATATCATTAATATCACATGCAAGTAAAATCTTATTGAAGATAATTGAAAAACCATTGCAGCAGTATATTGACAGAGAGCTTCCAGAAATGCAGGCCGGATTCAGAAGAGGACGTGCAACAAGGGATATCATTGCTAATGTCAGATGGATCTTAGCTGAAAGCAAATACCATAAAGATGTTCACTTGTGTTTTATTGAGTATGTAAAAGCATTTGATTGTGTGGATCACAACAAATCACAGATAACATTAGGAATGGGAATTCCAGAACACTTGATTGTACTCGTGAGGAACCTGTACATAGATCAGGAGGCTGTCATTTGAACAGAACAAGGGGATACTGCATGACTCAAAATCAAGAAAGGAGTGCATCAAGGTGTATTCTTTCACCATACTTATTCAACTTGTATGCTGAGCAAATAATCCAATAAACTGGATTATATGAAGAAGAATGTGGCAACAGAATTGGAGAAAGACTCATTAACAACCTGCGATACGTAGATGACACAACTTTGCTTGCTGAAAGTGAGATGACTTGAAGCACTTATTGATGAAGATTAAAGACTACAGTTTGCAAGATGGATTACACCTCAATATAAAGAAAACAAAAATCCTCACAAATGGACCAATAAGCAGCATCATAATAAATGGAGAAAAGATTTGAAGTTGTCAAGGATTTCATATTACTTGGTTCTATAATCAACACCAATGGAAGCAGCAGTCAAGACATCAGACAACATATTGCACTGGGCAAATCTGTTGCAAAAAACCTCTTTAAAGTACTGAAGAACAACTATTCACAATAGCAAAAAGATGGAAACAACCTACATGCCTATCAGTGGAAGAGTGGATGACCAAATTATGGTACACATACATACTGGAATGCTATGCAGCACTGAAGAATAATGTAGTGTCTGCAAAACACCACATAATATGGATGAACTTGGAGGACATTATGCTGAGTGAAATAAGTCAATCACAAAAGGACAAATACAGTATTAGTTTGTTGTTGTGGAGGGTCAAGGAAAGGTTTATATATGGAGGGAAACTTTCTTTGTTGGTTGCCAGGGGTGGGAGGGGAGGGGAGGGAACACTGCAAAAAGAATGCATTGACCCATGTCACTTTAGTTTGGTGTATTTCACTGTACATAAATTATATTTCAATGAAATGCATTAAAAATAAATAAATAAATATAAAGTACTGAAGAGGAGAGATGTCTCCTTGAAGACTAAAGTGCACCTAACACAAGCCATGGTATTTTCAATCACCTCTTATGCATGAGAGAGCTGGACAATGAATAAGGAAGACCGAAGAAGAGTTGATGCTTTTGAGGTGTGGTGTTGGAGAAGAATGCTAACAGTACCATGCTCTGCTAAAAGGACGAACAAATCTGTCATGGAAGAGGTACAGCCGCAATGCTCCTTGGAAGCAAGAATGGCCAGAATTCATCTCACCAATATGGTCATGTTGTCAGAAGGAACCATTCCCTGGAGAAAGATATCATGCTTGGTAACATGGATGGTCAATGAAGAAGGGGAAGGCCCTCAGTGAGATGGATAGACGCAGTGGTTGCAACGATGAGCTCAGGTATAGCAAGGATCCTGAGGCTGGCACAGGACCGGATAGTGTTTCGTTCTGCAGTGCATAGGGTCAGTATGAGCCAGAGACGACTCAACAGCACCTAACAACAATAACAACACTTTGATGATATGGTCTGATGGGACCATTCCCTGGAGAAGAATATCATGCTTGGTAAAGTGGAGGGTTAGCAAAAAAGGGGAAGACCTTCAACAAGAAGTATTGATACAGTGGCTGCAATGATGGACTCAAGTATAGCAAGGATTGTGAGGATGGCGCACGACTGGGCAGTGTTTCATTCTGTTGTGCATAGAGTCATTATGAGTTGGAGCTGACTCAATGGCACCCAACAACTACAACAACATGGTTATATCACAGTTTATTTATCCATTTTATTGGTGATGGATTTTTCTGGTTTCACCTATTGTAAACAAGGCTGCTAGGTACTTTGTTGTACATCTGTTCTGGTCCATATGCTCAAAGGTTTCTTTTGGGTGTTTACCCAGGAGTGAAATTACAGGGTTGAAGATTTCTATGTGTTAACTTTACTAGGTAATGTCAAATTCTTTTTCAAAGTCTTGTGTACCAATTCTCACACATATCAACTGTATAGAAGGATTACCATTGTGTCACCATATCGAAGCAATAAAAAATTACTATTCTCACTTTTTAATTTTGCCATTTGAGTGGGCATGAGCTTGCATTTCATTGTGGTATTAATAATTACTATTAATGAAGTTGAGCAGTTTTTCACATGTTTATGATTCTGTTTGTGTTTCTCTTTCCGTGGAAATTTTGTTAATGCCTTTTGCATAATTTTCTATTGAGTTAATATGCATTGTAGTAGGAAAACTTATAAGATGCCCCAAATTTTCCCTACTTCTGGTATTCACATCCTTGTGTAGTCCCCTCCCCTTGAGTGTGAACTGAACCTAGTGACTTGCTTCTAACAGAATAATAATAATGATGAGATATCACTTTCAAACTTAATTTACAAAAGACTGTGGCTTGTGTCCCGCCAGCTCGCTCGCTCTCTCTCTCTCTCTCTCTCTCTCTCTCTCTCTTGCTGTAACACTCTTTCCCACTTGCTTTTGCCTCTGATGAAGCCGGCTGCCATATTGTGGCTCTGTGGAGAGGCTCACGTGGCAAGGAACTGAGAAAGATCTCCGGCCAACAGCCAGCGAGGAGCTGAGGCCTCAGTCCAACAGCCCACAAGGCACTGAATCCTGCTAACAACCTCATGTTCCCAGTCAAGTTTTCCAGTCAAGCCTTGAGATGACCACAGCCTATGCGACCCTGCAGGAAAGGGCTCAGTCAAGCCACTCAGAGATTCCTGACATACAGAGACTGTGAGACAATAAATGTGTGTTGTTTTAAGTTGCTAAGTGTTAAGGCTGTTACATGGCAATATATAATATATAACACATATCGTGTGTGTGTGTGTGTGTGTGTATTTCTGGATTAAGATTCTTTGTTAGTAATTTGGGTGGCAAATATCTTCTCCCAAATTATGGCTAATTTTTTCTCTCTCTATCTTAATGGTGATATATTATGAAAAGTAGTCCTGAAGTTTAATATGACTAAATGTACCAATCTGTTTCTTTAAAGTTTGAACTTATTTAAGCAATCATTCCCTATCCTCAGGGTGGACATATCAATCTTATATTTTCTTCTAAAAGTGTTAATGTTTTGTCTTTTCACATTTAAGTGCTTAATCCTTCTGTGATGGATTTTTGTGTTTAATAAGGTAGAGATTAATTTTGTATGGTATATGATATGATGCAGTTGAAATTCATTTCCATTCTTTCCCCTAGGGATAACCAATTATCCCAGTAACATATATTGAATCATTCATCTTTTTCTTCCCAATTTTCAATTCTAAGTGTCATATATCAGGTTTTCATATATGTATTAGTCTGTGTCTTGGGTCTCTTTTCTGTTCTATAGTTGAGCCCTCACCATAAGCGCATTGTCTTAACTATAGCTGTATAATAAGTCATAATATTTGATGGGACAAATTCTCTTCTTAGGGAGAATCTTGGCTATTCTTTGGTATTGTTCTTTCATGTATATTTTTGAAACAGCATGTCAAGTTCCAACTTGTTGGAATTCCATTGGATTTACAGATCAATTGGGAAAGAAGGGATTGTTTATAATATTGAATCTTCCTATCTATGAGCATAGTGGCTCTGGTGGCATAGTGCCTAAGGCATTTGATTGCTAACCAGAAGGTTAGTGATTTAAACCCACCAGCCACTCCTTGGAAAGAAGGTTGGGCAATCTACTTCCATAGTGATACTGCCTTGGAAACCCAAGGAGGGGTCACTATGAGTTGGGTCTGACTCAACGGCAGTGCGTTTGGTTTTTGGTTTATCTATAAGTATGGTATGTTTCTTCATTTATTTAGATCTTTTAGTAATGTTTTATAATCTATTCCACAGAGTTCTTGAACATATTTTGTTAGATTTATTAGTGGGTACCTTACATACTTTTGTTGCCATTACAAAGGGTATCTTTTAAAAAAAAATTCCTGTTTGTTGTGGTTGTATAAAAATGCAGTTGACTTCTGTATACTAATGAAAGAGCCAAAATTATAATTACATTCATAAGAAAAATGTTGATAGATTTTTCCCTAACTTTCCAGAAATTCAGTTAAAGCATTAAATGAAACAAAATTGTAATTAAATTATAACACATTCTAACAATGATCTATATGTAAATTTGCACCCAATGCACAATAAAATTAAAAAATAACAGTGATCTATGGATCTCTGCCACAGAGCAAATTTAGCCAATTTTTATATCAAATTAAGACTAGACATTCTTTGCATTATTTGTCTATATTTATCCAATTGAACTTTCTGGATGCTGTCCTTATATTTCCTTTGGTCCAACCAAATCCTTCATGTGGGGAGCTATGATTTAGTGGCTACTCTGGACACCATTTCCAGAAGAATATTTTTTTATTACTTTATTTTTCTAATGTTTACCATCTGTTACCATTTCCAAAATTTCATTGCAGACATTTTCTGGAATGTCTGATCAGAATGGGATCACTGTAAGTTCACAAATGCCATGTAAGGAACTATATCAGGAAAGTCATTCTGCATATATCACAGCAACAGAAAGGTAGGGTTTCAAGTACTCAGCCAACTTCCCTCCTTCTTAACAGAAAGATTTAAGAAATATAGGTACTCTGTGCACATGTACCCTTGTAATTTTCATTTCTTAGTAATTGCCTTCAGCTGCCTGAGCAATACTTATCTCCAAATAATACTCTTGAGAAATGTTCATGTCTTTATTTCAAGGTGGACTCATAATGGAAAAGATACGCCCTTTATAACATACTATACAAAACGTTGCTCCACCTCCTACTTTGGCGAGTAGCAACTGGGATCTTAAAAGCTAGCAAGCTGCCATCTAGAGGCAACGATGGGTCTCTCCTCGTCCAGAGCAAAGAAGAATGAAGAAAACCAAACATTCATGGAAAACAATTAGTCCTAGCAACTGGTACACCATGCAATCTGCAGCCTATACAACTATGAGACCAGATGAA
>NW_006922133.1:1020002-1021402 GCF_000298275.1 Orycteropus afer afer
GTGTAGATTGGGAGACATATGTGGAACAAAACTCAAAATCATAAAAAAGACCAGGCTTACTGGTCTGATAGAGACTGGTGAAACCCTTGAAACTCTGGTGTGAGTCACTCCATAGGCTTGCTCACACTCCTGTGGCTTAACTGTCAGTCAAACAATAAACAGGCCTAGGAGCTGACCACCTGCAGCAGGGAGATGCATTCCTCAGAAGAATCGGCCAAGGGAGATCAGATCAGAAGGGCAGCATTTGCACGGGAGAAATGTAGGGAGGGAGGAATGTGGAGGCAAGAAGGACCCAGGGAAGGAGTAATCACAGCAAGTGTGAGGTGGGATGTTACACTGTGGGAAATATAACCAGTATCACTGAACAAAATGTGCATATGAACTTTTGAATGTAAAATGAATCTACTCTGTACAATTTCATCCAAATCACAATAAAAACTTGGAGGGAAAAAAAAAGATATACCCTTTAGACTCCTTACCCATTCCAAAACCAAAACAGCCAAATTCACTGCCGTCGAGTTGCATCCGACTCATAGCGACCCCTCCTTGGGTTTCTGAGGTGGTATCACTACGGAAGTAGATTGCCTGATCTTCCTCCAGATGAGGGTATAGCATGTTCAGTTTGTGGGTGGGTTTCTCAAGGAGGTGGTGGTGGGAGGTTTGGTTGGAGTTGGAAGTTCTCACCTAAGGGAACTAAAGACAACAGGGTGAATAATGTTGAAAGCCGTGAGGGAGTACTGAGGTCCAAAAAGCAGGGAAGTGAGACCAAAAGTCACTAAAATTAAAGGGGCTCAACTTGGGTCTTAGAGATGGGGCACAAGGCTAGAGGTCCAGCCCTGGGGGCATGAGCCCAGATGTCTGTGAGATAAGACTAGTAACATGCAGTAAACTGCAAGTGAAGCTCTTCGGCATGGCTGCTAGAGACGTCCAGGGCCTATTGGCAGAATACTCCAGGGTAGCCTGGAGCTGAGAACCGAAGGCTAGCCTGGAAGATGGAATCAGGGGCACAAAGAGGAACTCAGCCACTCATGCTGCTGGGGCCCAGCCTCTCCTCACTTTCCATCTCTCCACTCTTCTGACTCTGCCCTCTGCTGTGCTCTGGTAGCATAGTGCCTAAGACAACCAGAAGGCTGACAGTTCAAATCCACCAGCCACTCCTCGGAAGGAAGGTTGGGCAATCTACTTCCATAGTGATACCCCTCAGAAAGCCAAGGAGGGGTCACTATGAGTCAGATCCAACTCTACAGCAGTGAGGTTTTTTTTAGTTCCTCTGGCGTGCAGCTCTGAACAGACTCAGCCCCTGGCTTCCTGACCTTGCTGAGTCTCTTCTCTGAGTTTCTATCTCTGACTAGTCACCAGCATGGTTTGCTCCTTAGTCTTGTGGGCTAGGGTGCCTTGGA
>NW_006922133.1:1021842-1024685 GCF_000298275.1 Orycteropus afer afer
CTAACCAAAAGGTCAGAGGTTTGAATCCACCAGCTTCTCTGCAGGAGAAAACGAGGCAGTCTGCTTCTGTAAAGACTTAGAGCTTTGGAAGTCCTATGGGGGCTGTTCCACTCTGTCCCATAGGGTCCCCGTGAGGCAGAATTGACTCAATGGCCATGGATTTGGTTCCGTTTTGAGTATTAGTCCAAAGTAAGTGTTCTAGATTCATTAGAAGCTCTGCTTCATGGAGTCATTCCTTCCACCTATGTAGCTCTCCTCAACCCTTAAGGTAGGGGTTCCTACTTGGGCACATGAATAGAATTCAGGAAGTTTGTGAACGTGGAAGAAAAATCTTCATTATTTTAACTTCGTAGTAATTTTCTATTGTAATAAATTACCATGAACTTATGGCTTAAAAATAACACAAATTTATTCTCTTAAAATTCTAGGGATAAGAAGTCCAAAATCTGTCTCACTGGGCTAAAGTTAAGGTGTCAGCAGGGCTGGTTCTTTTTGGAGGTTCTAGGGGAGAATCAGTTTCTTTGCCTTTTCCTGCTTCATAGGCCACCTACATTCCTTGGCTTGTGGGAAAGGTGACCTTGGTCCCACACTGCTAACTCTGTGTGGTTGGGAATATCCAGGAATATCTCCCTTGCATGCTACTGGGGGCATATTATTTATTCTCTGTGCTGTGGTCTCAGGATTGGTCTGGAAACTTAGCTCTTGAGTCAAGACTCAATTACCTTCATTGGTGCCATGTCTACATAGCCTAAGAGAGAAATCACCACACATTAAAGACCACATATTATATGATTACATTTACATGAAATGTCCAGAATAGAGAAATCTATAGAAACACAAAAGGATACCTTGAGGGCTAGTGGTTAAGCACTCGGCTGCTAGCCAAAAGGTTGGTAGTTTGAACCCACCAGCCACTCCGTGGGAGAAAGATGTACAATCTGCTTCTATAAAGATTTACAGCCTTGGAAACCCTATGGATCAGTTTTTCTCCGTCCTATAGGGTATCTTTAACTCAGAATTGACTCAATGGCAATGGGTTTTGTCTTGGTTTTATAGAGACACAAAGCAGATGAGTGGTTTCTTAGAGCCAAAGAGATTATGGAAATAAGGCAGAGATAGCTAAAGGAGATGGGGTCTCTTTGTAGAGGGGATGAAAATGATCTAAGATTGACTGTAGTGATGGTTACACCACTCTGGGCTTATACTAAAAGCCATTAAATTGTATATTTTAAGTGAGTGGATTATATGATATGTAAATTATAATTCAAAAAAGCTGTTAAAAATAAATAAACATCTCTTGAAGCTATCTTTAAACTAAGCAAGAGTTTTAAAGAATGCTTGCTTTGAGCACTGAGCTCTTATAAAGAATTATCTGTATGAGTTCAAATTGACAACAGTTCATCTAAAGCACAAATGAGAACGCTAAGGGGAAGGGAGTCTAAATTAATGGTGATGAAACAAGATGGGTAGAGATAATGAGACATGCTACCTAATGGTAAAACAATGCAACGTATGTAACCAATGTCATTGAACTGTCCAAGTAGAAATTGTGAATGGATGTATGTGTGGTTGTGTATACTGCCACCAAAACTAAATAAGAAAACAATAAAAAAAAAAAGAGGGAAATCAGAATCCCACATTGCTGTCATGAACACAGGAAACCTTGGTAATGAGCTAGTACAACAAAATAGTCAAGATGAATGGTTGCAAGTCACCAAGAAGACAGCATAAACCAACCCACTTGATTAATATGCACTGGGAATGATTTTACCATCCACAAGGGAAGCCCTGATTTGGTGCTATCATTTTAATATAAGTTGATTTTTGATAGGTGTCATAATCAAGTTGGAGTGTCTCAAATTATCCATTCATACACTGCCTAGGCAACACTCTGAATATTGGTCTTGAGTCCCTGTACTGACCAGCTTGGTGCATTAAACAGGTTTCCAGGAGCACCAATCTGACAACATTACTATGGGAGTTTCAGAAAGTTAAAATTCTTCTTAGTCTTCACAGTGCGAGCTGCAAAGTGAACATTGTACTCTCTGTCCTGAACAAGGGACAGTTTGGCATATTAGAAGGAGAACGGGCTCTGAGTTCTGACTACCTGGGTTCCAACTGCTGTTACTTGGTTGTTGTTGTTGTTAGGTGCCATCGAGTCATCTCCAACTCATGGCAACCCTATGCACAGCAGAACAAAACACCACCCGGTCCTGAGCCAGCTCCATGATTCTTGCCATACTTGAGCCCATCACCATTGCCACCATGTCAGTCCATCTCATTGAGGGCCTTCCCCTCCTTCTTCAACCCTCTACTTTACCAAGCATGACATCCTTCTCCAGGGAATGGTCCCTTCTGACAACATAACCAAAGTATGTGAAACAAAGTCTGGCCATCCTCACCTCCAAGGAGCATTCAGGCTGCACTTCCTCCAGGACAGACCTGTTAGTTCTTCTAGCAGTCCACGGGACTTTCAGCATTCTTCGCCAGCACCACAACTCAAAAGCATCAATTCTTCATTGGTCCTCCTTATTCACTGTCCAGCTCTCACATGCAATTGAAAATACCATAGTTTGTGTCAGGCCCACCTTATTCCTCAAGGAGACATCTTTGCTTTTCGACACTGGAAAGAGGTCCTTTGCAGCCAATTTGCTCAGTGCTATACGTAATCTGATGTCCTGACTGCTGCTTCCATTGGCGTCAATTGTAGAACCAAGCAATGTGAAGTCTTTGACAACTTCAAACTTTTCTCCATTCATCACAATGCTGCTGAGGATTTTTGTTTTCTTTATATTGAGATGTAATCCATACTGCAGACTGTATTCTTCAATCTTCATCAGTAA
>NW_006922133.1:1025625-1027849 GCF_000298275.1 Orycteropus afer afer
TGATCCCACAGAATTTGGAAATTATCGAACAATATCATTAATATTGCACGTAAGTAAAATCTTACTGAAGATAATTCAAAAATGGTTGCAGCGGTATATTGAGAGAGGACTTCCAGAAATACAAGCTGTAACTTGGAGGAGTGGCTAAATCTCTCTGAGGCTCAGTTTCTTCATCTCTAAAGTGGGACTGATCCCACCAGCCTTCCAGCATGGGCAGAGGCTTAAACTGCACTGGTGAAAACATATCGTTCAGGGCCCAATCAATTGTAGACACCCAAATACTCATCAGTGCCTTTCCCTTTGTTTCCGTGAATCCCTTTGGGGAGAGTTTGAGTACACCATCATTATCATTGAAAACAGAGTACTAAGAAGTTTTGAAATGTGTGGCATAAATGCAGATGTTTTTAGAGAAGCAAAGGATTAGCTATGGCAATAACAGCCTGCACACAGATACTAAGCTCCAAATGATAGGAGAAAAGAGAGAACTTGGGCTAAATTTTAGAAAGACATATGTCTGAAGGAGAAAATACACATTTTAATTTTTACTCCCTTTGTTGTTGTTGTAAGGAGCTCTGGTGGCTTAATACCTACGGTATTGGACTGCTAACCAAAAGGTTGATAGTTCAAACCCACCAGGCATTCTGCGGAAAGAAGATTGGGCAATCTACCACTGGTAAGGATTTATCACTTCAGAAACCCAATGGGGGTCGCTATGAGTCAGAACCGATTCAATGGCAGTGAGTTTGGTTTTAGTTGTTATTGGGTGCTGTTAAGTCGATTCAACTGAGACCCCGTGGGACAGAGTAGAACTGTGCCATAGGGTTTCCAAGGCTGTAATCTGTACAGAGGTAGATCTCCAAGTCTTCCTTCCACGGAGCAGCTGGTCGGTTGGAATTGCCCACCTTTCAGTTCGCAGCTGAGTGTTTGCCCACTGTACCACCAAGGCTCCTTTTCATCTCCTCTGTAAGCTATTTTCTTCAAGGGCTTAGGCCAGAAAGGTAAAGCTGGGGTTCTCTGAAATAAAGGTTGGCGCTCTGCTCTCTCTGTTCCTTTTCTTAAACCCGATCAAATGGCTGGCCTTTGTCTGAGAAACTTCAGAAAATGTAATTGTAATCTCAAGAATCACAATGCTAAGAGCCCTTGAAACCACTAACCGAGAGAAATCGAGGTCTTCTCACACATCCTTCTATTTCCTTGCAGATCATTAATGCTCCTTATAGGAACGGCAAACGGTTGTTTCTCTGCTGGTTGCAGTGGCCCCAGACCCAAGGCTTGAAAACACTCCACTGGATGCAGCCTGGCTAGAAATACTCAGTCATATGAGAAAGGAATTTTCCCTCAACAAGGTCTTTAAGCTGCCTTTGCTGGACCTGATTAATTCAGGAGAGCAGAGTCCAGGAAAATGCTTTTCATTCCAGTTGAGCTCTTTCTGGCACTGTCTCTTTTCCTTCCTCAAGTCAAGGAGTCTGAAGACGCCCTTTCTAAAGCATCCTAGGCACTCTTCAGGGAGGAGAGGAGTGTTCAGTCCCACAAAAGGAATACACATGATCCCTTCTAGACGGCCTTTGACTTAAGGGATTTCTGTCTTTCAGTGCCTTCAGAAGGTGAGAAAATTCAGATTTCTCTGCCATTGGAAAAGATTGAGGCAGACAGCCATTGGTAGTGGGAACTCGGAAGAGCAACAGCAACAACAAAGATAACCTTAGTCACCCAGCTTGAGGAATACTATGTCCTTGGTGCTGAGCAAAGCAGGTTGATTTCATCTATTCTGTGTTCTGTGTTCCTCCTGAAGGGAGGGCAAGACTGTGAAATGTGGTGGGGATAGTAAATTTTGGTTATTTATTGGCAGGACTTTTTATGCCCTTTGCTAAAAGCTCTCATTGGGAGAATCCAGCAGCTAGAAGGAAAGTATTTCTTTAGCATAGTTGTCATTTTTCAGTGAATGGAATGTAGTTAAAAAGGTCATAAATGCTGCCTCTATCTGTTCACAGAGTCGTACCATCATGAGTGCCAATATTTCATATTGAAGTTAAAATCAATTAATTCTTTAAAATCGCCTGTTTGCGAGGAAGTGGCTAAAATGGGACTACCTTTCAGGGTGAGATTGATTGTTGTAGCCGTGATCATTCAGGGCTCATTTAAGGATTAACATCTTGAGGATCAAGAGTGGTGGCACGTGCTTCCCAAATTATTGAAAGTGGGTTGCATATCTGGCTGTAAAAAT
>NW_006922133.1:1027949-1031721 GCF_000298275.1 Orycteropus afer afer
ATATATATCATGGCTGGCTGGCTTACAGCACCCACTATAAATACAGGGCTATTTTATTCCTCTGAAGCAAACCATGAATTGGATCAAGACGAGTTAGAAGAAAAAGGAGGAATTTCGATTTTAGTGAGTGGCGCAAAACATGTGCCAGGTGGGGGATGTGGGCATTAGGCTGCTCCTCTGGCAGAAACTTCCCTCCCTCTCCACCACTCCCTCTCTCCACCACTCGGTCACCTGGTCTAGTTTCCCAGAATCACCATCTCCCCTGAAGAATTCCTTTTCACCAGTAGATATTGGGGCTGGTGGGGACAGGAGAAGCCATTTTTGTCTATAGAAGAATTGAAATCATGGAACTTTCTTTCCAATCAGATGATGTCATATTAGCTCCCTTCAAGTCAGGAAGCACCACGTCAAAATTCCTGAGACGAGATGAACAGCCACTTTCAGTGTCAGAAAGGTCACTATATTATAAGGTGACCTGTGTTGTCACGACATTAGACCATTTGTATATTAAGCTAAAGTTTGATTCCTATACCTTTACTGCATTGGCTTCAGTTCTGATTTCTCCAGTCCACATACTTAATGATTTATTTCTATCCTGCCTTATTTCATAAAGGATGTGAAGCAGCTTACCAGGGGAAAAAAAAAAGCACACAATATCAAAAGAGAAAAAAGTTAAAAGAATCAGGAAAAGATAAGATGGGAGTTAGAAAATCATATAGCCAGCAGCCAGACTCAAGCCAGAAATGCATTTCTCTGGGTCTTTGGGAGTTGTTAGGGGTGTCTTCCGGTATGGCTCCTTATTTCCTGACAATCAGAGCAAACGGAAACTGGACTGTAAGCTCCATGAGAACAGGGCTATGTGTAGGTTTTGTTTTGCTGTGTTCCCCCAGAGCCTAGACTGGGTGCTTGGTGCCTAACAGATGCACAAATCAGTATGAATCGAATCAATATTAAACGAAAGAGGAAAATGCGATCAACTCCAAGATTCAGAGTGTCAGCAAGATCAAAAAGGGGTTGTTCGGGAGAAGCAGTTCCTGGAAATACGAACTGAGACAAAGTGCCCCTGAGTCCTCAAATAGAGAACAGAATGCAATGTCATAGACTGTATCCTTGACAAATTCCCAGAAGTTGGTAAAAGAACGAATTTCCTCCACAATTTCCTTTATTTATAATGATATTCAGTGTAGGTAGAGGGTACAAGGCTGAAGTGCTATTCAGTTAAAAGGAATTCTGCAAGAGGACAAAGAATGGAATACAAGTACCATATTTCTAAGAAGTTTTCACTCCAAATTTTTCATAGGGAAGTGTGTTGCTATGGGAGATGGTTAAAGGGAGGGTGCTGGTTGGCTTGAAACCACAGATTAAACATGGTGGATCAGCCTGGAGTGTTGAATTGACTGGAAAATGGAATTGGAGGAGAGAAGGCAAGTACATAGACAAGCCTAGAATTTAAACTCTGATACTGAAAATACCCTGTACTGCCAGAAGAACAAACAAATCAGTCTTGGAAGTATAGCCGGAATGCTCATTAGAAGCGAGAACAGTCAGACTTTGTCTCGTGTACTTTGGTAGTGTTGTCAGAAGGGACTCATCTCCCAAGAAGGATATCATGCTGGGTAAAGGAGAGGGTCAGCGATAAAGAGGAAGACTGAATGAGATGGATGGACATGGTGGCTGCAACGATGGGCTCAAGTATAGCAAGGATTGTGAGGACGGCACAAGACCCTGCAGTGTTTTGTTGTACATGGGGTTACTATGACTCAGAACGGACTCTGACAGCACCTAACAACAAACGAACTTACTCAAAGTTTGCATGGACCAGCAACTTTGGCATCAGCTGAGGGCTTGTTAGGAATGTAGAGCCTCAGGGCTCCCCTAAACAAAAAAAACTCGAGTTGGATTGATTCATAGTGACCCCTCCTTGGGTTTCCAAGGCGGTATCTCTATGGAAGTAGATTGCCCAACCTTCCTTCCCAGGAGTGGCTGGTGGGTTTGAACCGCCAGCCTTCTAGTTAGCAGTCAAATACCTTTGGCACTACGCCACCAGAGGGCTCCCCTACACCTACTGAATTGAGCCCATTAACAAGATGCCTAGATCTGTATTTCAAGATTCATATACATTATTGAAGCCATTATTTTTATATTCAGAGAAATATGGATTGATTACGAAGCAAAAGGTAAAGTTTGGTTAAGTTTTAAAGGGAATGTGAGAGGCTTCATTGAAATTTCTCACTAGTGACTGGCAGCTTGGGGCTACATCACTAGATGGATGGGGAGGTCATGAGAGCTCAGGATCTACTGTCTTCAGGGTAAAGGTGGGAATGTTTGAGAAGCATTGCTCTGATTTGCTGAAGAAGCAAATCTAAACTTTTCAGGTATCTAAAGACAGCTCTGAAGTTCTCATCCTTTTCCCCTCAAGTGTTTTTTGGGGAGAGTGTGTGTGGAGGGGTTGAATGGAACAACTCTGTCTTCAATCATTTTCCACATCAGAGAATTCCTGACAGTGGTATGCTGACGAATCAGCTCTCTGTAAAGCAAAAAGCCCCGATTTGTAGCATTTGTTAATTACCATGCTGTAAATACTCCAACCACGTCCCATTTCAAGCTACCTATGCTTTAACAACCAGCTTGCAAAATTCATGAATATTTAGCTACCTCTAACAAGTGAGTCCCAGCCGTCTCCAGACCCTCAATTGGTTCCAGACCCTTTTCCACCCTGGCTGCCTGTCTCAGATACCTTGCAACTTGTCAGCCTGCCACACTCTGTGTACAATAACCCAGACACAGTCTGGCAGATACCAAGTACAATAGAATTAGCCTTCCCATTATACTATAATTAATGTAGTCCAAGATCACATTTGATACTTGGCAGCCATGTCACACTTTTGGCTCATGATGAGTTTATAATAAATTAAAGGTCCTAAGACCCCTTCCCCCAACATCACCACTACCAATATACTAACGTTGGTCTACATTTCATTTACATTATTCTTCCATACCTTAATTTTTAAACAAAAGTACATATATGTGCATGCATCTTTATTGCATTTAATATTGTTCACATTAATCATTCTAGTTTGAGAACCTTCTGAATTCTGACCATGGAATCTATTCATCCTATTCAGCATCTTCTACAAATTCAAGAGCTTTCCTCTTAAATGTTTATTATAACGTCCAGCTAAATAACTTGCTACTATGGTGTTTTCACTCATCTGCAAGATTCACCAATGCAGAGGACGAAGCAAACTGGGAGGAGTCGATTTGATCCTCAGAATTAGACTCAGTCACTGGGATGGATAGGCAATGGAGGGCAATGAGAATTACAGGAGGAAGTTCTGACCAGTGAATGTAACATGGGGGAAGGAAAGTACAGTTCCTCACAGTGTTTTGGAAAAAACAATTGGTGTCACGGAGGACACTCAAGAGATAACAGAAAATAGGATGAGAAGGCAGGTGGAGCCAAGGAGACTGTTCTGTCCAGTGATCTAAGAAGAGAGGAAACTGGGGCATCAGGATCTTCTGTCAGCAAGTTGCAAGCTGAGGTCCAACTTATTGTTAGGTGCCATCAAATTGGTTCCAACTCAGAGCAACCCTGTGCACAACAGAATAAAACACTGTCCGGTCCAGCACCATGCTCACAATCATTGCTGGGGTTCAAGAACACACTCCAGTTCCTAAATTGGGAATGGATGGTGCAAGGAAGGGCACAGATCCATACCTGAGGCACAAGTTCAGAGGTAGGCTGGCAGCCAGTAGGGTGTGACATAGGACT
>NW_006922133.1:1032286-1035535 GCF_000298275.1 Orycteropus afer afer
TTTTCCATGAATTTTTGGTTTTCTTCATTCTTCTTTGCTCTCGACGAGGAGAGACCCATCGTTGCATCTAGATGGCAGCTTGCTAGTTTTTAAGATCCCAGTCGCTACTCACCAAAGTAGGAGGTGGAACAATGTTTTGTGTAGTATGTTATGCCAATTGAGCTTGATGTCCCGAGACTATGGTTGGATTGAATTTTTCAAGTGACACCAGTTTATTTCCAGCCATGGGAACAGGGAAGATGAGTAAGCAGGAAACAAGGAAGATATTGAAATCCTTAATCTATGTGCAGTACAGTGCAATGTCAATGAAAAGAGTCATACTACCTAGCCTGGCTCCACCACCAACACATTTTGGGCAGGTTACTTAACCTCTCAGTCTCAATTTCCTCACCTGAAAAGTGAAAATAGTATAAGTACATACCTCATAGGGTTGTTAAAAGGACTCAATGAGTTAATATATGTAAAGCACTCAGAACCTGCATCTGACACCTAGTAAGTGCTATGTACCTGTTAGGTACTGGTATTATTTGCCTTTTTCCGTTAGAAAATCTAGACCTATGCCAATCCTCTAGCATCTCTTCCCTTATCCATCATTTTCCTGGTGACCAATAGCAGTTCTGTTTCTTATCTGCATATTCTTTCAGTGATCCTAGATATAATTAACCCAGACTTAGAGATTTTAACTCATTTAGAGCAGCTACAGTTTCTTTAAATATGGCTTTATATTTCTTTACTTCCATCTTAATCATGTGATGACCTTGTATCAGTTCACTACAACAATCTCATGTGAGACTCTATCTTTGCTCTTCTTCTTCCCGTTCTAAGATTAATGTTTCTTGATGGAAAAAAAAAAATCTTTTTTTTTTTTTGCAGAAGCAAAAACAGAATTGAGACTTTGGTGAAGGGGCTGTCAATAAAGTTTCAGGCAAAAAAAAAAAAAAATCTTGAAAAAGTGGAAAGCAGCCTTGAGAAATCATTAGAAGATTGGTCTCTAGCCCTGCTTTCTGCCACAGCTGTTTGATTTTTGCAGGTGGCTTAACCTCTCTAGTTCTTGGATCTTTAATCATCAGAGGAAGGGTATTAGATGAAATTTTCTCTATGCTGCTGTGCTCAGTGTTGAGTCAGTTGCTACATATAGCTATTGAATATCAAAAATGTGGTTACTCTGAACTGAGAGGTTCTGTAAGTCCAATGTAATTATTGTTGCTAGTTGTCATTGAGTTGGCTCTGACTCATGGTGAACCAAAGCAAACAGAACTCACTGTTGTCTGGTCCTGTGCCACCTTCATGGTCATTGGCATGCCTTAGTCCAATGTTGCAGTTACTGTGTATTTTGAGTGTTTTCCAACCTCGGGGCTCATTTTCCAGCACCATATAGGACAATATTCTGTTGGGTTCCATAGGGTTTTCATTTTCATTGGCTGATTTTCAGAAGTAGATCACCAGGCCTTTCTTCCTAGTCTGTCTTAGTCTGGAAGCTCCACTGAAACCGATCCACCATGAGTGACCCTACTGGTATTTGAAACACCAATAGCATAGTTTCCAGCATCACAGCAACATGCAAGTCACCACAGTAAATCAAACGGACAGGCAGGTGGTGCAAGGGTACAATTCATCCCACATTTTTAAGGTAGAATACAAGAACCACATACATACTTATATTTTATTAATATTTTTATATTGATCACATGTTCAAATAAAAATATCTTGGACAGATTGCATTAAGTAAAATATATTACCAAAATTAGCTTCACCTGCTTCTTTTCACTTTCTTATTGTGGCTACTAGAAAATTTAAAATTATACACATGGCTTACATTATACTACTCCGTCCTCCTCTGCTCTGAATATATATTATTTTACAATATTCTGATGGCTTGTCTTGCATTAATGGTGTTTTCCAAAGTCTGAGATGATAGTCAATGGGACAAGAGATGTACAGAAAAATTTCTAGTGGCATTCTTGTCTAGTTTTCATCCTTCCTCCAGACTTCATTGGTAAATTCCTAAATACGAATTACTGAAACCAATATATTCAAATCACCATTGTTGACAGAGGATATCTCTACCTACACATTTATATGTGTTGCATACATATCCATGAATGTAGTAGAGCATACAGGGGGCAAAGTTATGAAAACTTCTTGGTCATAACCAAACACCTTGAGGGAATGAGTCATTGGGCTCAGGACACTCAGGGGACACTAAGGTCAATTGGCACAACATAGTCCAAAAGACAATGTTCTGCATTCTACTTTGGTGAGTAACAACTGAGGTCTTAAAAATTTATGAGCAGCCACCTAAGGTGCAACTATTGATCTCTCACCATCTGGAGCTAAGAAGAGTGAAGAAAATCAAAGACACAAGGAAACAATTAGTCCAAAGGACTAATGGACCACGTATACCCCAGTATCCATGATCCTGAGACCAGAAGAACTAGACGGTTCTGGGCAACCACTGCTGACTGCTCTGAGAGGGATCACAATAGGAGGTTCTGGATAGAGTGGGACAAAAACGTGGAACAAAACTCAAAATCATAAAAAAAGACCAGGATCACCATTTTGATGGAGACTATGGCCCTTAGACAGTCTTCAAGCTAGGAACTCAACTCAACCCCTATGGCTCAACTTTCAGCCAAATGATAGACAAGGTGAACAGTGACATCAGGAGGGTAAGCACCCATTAGAACAATCAACCATATGAGATCAAGAGGACAGATGTAAGAGAGTGGGAAGAGATGGGAAGGAAGGATGAAGGGAAGTGTTGGATGCAAAGAGGAAGTGGGAAGAGTGCTGTTGCATTGTGAGGATTACAGTGAATGTCACAAAACAGAATGTGTACGGATTGTTGAATGGACAACCAATTTGTTCTGTAAACTTTCACTCAAAGCCTAATTAAAAAAATTTTTTAAACCACCATTGCCTTTTCTATTGCACAGAAATGTCAGCTGCTCATCACTGCAATTCATTCCTGCTCCAACTTCCAGAAGAATGAGGCAAAAACATTTACAACTTAAATTTCCAGTGAAGAATTATTCCAATTACTTGAAAAATATCTTAGTTTATATTCTTGCTTTATTTCTGGGCCACCTAAGTGAGGATGAAAAATTTGACCTTTGATTTCAGGAGTTAGTAAGTACTAGAATGGTCCTAGCTGGACAATGAATAAGGAAGACCGAAGAAGAGTTGATGCTTTTGAGTTGTGGTGCTGGCGAAGAATGCTGAAAGTACCATGGACTACTAAAAGAACTA
>NW_006922133.1:1036860-1037857 GCF_000298275.1 Orycteropus afer afer
CAGAAGGCTGGCGGTTCAAACCCACCAGCCACTCCTTGGAAGGAAGACTGGGCAATCTACTTCTGTAGTGATACCACCTCGGAAACCCAAGGAGGGGTTGCTGTGAGTCACGATCAACTCAATGGCAGTGAGTTTTTTATATTACAAAGAAGTAACATTTCCAAAAAGAGAGAAATGAAACACACACACATACATTTTCTTAAAAATAAAATAAAATAAAAAACCAAGGCATTAAAAATATTCTACAATGAACCTATCACTTTCTATTAAATCACCACCTTGACAACCACAATTTATGCATCTAAATGTGTAACAGACATTACATATTATTTTGGAATATTTTCACCCCCTGTAGATACAAGTGATGAGTGTGCAGGGAGAAATCATACCACAGCAGCCAGTAATATATGGGTTTGAGTCATAAAACAAAAAATCAAAATGATTTCTTGGTTTCCTCAAATAGAAGGTATTTTGGTTTTGCTTCTGGGAAGGGAGTGAAAGTTAAAATGGGAATGGGAATAGAAGTAGCAAGGGCCTAGAAGAACTACCTTTTCAACTTGAAAATGTTGCCTTGAGCAGCTCAAGGTCTTACACATAAAATAAAATGGTTATACTCTTTTAATTGACATAAGGTCGCCCCGCTTGCTGGGATTTAGATTCAATAAAGCCTTCATGAGGAGCCACAATCCTCTGAACATTGTTGTTGTTAGGTGTTGTCGAGTCAGTTCTGACTCACACCGAGCCCATGTACAACAGAATGAAACACTGCCCAGTCCTGCACCATGCTTGCAATAGTTTCTATGTTGGAGCCCATTGCTGTAGCCACTGTGTCAATTCATCTTGTTGAGGGTCTTCCTCTTTTTCGCTGACCCTCTACTTTACCAACCATGACTTCAGGAAATTCTACAAAACATTCAGAGAAGAACTGAAACCAATCCTATTCAAACTATTCCAAAACATAGAAAAGGATGGAATCCTCCCTAACTCATTTTATGAA
>NW_006922133.1:1039977-1042610 GCF_000298275.1 Orycteropus afer afer
TGACTGCTGTTTCCATGGGTATTGATTGTGGATCTGAGTAAAATTAAATCTTTGACAACTTCAATCTTTTCTCCACTTATCATGATGTTGCTTATTAGTTTAGTTGTGAGGATTTTTGGTTTCTTTATGTTGAGGTGTAATCCATACTGAAGGATTAATGATATTTGTCAGTAAATGCTTCAAGTCCTCTTCACTTTCAGCAAGCAAGGTTGAGTCTTCCTCCAATCCTAATGCCACCTTCTTCTTCATATGGTCCAGCTTCTCATATTATATGCTCAGCAAAAAGATTGAATAAGTATGATGAACGGATACAATTCTGACACACACCTTTCCTGATTTTAAACCATGAAGTATCCCCTTATTCTGTTTGGACGACTGCCTCTTGGTCTATGTACAGGTAAGTGCTCTGAGCAGTTAAGTGTTCTGGAATTCCCATCTTCTAAATGTTATCCATAATTTCTTATGATCTGCACAGTTCAATGCATTTGTATAGAAAAAAAAAAAAATAGGTAAACTTCTTTCTGGTATTCTCTGCTTTCAGCCAAGATCCATCTGGCATCACCAATGATATCCCTTATCCACATCCCCTCTGAATCCAGCTTGAATTTCTGCAGTTCCCTGTCAATGTACTTCTGCAACCGTTTTAAAATTATTTTCAGCAAAATTTTACTTGTGTGTGATATTAATAGGATCTCTGGTGATGTAGTGCCTAAGGAATTTGACTGCTAACCAGAAGTCTGGCAGTTCAAACCCACCAGCCACTCCTCAGAAGGAAGATTGGGCAATCTACTTCCGTAGTGATACCGCCTAGGAAACCCAAGGAGGGGTCGCTATGAGTGTAATTGACTCAACAGCAGTGAGTTTGGTGTTTTATTTGTGATATTAATGATATTGTTCAAAAATTCCACATTCTGTTGGATCACTTTTCTTTGGAATGGGCACAAATACCGATCTTTTCCAGTAGGTTGGCCAGTAGCTCTCTTCCAAATTTTTTGGCATAGACTCTCAGCATTGCATCCGTTTGTTAAAACATCTCAATGAATATTACATCAGTTCCTGCAGTCTTGTTTTTTGCCAATTCCTTCAGTGCAGCTTCAACTTCTTTCCTCAGTACCATCAGCTCTCGATCGTATGCTGCTTCCTGAAATGGTTGAACGTCAACCAGTTCTGTTTAGTACAATAACTCTGTGTATTCCTTCCATCTTCTTTTGATGCTTCCGTATCAGTCAATATTTTGCCCATAGAATCCTTCAATATTGCTGGAATTTTTTCTGTAGTTCTTTCAGCTTAAGAAATGCTAAATGTGTTCTCCTCTTTTGGTTTGCTAACTCCAGGTCTTTGTGCATTTCATTATAATACTTTATTTTGTCTTCTCAAGCTGCCCTTCGAAATCTTCCATTCAGCTCTTTTACTTCATCATTTTTTCCATTTCCTTTAGCTACGTTATGTTCAAGAACAAGCTTCAGAGTCTCATTTGACATTCATTTTGGTCTTTCTTTCCTGGTTTTGTAACAATCTTTTGCTTTCTTCAAGTATGGCGTCTTTGATGTCATTCCATCATTAGTGTTCAATATGTCAAATCTATTCTTGAGGTGGTCTCTAAATTCAGGTGGGATATACTCAAGGTCATACTTTGGCTCTCATGGATTTGTTTTAATCTTCTTCAGCTTTAACTTGCATTTGCATATGAGCAATTGATGATCTGTTCTAAAACTGGCTCCTGGCCTTGTTTTCACTGATGATATTGAGCTTCTCCATCATTTCTTTCCACAGAGATAGTCAATTTTGATTCCTATGTACTCCATTAGTGAGGTCTTCATGCATAGATGCCATCTATGTTGTTGAAAAAAGGTATTTACAATGATTCAGTTGTTGGTCTTGCAAAATTCTATCATGCACTCTCCAGCATTGTTTCTATCAACAAAGGTCTATTTTCGCTGAACATTAGCCACATAAAATGTCAATCAGACCCTCCAACTCTCTGGACTCAAGCCACAGAGGGCCATTTGCTAGAGGTCAGAGCACACACATCAGATCAGCAAGTGCCCCCAGGGAAAAAGCATTCTGGGCCCTGTTTATCCTTTGAGAATTGTTTGCCTTGCATTATTTGCATGGGTGGCTATCTTTGTCATAAAACCTGTTTTGCTTGCTTTCTGCAATCACTTCATCACCAGTGACAAATACTACAAAGAATTTTATGTGGGTAGGATATTGTCCTAGGAGCTGGGGCTATTCAGAGAAGGAAGACACACAGTCTCAGCATTCAGGAAGCATATGTTATAGTTGGGGGGAGAATCAATGCAGGGCCAAAAAATATGAATAGTAATATAAGCATGGTGGGGGGCCAAACTTGTGTCCCAGTAGGATTCAGATGTTCATGGGCATGACCAGCAGACCGGTTGGGTGGGCCCACCAGAAGCCTATTTGCATGAATATTGAATAGATGCTTTAAAAAAAATGAAATTTCTCCCTAACAGGACTAAAAAACGCCAGAAATAACATGCCTTCGCCAGTAACAAAGCATAAGGGAATAGTGTTCTGAGTAAAACCCAGAGGCTCTACTGTCTTTAACCCAGCCCTAGAGAAACATCTCTTGGCTTCTAGGAAGAAAGAAAGCTGTAAGTAAACATATT
>NW_006922133.1:1042755-1046891 GCF_000298275.1 Orycteropus afer afer
TATTCTCCAAATATTTCCTCCTCTCTGTTTTTAGGACATGTAGGTAGCATTGAACTTCCTAGTGTCCTTGTGCTTGGGTAGACCTAGTTCTGGTATGTGGATGGGCATATGGAAGTGGGTACAGAGTTTGAAGTTCTATGGTTCACATGTTAACATCCATCAGAGAGCATCCACCATGGAGGCCTTGAATAACAAAGTAGACAAAATGACTGGCAGGTTGACACCAAGAATTTTAGTCATCAGCCACTACAGAATTGTCATGATGTAAACAATAGAGTAGCCATGGTGGCAGAGGTGGAGGTCACACATGGACCCAACCTGTCCGCAACTTAGATCAATGCTGAGGCTCCAATATGGTACTATTGCTTGAGGAGACTGATAGACCACTTGGAGGCAAGTTGGCTACACTGGGTCTCTTCCATCCTAGAAAATCCTGCAATTTATTTTCACAGGAATACACCTAATTTATTTGTGGGTTTACCTTTTCTGCCTACAGCATTTCAGCCAGCACCACTATTTTACAACACAGGAGGTGGAGGAATAGGCCCATGATCATGGGACCCACTGGTTGTGTCCCATTATCGAGAATGTAGCTGGCCACCATGTTGTTGTTTGTTGTTATATGCCATTGAGTCAGACCTGACTCATAGTGACCCCTCCTTGGGTTTCCGAGGCAGTATCACTATGGAAGTAGATTGCACCGTCTTCCTTCCAAGGAGTGGCTGGTGGGTTTGAACTGTCAGCCTTCTGGTTAGCAGTCAAGTGCCTTAGGTAGTACACTACCAGAGCTACATAGAACAATGGAATTGCTTTCTCAAGGTACAGTTGATATGCCAGTTCAGAGGCAAGACTCTACAAGGACTACCATCCTCTGGAATTCAGTATACATACCAAATCTGAGTCCTCTATGTGGCGCTGTGTCCTCAGTGGAAGAATACATAGGACTGTGAACCAAGAGGTGGAAGCACTTATCATTATTCTCAATGATCCACTGGGGCACTTTGTGTTTCCCATCTCTGCCACCCAAATATCCCTTCAGGGGACAGAGCAAGCTGTCACCTGGACACTTTGTACTGCTTGTGTTCTGGTTCAGCAGGCAAATAGCGGAGTCACTGGCTTGCAGGGTTAACTGATCCTGATCAGCAGGAGAAGGTAGGGCAGCTATTACATAAAGGGGCAGGGAAGAGTATATGTGGAACCCGGACGATCCACTTGGGCGCCACGTGGTAACTCCCTTGCCCAGTTGTGATTGATTGTGAAGGAGCATGTGTATCAACTTCAGCCTGAGAAGAGAGCAGTTACCAGGAATGTGGATTTGGTTACATCATCAGTTTGGCAAGCCACTGAAACCAGCAGAGGTGGTATCTGAGGGTGAAGGGAACTTAGAATGAATGGTGAAAGGAGGGGACAAGTACTATTTGTGAACCTAAGTCCAACAGCAGTGATGGGGACTGTAATTCATCACACTAACTCCTCTCATCTAAGTTCTCCCTCACTGGCACGCTGGACTAACTCCCGCCTGAACCTGTAGAATGAAATGGATTTGTATGACAATCATGGAAGTATGCCAACCAAATGTCTCTGCAAGAACTTGCCACTCAGTTTTCTGGAGTGCAGTTAGCTGCCAGCACCTTTGGGATCCACCACACCATCTGAACAGTTGTTATTGTTGTTAGGTGCCATCGAGACGTCTCCAACTCATAGCAATCCTATGCAGAGCAGAACAAAACACTACCCAGTCCTGTACCAGCCTCACAATCTGAACAGAGACACCACTTTTCCTAAATAGATTTCAGCCAATGATTGAACATAATAGGGTTACTGGGGACTGGCTATCTCTGTCCAGTCAAAGTGGACTCCTCTAATGTTGCCTGGACAACAACTGGTTTTCTGCTTTATGGGATGATGATGGTTGGCTCAGACTATTTTTTAAAAATGTATTAAAGTATAATAGACCTCAGAATATGTACACAGCCTGATGGATATTTACAAACAGAACTCACCTGTATAGCCAGAAAACAAAACAAAAACAGTTGCCCTCAAGTCCATTCTGATTGTTCGTGACCCCACGTACATCAGAGCAGCACTTTGCTTCACAGGATTTTCAATGGTTGAGTTTTCAGAGGCAGATCATCAAGCGTTTCTTTCAAGAGCACGCTAGCCATTGGCACCACCCGGGGTTTCCAAGCCAGCCCTAGAAAAGGGTTTTTAATTTTGTGCCAGGGATTCCTTTGGCAGTGTGACAAAGCTTTGTAAGAATAATATTTTAAAGTGTATAAAAGAACGTACAAATGATTGCAAAGGTATTCAGTTATTTGGAAATGACGTTATAATTATGTTAAGGTTTTCAAGTTAATTATGATTAATGTGGTCATTCAACAAATTTATGATAAATATATGACTTCTTTACCAACACACTGAATAACAAAATCTGGTGACAGGTATAATTGCTACCCTAATTCTGAATAACAAACTGATGAGCATAAAAGATTCCACTGATAACAAAGTCACAGCTCCTGCTAATACTACTGTGGTTTATTGCCTGATTCATTACTGAAGGAAAAGCTACACTTTAGTTAAAGGTTAGTGGAAATAAAGAGGTATTTTATTCCATGCATATTCATGGACTCCTTGAATTCTATCCATGGACCAATTAACAGTCCATGGACCCCAGGTTAAGAATAACTGGAACTTTAGACTCATCAGATGGAGTGGTCTGGATGATGAGGAGTTGAACACCATGACCCTCCACAGTAAATGGAGGGAATTGGCACTTAAGCATTGCAGATTCATTCATTCATTCAGCAATTATTTACCACACATCAATGATGTACAAGACACCACATTAAGTAGTGGATTAAGTAGACATGATCTTTCCCTCATGGAGTGTATAGACCAGAGAGAGAGAGAGACAATAAACAAGTAAATAGACTTGAACTGAAGATTCAGAGAGAGGCCCAGGTGGCCATTGGAACTGGAATCCGCAGGGCTGTTTCAAACCAACCAAAGGTCTGAAGGTTGTTGCTGTTGTTGTTGTTGTTGTTATGTGCCATCGAGTCGGCCGCAACTCATAGTGACCTCTCCTTGGGTTTCCGAGGCAGTATCACTATGGAAGTAGATTGCCCCATCTTCCTTCCGAAACAGGTCTGGAGGTAGGCAGACAGAAAAGCTTCATAGAGAAGTCAATCCTTGGGCTTCATCTTGGAAGAAGGTGAGTGAAATGTTTCTAGGTGGCCAAGGGAGGTAGGAATTTAGTTGTGCGTTCACCAGCCACCCCAGCCCTTCTCCACGAAGAGGAGTCACAAAATCCTAATGAAAGCCCCATTGTGCAATGAGTAAGCCCTAATATTAGGAACAGCCATCATCTAACCTTTCTTTCGTTATTTTTCTTCAATGGTGTTTGGAAACATGTGAGCCAAAAAGACACTCAGATAGGGAAAAGAAACGAAATGAGGAATAATTACAGGCAAGCAGGCAAGAATCCGAAGTAGCTCTATGTGAGCAAAGAAAGGAAATGAAGTTAGTACTTCTATATTAAGTATATAAACCCACTGCCATCGAGTCAATTCTGACTCACAGAGCCCCGAGAGGGCAGAGTAGAGCTGTCCCATAGGGCTTCCAAGGCTGCAAATCTTTAGGGAAGCAGACTGCCTCATCTTTCCCTCACAGAGTTGGAGAAAGTATATAAGGAAGCAATTTTTTTTTTAGGTTCTCAAATTACAGTAAGAGAACAAAGTTTTTACATCATCTTACACTGGGCTGGGAGTCCCTGGTGGTACGACAGTTAATGTGTTGGCTGCTAACTGAAAGGCTGGAGATTTAAATGCACCCAGAGGGCCTGAGAAGGTAGGTGTGCAAGTCCACTTCCCAAAACTGAACCATTAAAAACCCTCTGACACATATGGGTCACCAGGATTAGGAGTTGACTCAGTGGCAACTGGTCTGAATTGGTTTTTTGGTGTACTGGGCTGTGTGCTTCTCCACCTTGGCTCCAATGGACAATCACCTGAAGTTTTTTTTTTTTGGTTTTTTTTTTTTTTAAATTACTAGTGTGCATCCCAAACAAATCAGAATCTTTAGGAGCGGAGCACATGCGTGGGTATTTTTCAAAGCTCCCCAAGGTGCAGGCAGAGCTG
>NW_006922133.1:1046991-1056211 GCF_000298275.1 Orycteropus afer afer
AAAAAAAAAAAACCTCACTGCCATGGAGTCGGATCTGACTCATAGTGACCCCTCCTTGGGTTTCCGAGGCAGCATCACTATGGAAGTAGATTGCCCAACCTTTCTTCCGAGGAGTGGTTGGTGGTTTTGAACCACCAGCCTTCTGGTTAGCAGTCAAGTGCCTTAGGCACTACGCCACCAGAGCTCCTCGCTCTAAAGACTAGGGGTTGACAATTTTTGATTATCAAGGTCTAGAGAGTACATGTTTTAGGCTTTGCAAGCCACACTGTCTCCTTCACAGCTACTCAGCTCTGCTGTTACAGTATGAAAGCGGCCATAGACAACACATAAATGAACGGGTGTGGCTGTGTGTCAATAAAACTTTATTTATTGGCATTAAAATTTGAATTTCAAGTACTCTTTACACTTCACTATGTATTGTCTTTTGAATTTCTTTAACCATTCTAAAATGGACAAACCATTCTTAGCTTTGCTGGCAGTATAAAAATGGGCAGCGGATGGATTGGTCCCACAGGCCGCGGCTGGCTGAGTCTTGCTTGAGGCGCCATGAGACACCAGACCATGGATAGCAAACTGGAACATTCTGTGGCCTCTTTGGTGAAATGTCAACTTGAAGATAAAGCACTTTCCTGCAGGCCGAACATCTCTATCTTGGTCCTGCATTTTCTCAGTGGACATGCAAGCCTAATATTAGACACACACTGCTAAAATTATATCTCATTTCACTTCAAAAACAAACAAGGTGGACAAGCCATACAAGGAAAACAGAGTTTTCAAAATATGATTTATAACCTTACACAATATCCACTTTGAAACTGCCAATATTGCAACCCACTTCACAATTTCATCAAACTGCCAGAAACAATTGGATAGGTTGGAAAGCAATGACTTGCCAAATGTCACCTGAGCCACCAGGCTCCAGCTTGGTGACTGCGCACACAGCTATAACCAACCCGTTCACCAAGTAATTACCTTCTCCTGGGGGACCGAACGGTATTGAAAAAAAAAAAAAAGTGCAGAAAGACAGCACATGGTGGGGGGAGAGGAGGAACAGGGTTAGAGAAAGGGAGAGGCAAAAAAGAAGAGAAGGCAGCTGAGGAAAGAAATTTTTGCAAGATAAAAGAGAAGATGGATGTAGAGAGGACCACCTAAAATTCCATCTGGGAAATCATTGAGAAGACAGAAAAGGCAGCTAAAGTGCTGGCAGGTGAAGCCTGGCTTTTAATGGCTTAATAATAGGAAAGCTTTGGTAACCAATGAGGTTAATGCGCGAGTCATATAAACCAGTAGGGGGTCTTGCAGGGGACTCGCTGCACATACTAATTGAAGGACATTTAATGCAGGATAATGGCTGAAAGATAGGGCTGCGGCTGAATCCACTTCCCTTCATTCCGAAAGGATGAGCTGGCTGAATTTAATAGCATGGCGATGTCATTTGAGAGGAGCAGCAGTATTGATTGAAATAAAGTCTTTTTAATGTGGGAACCAGCGAGGGAAGGAAGCAAGAAAGGAAGGAAGGACATGAGAAAGGGAGGGAGGGAAGTTAACAAATGAAGTTAAAGACCGACTCCATGGCTGTGATTTCAGGGGTAGGGCACTATTATCTGTCATTTATTACCAACTACCCTGGTTGATCAGTAGGCTGGCATCTCCAACTTCCATGTGCAAACAAGTCACCTGGGGAGTTGGATGGAAGGCAGCTTTTGATTGAGTAGGGCGGGGTGGGGCCCTTTTGACGTTTCCAGCAAACTTCCAGTTGATGCAGACGCTGCTGGTCTAGGGCCCCCACATTAAGTAGCTAGGCTCTAGGCCTGCACTGTCCCATCGGGCAGTCACTAGCCACACGTAGCTATGTGACCAGTCTAAATTAAGACAGTCTGTAAGTGTGAAAAAACACACTGGATTTCGAGGACTTGGTGAAAAAAGAATGTAAAGCATCTCATTCATTGTTCTGATACTGAGTATGGGAGTCCCTGTGTGATGCTCCCTGGCTAATACGCTCCAAAGTTTGGAGGTTGGAGTCCACCCCGAGGTGCCTAGGAAGAGAGGGCTGGTGATCTACTTCCCCAAAACTCAGCCACTGAAAACGCTATGAAGCACAGTTCTTTTACGCTGACATCCATGGGGTCTCCTGAGCCAGAGTTGACTTGATCGAAACTGTTTCTTTAAAACAAAAGTACATAAATTACATGTTGAAAAGATAGCATTTTGGCTATATTGGGTTAATTAGGGAGTTCTGGTGGTGTAGCACTTGAGGCGTTTGGCTGCTAACCAAAAGGTCAGTGCTTCAAACCCACCAGCTGCTCTGCAGAAGAAAGATGGGGCAGTCTGTTTCCGTAAAGATTTACAGCCTTGGAAACCCAATGGGGGTTGCTGTGAGTCAGAATCGACTCAATGGCAGTAAGTTTGGTTTGGGTTTATTAAAATATATTTTATAATTAACTTCACCTGTTTTTTTTTAAAAAAACTTTTTACAAAAATATGGCTAATAGAAAAGTCAAACTTCCACACATGACTCACATTAGATTTCCACTGGCCAGCACAGCTCTGGGCTCTTCCACCTGGCTGTAAGTTATAGAAATTGTTTCCTGAGCAGTGTGCAGGGCTAAAAGCCTTTCTCCCTTTCCCCTTTCCCACTCCCCTTCTTGTCTTCTTGCAGACCCTATGTCCTCCTTTTCAGCAGCAAAATGTAAGGAAATCTTAGGCAATTGAAGCAAAGGTACCTGTGCACTCACTTCCCCACATACTTCCGAGTCCCTGAGTAGTGTCAACAGTTAGCACACTCAGCCACTAACCAAAAGGCTGGAGGCCATTCAAGAGTTCCTTGGATGATCTACATTGGAAAAATCACAGTCATTGGAAACCCTGTGGAGCGCAGTTCCACTCTGACACCTGGGATCACCATAAGTCAGTGTCAACCCCACGACAATTGTTTTTCTTTTCTTTTTTTTTTTAAATTGATGGTTCAAATAAGCATTTACTCCAGCAAAAACCTCTGCCTCATTCATTAAACAAAGCGAGACACACACACACACACACAAAAAGAGACATAAATAGGATAGCCATCTCATAGCCAGAAACACAGGTAAACAAGGAAATGTAATACAGTGTTGTTGTTAGGTGCCATCGAGTCGACTTTGACCATCATTTCCAGAGATCCCACGTAACAGAATAGAACTGCTTGTAACAGAGTAGAACCACCCCACGGGGTTTTCTAGACTGTAATCTTTACAGGAGCAGATTGCCTGGGCTTTCTCCCACAGAGCTGCTGGGTGGTTTCAAACTGACAACCTTTTGGTTCACAAAAAAAAAAAAAAAAAAAAAGCCAAACTCACTGCCGTCGAGTCAGATCCGACTCATAGCGACCCCTCCTTGGGTTTCCAAGGTGGTATCTCTACGGAAGTAGATTGCCCAACCTTCCTTCCCAGGAGTGGCTGGTGGGTTTGAACCCCCAGCCTTCTGGTTAGCAGTCAAGTGCCTTAGGCACTACACTACCAGTCACCAAACTTTTGGTTAACAGCAGAATGCTTTAACCATTGTATCACCAGAGCTCTTTGTATACTGGGTGTTATAAAAGAAGTATATACAACGCACACAGTGAAAAACATGATAAAAGCTGTTTCAGTGACCAGAACTTCCTCCTCTTCTGCATGTCAGTGTTGCAATCTTAGGCAAGGTATTTAACAGATGCTACTGAATATGTTTAATGGGAAAAGTAATAGTACCTACCTCATAGTGTGAGTGTGAAAGTTAAATGAATTTTTGTTTATAAAGTACTAAATCTGTACTTGACACACAGTAAGTTCCATATTCATGTGTGCTAAATAAATAGGCTTGATTGGCCATTGTAAATCGGTTGATGTATATTTTTAGGCATAAATATCTCAATATAATTATGATCCCATACCACTGATCTTACAAGATGCATTATTAATGAATGACCCAGAAAACTGTAATTGATTCATACAATTAAAGGAGCTCTGGTGGTGTAATGGTTAAGGCATTTGGCTGCTAACCAAAAGGTCAGTGGTTCATACCTACCAGCCATTCCATGGAAGAAAGATGAGGCAGTCCACTTCCATAAAGATTACAGCCTTGGAAACCCGAGGATAACTATGAATCAGAATCAACTCAATGGGTGTGAGTTTGGGTGTTTGGGGCATACAATTAAATATTGCACAGCAATGAAAATGAAGTCACTTGTGGGTAATCACAACACCATGGATGGTTTTCACAGATCTAACATTGAGCAAAGGAAGCAAGACACAAAAAAGTATATTGTGTGCTTCCACCTACATAAATTCAAAAACAGGCAAAAGCAATCTATGGTGAATGATATGGTGTGGTCCTTACTTTTGGAGTGGTGGTAATGTTTGGGAGGTGGGTATGAGGTAGACTTCTGGGTGTTCATAACACACATCTTAACCTGGATGGTAGTTACACAGACTTGTTAAAATTTACCAAGCTATACACTTGAGCAATACACTTTGGACATGTTATCAGGAAGGACTAGTCCCTAGAGAAGAACATCATGCTTGACAAGATGGAGGGTCAGTGAAATAGAAGACCCTCAACAAGACAGCTTAACACAGTGGCTCCAACAATGCTCTCAAACACAGCAACGATTATGGGGATGGCGCAGGACCAGGCAGTTTTCGTTCTGTTGTCCATAGCGTCACCATGAATCAGAACTAACTCAACAATGCCTAACAACAACAACATACTCTTGAGATATTGGCACTTTCCAGAAGCATGTTATCCTATAATTTTTAAAAAAACACAGAAAAAAAGGAAAGGGTAGCTGCCAGCAAGTTCTTTATAAAGAGTTCCAGTTGGAAAATCCAGCCATGAACACGTGGGTATAAAAGTGTCAAATCCTACTTATCAGTGAGAGGTCAATGTGAACACTTGTGTAAAACCATGAGATTCACTTGACTTCTCCGATTCTTTTGATCTCTGGCCCAGAAATGGCTTGGCTTGACTGCTAAACTAAAGGTTGGAGGTTTGAACCCACATGGGGTGCCGTGGAGGAAATGCTTGGTGATCTGCTGCCATAAAGATCACAGCCAATAGACCCCATGGAGCAGTTCTACTCTATAACATGGGGGTGCCATGAGTCAGAACTGACTCGATAGCAACGAGTTTGGTTATTTTGTTTGTTTGTTTGTTTGTTTGGAGGGTAGGAGAAACGGATGAATGAAGTGAGATTAGAAAAAACGAGGAAAATCAGGTCAGAGCAGAAACCTTGAGCAGCTCTGGGGGCCCCCAGGAAATCTGTGATGAGCAGCCTGAGTAGCTCCAAAAGCAGAGCATGTCCGGAGGACCTGACAGACAGAAAGACACCAAACGTTCCACTTCAGACCTCCTTCTGAAGCTGGGCTTTCTTCTTCCTTAAGACTTGCCTAAATACCCTCCTATTTTAGAGCTCCCACCTGCAATGTAGCTTCTGTTCCCTGTGGGACTGGAAGACTTTGCAAATTCTTTCCTTACTGTGAGTTAACTAGGCAACTACATGTTTTAAGAAGCACTAGGAGTATTGCGAGAGGACGGAGGTAGCTGTATCACACTGTCTTACAGTGAGGAGTCAAAGGTGTAGACTTAAGAAGGCCTCAGACGATAACGCCAAAGCAGCATAAAGACCCAGAACTGAGAACAGTCTTGCTCACCGCTGTGGAAGATCCTGTCATGTTCAAGGGGCATGTGTGCAGGGGAAAGAGGATTCAGGGTTATTTGTACTATGTCCCATAACCAATTGATGAATTTTACCAATTCTATTTTCTTAATATTCACACTACCTATAACACAAAGAAAAATTATTTTCTAAATGTTATGCCAATCTGAGCAAACAATGACTTACTATTTTAAATATCCCCATCATTTGTGAATAACATGGTGTGCTTGGAAGAACATAAGACCAAAAGTCAGGACACCTGGGTTGTCATTGCTGCCCAGCCAGTGCCTTGGTGTGAGATTTCACCTGTCTAGATCCTGGTTTCTTTGATTATAAAATGGGGAGCAGGAGGAACAGTGGGCTCTGGACTTGGAGGCATTTAAGGTCCCCTTGGATCTAACATTTTATGATTCTAACCAAAAAAAAAAAAAAAAAACCTCACTGCTGTCAAGTTGATTCCAACTCATAGCGATCCCTCCTTGGGTTTCCCTCCTTGGGTTTCCAAGGCGGTATCTATATGGAAGTAGATTGCCCAATCTTCTCTCCAAGGAGTGGAGGCTGGTGGGTTTGAACCACCAGCTTTCTGGTTAGCAGTCAAATGCCTTAGGCACTGTGCCACCAGAGCTCCTTTTTAAGATTCTAAGAAACATAAATCCCCTCCCCCCTTTCAAATACCAGCACTTGCATGTATTTGTCTGAGGGCTATCTCTGGCCATCGAAGCCAGATTTGTCTGCCTGTGTGATGGGCCAGAAGTGGGAGTTAATACCATTTGGAGGCAGTACTCCTCCAATAATACTTGAGAGTTGGTGTATCAGTACCCCAACTTTCTCGCTCCTAAAGCAGAAGAACTCTGGTGCTGTGTTGTACGCTGTCTCCAAGAATTCACCAGTGAGGTTAAGTTCCACTCACATGGTAATTTTCTCCTTTCCCTTCCCCGTCTCACTTCCCCACTTTCCTACAGTTTTTGTCAGACAAAACTCCCTAAACCAGACATTGGTGATAAGTTGCCTGGAAGCAGCAGAGAAATGGTTCCCTCTCCAAGCATGAATTTTAAGGAGCTTGGTAGATAATGTGGCAAGGGAAAGGCTCATTGCCATCCAAACATAAAGCTGAGGGCGAGTTCACTTAACCAACTGCTCTTCCACCAAAATGATACCTTCTTCAGGCAATTTAACTGCTAAAAATGCATGGGAATTACTGGAAGGCAGAAAACCATTGCACCATCTGGCTACATCTAGTCTGGTGTCTGAGAGACACACTAAATTTGATGTACGTCCATTAAGGAAGAGAATGAAACAGTCATTTGTCTAAGAATCAGATAAAGCCATTGGTTAAGAGCTCACCCCTCCACTTTGATGAAAGGGACTTTCAAATGTACTGTTCTAAATAGTTGTCACTATCAGTTATATCGGGAGCTCTGGTGGCATAGTGCCTAAGGCATTTGACTGCTAACCAGAAGGCGGGCAGTTCAAACCCTTCAAACCCACCAGCCACTCCTTGGAAGGAAGATTGGCCAATCTCCTTCCGTAGAGATATCGCTTCAGAAACCCAAGGAGGGGTCGTTATGAGTCGGGACCGACTCGATGGCAGTGAGTTTGTTTTTATGTTTTATCAGCTATAGTGAACACCTTCTTCTGAAGGGATCACTGTGAGACTTTTTTTCCCTCAAATCTAGAGAAAAAGAACAATTGGATAACCTTGATCTCAAAGAAGACTTTCCCTTCACTTCTGTTTCTCTCCTTCTGTCAATGTGGATCCTTTGTTAGCCAGGGAAGAGATTCAGAGTATGTGTGGCAGACACTGTTGAAAGACTACCCTCCATTCATTCCTCACCCCTACTCCATCACAGCCCACAGAGCCTGAAAAAGTCAGACTCACTTTTCCAGCTTCTGACAGCTGAGACCAATGGAAAAGTGAGGTGGGAGGCTTTTGCAAAAGCAGAAGAGAGAAATATGTGAGATCTCCTTTACTGCTCTCCCCTTCCTATGAGGATGTGATAGTTAGAGCAATGGTAACCACCTTGTGACCATGAGGGGCTGTTCTGCCAGACCACTAAGAATAGTCAAGATGGAAAGTGGAAAGAGCCAGGGTCACTAGAGCATCACTGAGCGACAAACCAGCTCTGAGACCACCCAACTCCTTGCTAAATAAGTAATAAATAGCCCTGTGGTTAACACTGGTAAGATTGCTCTTGTGGCCAAAACCACTCCCAATAGATATGTTGCTAGTGCTAGGTGCCATCGAGTTGGCTCTGTCTCATAGCAACCCTATGCACAATAGAATGAAACCCTGCCCAGTCCTGTGCCAGCCACAATCCTTGCCATGCCTGAGATTGTCATTGCAACCACTGTGTCAATCCATCTCAGTAAGGGCCTTCCTCTTTTTCACTGACCCTCCACTTTACCAGAAATAAACTCCTTCTCCGGGGAACGGTCCCTTCTGACAACATGACCGAAGTAGGAGAGATGAAGTCTGGCCATTCTTGCTTCCAAGGAGCATTCTGGCTGCACTTGTTCCAGGATAGATTTGTTCATTCTGGCTGTCCACGGCACTTTCAGTGTTCTTCGCCAACACCACCACTCAAAAGCATCAACCCTTCTTCGGTCTTCCTTATTATTTATTGTCCAGCTTTCACATGCATATAAGGCAACTGGAAATACCATGGCTTGGGTTAGGTGCATCTTAGTCTTCAAAGAGATACGTTTGCTCTTCAGCACTTTAAAGAGGTCTTTAGCAGCAGATTTACCCAGTGTAATCCATCATCTGATGTCTTGATTGCCGCTTCCATTGGTGTGGATTATGAATCCAAGTAATATGAGAACTTTGACAACTTCAATCTTTGCTCCATTTCTCGTGATACTGCTTGTTGGTCCAGTTGTGATGAAAATCACAACTTTTCTTTACACTGAGGTGTAATCCATACTGCTGACTGTAGTCTTTCATCTTCATCAGTAAGTGCTTCAAGTCATCTTCACTTTCAGGAAGCATGGCTGTGTCATCTGCATTTCACAGGTTGTTAATGAGTCTTCTTCTAATCCTGATGCCACTCTCTTCATAAAGTCCAGCTTCTTGGATTATTTGCTCAGCATACAGATTAACAAGTATGGTGAAAGGATACAACCCTGATGCACTCCCTTCATTATTTTAAACCATGCAGTATCCCCTTATTCTGTTCATACAACAGCCTCCTGGTCTGTGTACAGGATTCTCATGAGCACAATTAAGTTTTTTGGAATTCCCATTCTTCTCAATGTTATCCACAATTTGTTATGATCCACACAATCGACTGCTTTTGCATAGTCAATAAAACACAAGTAAACATCTTTCTGGTATTCTTTGCTTTGAACCAAGATCCATCTGACCTCAGCAATGATATCCCTCACCTCATATCCCCTTCTGAATCCAGCTTGCATTTCTGGAAGTTCCTGTCAATATACTGTTGCAATTGTTTTTGAATTGTTTTCAGTAAGATCTTACTTGCGTGTGATATTAATGATATTGTTTGATAATTCCCACATTCTATGGGATCACTTTTCTTTGGAATGGGT
>NW_006922133.1:1056621-1066356 GCF_000298275.1 Orycteropus afer afer
TTTTTCAGTTCTTTCAACTTGAGAAATGCTGAGAGTATTCTCCCTTTTGGTTTTCTAACTCCAGGTCTTTGCACATTTCATTATAATAATTGATTTTGTCTTCTCAAGCTGCTCTTTGAAATCTTCTGTTCAGCTCTTTTATCTTGTCATCTTCCCATTTGCTTTAGCTACTCTCCATTCAAGAGCAAGTTTCAGAGTCTCTCTGATATCCCTTTCGGTCTCTTCTTTCCTTCCTGTCTTTTTAATGACCTTTTTCTTTCTTCATGTATGATGTTCTTGATGTCATCCCACAGTTTGTCTGATTTTCAGTCACTGGTGTTCAATGCATCAAATCTATTCTTTAGATGGCCTCTACATTGAGGTGGGATGTAATCAAGGTCATATTTTGGCTCTTGTGGACTTGTTTTAATTTTCTTCAGCTTCAGCTTGAACTTGCATATGAGCAATTGATGGTTTGTTCCACAGTCAGTTCCTGGCCTTGTTTTGGCTAAAGATATTGAGGTTCTCCATTGTCTCTTTCCACAGATGTATTTCATCTGCTTCCTGTATATTCCATCTGGTGAAGTCTACATGTATAGCCATTGCTTATGTTGAGAAAAAGTATTTGCAATGAAGTTGTTGGTCTTACAAAATTCTATCATGCAATCTCCAGTGTCATTTCTGTCACCAAGGCCATATTTTCCAACTACTGGTGATTTTTCTTTGTTTCCAACTTTTGTGTTCTAATCACCAGTGATAAGCAACACATCTTGATTGCATGTTGGGTCAATTTCAGACTGCAGAAGTAGCTAAAAATCTTCAATTTCCTCATCTTTGGCTTTGGTGGTTGGTGCATAAATATGAATAATAGTAGTATTAACTGGTCTTCCTTGTATGCATATGGATATTATCCTATCACTGACAGCATTGTGGATAAATCTTGAAACATTCTTTGTGACAATGAATGCCATGCCATTCCCAACATAGTAGATCATATGGTTGTCTGATTCAAAATGGCCAAAACCAGTCCATTTCAGTTCACTAATGCCTAGGATATTGATCTTTATGTATTCCATCTCATTTTTTACAACTTTCAATTCTTCTAGACTCATATTTCGTACATTCCATGTTCCAATTATTAATAGATGTTTGTAGCTGTTTCTTCCCATTTTGAGTCATGGGCCATCAGCAAATGGAGGTCCAAAAAGCTTTACTCCATCCACTTCATTAAGGTCAACTCTTCTTTAAGGAAGCAGCTTTTCCCATTCATATTTTGAGTGCCTTCTGACCCGAGGGGCTCATCTTCCAGCACTATATCACACAATGTTTCAGGCCTATTCATATAGTTTTCCAGTAATATATCAGACAGTATTTCACTGCTTTTCATAAGCAGTAATTATAATTAGCCCTAATTCTTTGAGAAGTGGATGGCCCCTTCTTTCTTCCAAGACTGTCTTAGTCAGGAAGCTCCCCTGAAACCTGTCCACCATGGATGACCCTGCTGGCATTTGAAATACCCATGGCATAGCCTCCAGCCTCATAGCAATATACCAGCCACCACAGTAGAACAAACTGACAGACAAGTGGTGGCCAACTGATACATTGTGTGTGGGGGTGGTGGTTGATATATATATTTTTTAATTGAAATGGACTACACATAAAGAATATGCATACATCATAAGTATAAAACTTCAATGTTTGTCATGGAATGATTTTTTGTATTTAAATACCCATTGTCCCTGGTGGTGTAGTGCTAAGGCATTTGACTGCTAACCAGAAGGCTGGTGGTTCAATCCCACCAGCCACTCCTCAGAAAGAAGACTGGGCAATCTACTTCCATAGAGAACCACCTCAGAAACCCAAGGAGGGGTCGTTAGTTGGAACCAACTAGAAGGCAGTGAGCTTGTCCAAATATTTTTGTGTCCCTGGGGGTCCAAATGGTTAGTGCGCTCTGCTGTTAACCAAATGGTTGGAGGTTTGAGTCCTCCAAGAGGTGCCTCAGAAGAAAGGCCTGGAGATCTACTTCTGGGGGAAAAAAAGCCACTGAAAACCCTATGGACACATGGAGTCACAATAAGTTGGAGTTGAGTGCAGATTCTGAAGTCAGAATCTGGCTCACTAACTTAATGAATTTGGACAAATTTTTGAACTTCTCTGTGCCTCAGTTCTTTTCCCTTGTAATACAATCTTGTTCATCTATTTCAGGAGGTGGTATATGATCAAGAACCAATGGTATTGAAGGAAGAAGTCAAAGCTGTATTGAAGGAAGAAGTCAAAGCTGCATTGAAGGAATTGGCAAAAAGCAAGGTTCCAGGAATTGATGGAATACCCATTGAGATATTTCAACAAACGAATGACATGTTGAAGGCACTTACTTGGAGCATTCGACTGTGTGGATCATAACAAAATTATGGGTAACATCGAGAAGAATGGGAATTCCAGAACACTTGATTGTGCTCATCAGGAACCTGTATATAGACCATGAGGCTGTCGTTCAAACAGAACAAGGGGATACTGCATGGTTTAAAATCAGGAAGGGAGTGAGTCAGGGTTGTATCCTTTCACAATACTTATTCAATCTGTATGCTGAGCAAATATTCTGAGAAGCCAGACTATATGAAGAAGAATGTGGCATCAGGATTAGAGGAAGACTCATTAACAAGCTGTGATGTGCAGATGGCACAACCTTGCTTGCTGAAAGCGAAGATGACTTGAAGCACTTACTGATGAAGATGAAAGACTACAGTCTGGAGTATAGATTACACCTCAATATAAAGAAAACAAAAATCCACACAACTGGACCAATAAGCAGCATCATGATAAATGGAGAAAAGACTGAAGTTGTCAAAGATTTCATATTACTTGGATCCACAATCCACACCAATGGAAGCAGCAGTCAAGAAATCAGATGACGTATTGTACTGGGCAAATCTGCTGCAAAAGACCTCTTTAAAGTGCTGAAGCGCAAAGATGTCTCTTTGAAGACTAAGATGCACCTAACCCAAGTCATGGTATTTTCAGTCACCTCATATGCATGTGAGAGCTGGACAATGAATAAGGAAGACCAAAGAAGAGTTGACACTTTTGAGTTGTGGTGTTGGCAAAGAATACTGAAAGTACCATGGACCGCCAGAAGAATGAACAAATCTATCCTGGAAGAAGTGCAGCCGGAATGCTCCTAGGAAGCGAGAATGGCCAGACTTTGTCTCACCTACTTTGGTCATGTTGTCAGAAGGGACCACTCCCAGAGACGGATATCATGCTTGGTAAAGCGGATGGTCATCAAAAAAGGGGAAGGCCCTCAACAAGAAAGACTGACACAGTAGCTGCAACAATTGGCGCAGGCATGGCAAGGACTGTGGGGCTGGTGCAGGACTGGGCAGTGTTTCGTCCTGTGGTACATAGGGTTGCTATGAGTTGGAGCTGACTCAATGGCACCTATAACAAACAATACTAAAGTGATAATAGTACCTATTTCACAGTTTTTGTAAGGATTAAATACTTTGATTTTTCTAAGTTATGTGTCTAGCACATAGTAAGTGATAGTAAGCATTTGTTAGAGATGAATACATATTTTCCAACTACTGGTGATTTTTCTTTGTTTCCAACTTTTGTGTTCCAATCACCAGTGATGAATACTATTAACCAGGGTATAAGTCCAGAGGAAGGTAGAAGAGGAAAGATCTGGAGGAGTGAGTAGATGTTTGAGGGCTGTCCCTCACCTCTTGCCTGAGATGTGCATAGAGGCTGAAAGTGCCTAATGAGCTAAATCTCTATTATAGCCTAGAGTTGCATAACGGAACTACAGACTGCTCGAGCTGGAATAAAGCTTTGAGATCTCCTGTATGGCAGTTCTTAACTGAGATCCCACTATGAGGTCTGGAAATCCACCACTCCTGATGTACCATACAAGGTGAGCATATCTAGGTATTTTTGCTTTTCTGAAAAGGGGATCTAGAGTTTTCATCAGACTCTCAGAGGTACCCAAAACTCCCAAAAGGTTAAAACCACTGACTAGTTCTCCCCTACATCAGAGCTACGTATGGCCCAAAGAGAAACCATCTAATACTTCAATGGAACTGTCACATTTAACTTTATTTACCTCTCTCTCCCTAAAAGAAAAATGAGGGCAAAGAAAATGTTATTCCCAGAATTTTCCAATCAAAAGGTCTTAGTAGCTTTTTTAAATAGAATCCTTCTGCTTTTAGATGAGGAATCTAAATTCTAGCAAGGTTAATATGACCCACTCAGAATCCCTGAGAGAAACAGAGCCATGGCTGACCAGGTATCCATGCTGAGCATCTAATTTTCCTGCCTGCCACAGTAATACCATACTCACTGCCATTGAGTCGATCTGACTCATAGTGACCCCTTCTTGGGTTTCCGAGGCAGTATCTCTATGGAAGTAGATTGTCCAACCTTCCTTCCAAGGAGTGGCTGGTGGGTTTGAACCGCAAGCCTTCTGGTTAGCAGTCAAATGCCTTAGGCACTATGCCACCAGAGCTCCCCAGTAATACTATGGTGGCAAAACAAATCTCATTAGCTCATTTCATGGGCTGGTCCTGGTCGCAGTTGTTAAGTGCTCTATATTGGCCCCCTTTAACTGTGATTGTTAAGGACAGGACCGAAGGGCTTCAATCAATCTATCCTTTCATTGCTCTAAGATTCACAGTGATTATAATTAGCCCCAGTGTCATGTGTTCCATAGGGTAAGATGACTTTTCCACCAGCCCAATGTGTCCTTTTCAAGGAAAACCATTTCACCGTCTTCTTGTTGCGTGTTCCTCTCCTTTGATAAATCTTCAAGTTCACCTTTCTGGGTAATATGCGTGTCTGCAATTATGGGCACAAGAGGCCCAGAAAGTGCCAAAGCAAATACACAAAAAAAAGTAGTTCTATGTAATCTGTAGGAACAACTATTTCTAAATACAGATTGCTCCCTCCAGGGTGTGGGTGGTGGGGGCGGGTGACACTGAGGCTAAACATAATTTAATATATTCACCCATGAGGGTTATATTGGGTCTGGTATTGGGTTCTGAACAGGGAGCGATTTTTTACACTCCTGTTTTCACATGAGGGTGGACGTCCTGGCTCACATCTCTAAGACTTGCCTGCTGCTGGAATGACTTTTCAATCTCTACGGGGTTTTTGATTAATGTCATACCTGAACTGTCGGTAACTCTGGACTACATTGTTTCTGTGGGAAGGAAGGGGGCCAAGGAGAAAAGGAGAATATGCTAGGCTGGCTGCAAATTAAGACCCAAAGGTCACTCAGACTTCTTGTGAAATGTAATGCAGTGAGGAAAAAAAAAAAAAAAAAAACGTATTTCCCTCGGTGCTGACTGACAATCTCGCTTTTATTACTGGAGTAGGAGGGTCTTAACTGTGGTGCCTGATTGTATGACATAAATAAAAATAACAGGTCTGATTGTGGTCTTCATTCCTTATTTATTTTTATTTTTATTTTTTAAACACTGTCTCAGTTTTCTCCCTGAAGTCTCCTCCCACCCTTCTCTTCCTAGAAGGACAGAACACAAAGCTTTCTTACCCAGCCCCAGGCAAACAGCGAAGGCCTTTGCTTTATAAATGGCTGGGCCAGTGAGAAGCCGTAGAACCCACCCCAAATGATGAACAGCCAAGAGCCCATTTCCTCTCAGGGGGGCCCTGACTAATTTCTCTTCATGGCACCAAAAGTAAGTGTGTGACCTTTCTGCACCTAAGCCAGAGAGAACACACACATGACTGAATCAAAATTGGGTCACTCTCAGGCAGACTGGTCAGGAGAAACGCATTATCGCTGAGGAAGGAATTGTGTCTTCTCAGACCCTTCAGGCCCTTCAGGCCCCATGGGGAAGACAGCTTCCTCTCCCCACTGCATCTCACAAGTGTCATGTCCACTTGCCGTTTTTCATTTATGGTGTGGTCTAGTCCATTTTCCACAGATTTAGACAACTCTGATGGAGTAGCAATATAAAGGGAGGGAGACAATAGTGAGGGATCCAGATGAAGTAAAACATACTGCAGATTTTCTGTAGGAAAAAAAATCATGTATTTTGGAAATTCCCTCAAGAGCAGCATAGGTAGTTAGAGGCGGACTACTGTCATTACCTCTCCTCCATGCTGGCCAGGGAGGCAACTGAAGGCAATTTTCACGTAAATGTTTGCCTTAACCCATATGACATTTTTCATAAAGGTAGATTATCTTAAAGGGCACCCAAACTCCAAATATGTTAATTAAATTAATTAATCACTGAAACATTCCAACTGTAGTTGCACCTAATTCCCGGGGAGGGGGGGCCGGCTTCCTCAAAATGAGGGAAGGGTTAGGAACTAGCACTGCCAGTTACAGAAGCAGCAACAGGGGGTGGCTGAGCACCAAGAAGCCATGCAATAGAAAGTTCTAGAGTCACATCTTGCATGCAAGAAGGCCTGGTAAGCCTTCTCAAATCATCTTCTCCTTTCTGTTATGCTCACTTCTCAGGCACTTAGCATCCAGAAGCAGCTTTAAAAAGTGCCCAACTGCAGAAGGAAACCACCTCTCCCAGTCTCGATAAAGCCTCCTGGCATCTTCCTTAAATATTGCTCCCGTCTGACCACTCTGAGTGAGCAAGTCTTCGGTCCAAAGACTATTTATTGGTCTCCTCTCTGAAGGGCTATGTTTCTCTCCCAGCCTGTTTCCAACCCCCGAAGTGGGATCCCAGGGACCTCAAGTGGGTTTCCTCTTTGCCTGTCACCAGCATACCTGATCCACACCAGGAGATTTCCAGAGCCCATCAGAGCTGCAGCAAGTGGACAGGCAGACAATGCAAAAGACAAGCTCAGGTCTGGGGCCAGGAAAAAAAAATGCCCCAACACCAGTGTGGCAAGAGCATCCTGGCCTCTGCAGAGGACAGCCCCTTCCAGAAGTTTCCATCCAGGCACGGAACAAAGGATTCCTTTCCCTACATATCAGCCAGTGGTCTGAGGTTTAAGTTGTGACCAAAACGTGACCTCTCATCACAACCACTTAGTTTTCCCCCTCCCCTGCCTTTTCTAGCATCAAAAGGCAAAGTGGAAACAAAAGACATTTTTCTTTCTATTTTTAACACAGTGTATATTAGCAATAAATTAACACTCTCCTTCCAGCACCTTTTAAGCACCAGCAGGGGCCAATTCTTTTTACTATATTGTCTTCCATAGAGCAGCCAATGGTCATGCTGTCACAGAACGAACGCAACACAGTCAAATAGCCCTATAAGGCAAGCTCAGAGCTTGCACTGCACAGCCTTGGGAAGCTCCCTTAAGGTAGAGAACCCTAGTCAACAGCTGTAGTGTCTGCGATGATCCTCGGGAGATGAGGAATGGATATTTGTTGTCCCTCCTTCTTTTGGAAACCGGGAGGAGGGAAGAGTAATGCAAACAACAGTAACTTGTATGGGATAACTGCTCCCACTTTCTCAATTGTCCAGTATTCAGAAGGCTAGCAAAAGAAGAGATGTGGCCAGGTTACTCAGAAAAAGCTAAATCAACCCTTCTTTTGCCACAACTTTTGGCAGAAGCACATTCCATGAGCTATTAAGTAGCAATCATTCCTTGTATTTTACATCCATTTAGGATAAAGACAATGAAAATACAAATTTTGCCATTTTTGCAGGCCCAAGCACCTACACTCTTCCTTCCAAGACCATTTACATGTTAGATTCTACTTAGGCTATCGTTGGTAGAGATGAAAATATTTTCCCCAAGTGTTTTACTTTAAAGGCAATAGAGCAATGGAAAGAAACTCCATCGGCACAGTGGTTTAGCACTCAGCTACTAACCAAAAGGTTGGCTGTTCGAACTCACCAGTTGCTCCGCAAGATGTGGCAGTCTGCTTCTGTAAAGGTTACAGCCTTGGGAACACTATGGGGCAGTCACATGTTACCTTATAGAGTTGGTATGAGTTGGAATCAACTGGAAGGCAATGTGTTTACAGCAAGCAAAAATTTACAAGATTTCAAAATCAGATATCTTTAGTATTTCATGAACTGGCAAAATAATTACACGTGAACAATCAAGAACACTCCAGAGGTTCAGAAGCCATCCAAATCATTTTAATACCATTTGGGTTAATTGTCTAGACAGATCTTGAACCCCTAGAATAGCTTTGGTTGTTACATGGACATAATCTACTTGTTCAGGAACTGCTCAAGACATCAGATTTTGAAATCTCACCAATTTGCCAATAAATATTATGACATTTAAACACATGGGTTATGGCACCAGACCCCTGGATCTGAATTCCAACTCTGCCGATTACTAAGCTGTGGGACTTTGAGCAATTGAGCTAACTTCTCTGCTCCTCGATATCTTCATTTGTGAAATAGTCACTGCTTTATAGGGTTGTTATGAAGATTAAGAGAATTCGTGTTTATAAAATGCATAAAATACTGTCAGCACGCAATACATGCCGTATAGAGTTTGTGAGATAAATAAACAAATCTCAGAGTTTGAATGGTGCCTCAGAGCTCGTTTTTCTCCAACGGCTTGATTTTCTAAGTCTCGACAATCTCTCCATGAAAATGGCTTCTGCTCCTTCTCCAAGAATGTGATGTGTCCTCTCAGCCCACAGTTTTCAGAGGTTGAGCCCCACATGCACCAGAATAGTGGACTTGTTGTTACAGCAGCTCCTATGTCCAAGGTTTGTGCAAACACACAGATAACTCTTTGTGGAGATGTCCACGTGAGACTCCATGCAGAACCGGACCTACGCTCCAGTGGAATTCTACATGGTTGTATTTTGAGCTTGTATTGCTTCCTCAGATTGACTGTGGGACTGATGGCCTTGGTGTATTTTTAGTTGCAGGTTAGCTGTCCCGAGGAAAAATTCATGGGAGAGAGTGAATAGAAGCCTGTGGACTTTTTGAAAAGCAGAACAAAAAATGCTGAGGGTAGACATGAAGGGGAAATATAGTGTTGTCTCCCCAAAGATACTGGCATGGACCGTGGGTTTGTTTCGCTGGGGAATATTTTCCTCTTTTGTTATGAAAAGGTAAGAAGGTGCTCACTGGAGTAAAACTTGCAGGAAGTCGAACAACATGTCATTTGTATCTCCATATCTACTGAGAGAATCATAGGCCACAATTCCTGCTGCCTTCCTACCATGGCTGGGTTAGAAAATCTTTTAGTCTATGATTAGTAGAAGTTTTTCCTTCTTTTTTAAAATAATAGACATTTAAAATAAATACATGCACATGGTTCAACTCTTTAAAACTACAAAAGTTCAATTTTGATCAAAGATTCTATAAAAGAATCTTGATCAAGAGGGGGGAAATGCAGAACTGAATTTCAAACTCTTATACACTCCAGACTTTCTGGAGCCATGGAAACTGGATAAACCCCTGAAACTATTGCCGAGAGATTATCTTTAAACCTTCAACCAAAAATACTTCCCGAAGTCTTATTAAAACCAAACAATAGTTTAGCTTAACTAGTAAAAGATGTTTGCCTTGAAAAGAAGAATGAAGAAAACCAAAGATTCATAGAAACAATTAGTCCAAGTGACTGGTACACCAAGAGATCCTCAGCCCATTTGACTGGGAGACCCAGCTACCACTGTCAACTACTTGGAGGGGGATCTATGAAGGAGATCCTGGACAGAGTGGGAAAACAATGTGGAACAAAACTCAAAATCATAAAAAAGGGGGGAGGGGAACAAGGTTTGCTGCTCTGATAGAGCCTGGTGGAACCCCTGAGACTATGGCCCTTAGCTGCCCATCAGGTCTGGAATTGAACCCA
>NW_006922133.1:1083422-1104718 GCF_000298275.1 Orycteropus afer afer
TTGGGTGAAGAGAAGGGCAATGTACCAAATGTGAGTGATCAACATAGTGGCATTTTGGAAGAGGAAGACATAGAGAGGTACATGGGAGGTACAGACAACAAAGATGAACCCTTTTGCACATACAGTCCTGTGTTGTCAGTGAAGGTAAACATGGGTATATGGGTGGATAAGTGGGTGGACAGGCTGAGCTATTAGGTATGTCTATGAAGTGGGGAGTGTACCCAAGACCATGCATAGGGCTGGCAGACAATGGTCCTAGAAGTGTATTTGTATGATCTGAATTCCCAGGTGTATAGTAGAGCTGACAAGGGACAAGGTTGTAGTAAATTCTTGGTCACAGCTAGCTACCCAGAGGGACTGGCTAGTTGAATCTGCGGGCTTGGGACCATAGTCACAGGGGACATCAAGCTCAATTGGCATAACATACTACACAAAACATTGCTCCACTTCCTACTTTGGCGAGTAGCGACTGGGATCTTAAAAGCTAGCAAGCTGCCATCTAGATGCAACGATGGGTCTCTCCTTGTCCAGTGCAAAAAAGAATGAAGAAAACCAAAGACACATGGAAACAATTAGTCCTAGCAACTGGCACACCATGCAATCTGCAGCCTACATGACAGACTAGAAGAACTAGACGGTGCCTGGCTACCACTGTCAACCACTCGGAGGGGGATCTATGGAGGAGATCCTGGATAGAGAGGGAGAACAATGTGGAACAAAACTCAAAATCATTTCGCGGGGGGAGGAACCAGGTTTGCTGGTCTGATGGAGCCTGGTGGAACCAGAAACTATGGCCCCTAGCTGCCCTTCAGGCCTAGAATTGAATCCACACCAGCCAAACAAAAGATAGGCATATGAGTTGAACATTTACCTGAGGTAGATATACTCCTTGGAGAGAACAATCATGCGAGAAAGAAGGGCTGCTTATGCACAGGGAGTTAGCTCAGGGGGCAGGAGTGCATGGAGGCATGGACACAGGGAAGAAGTAACTATGGGGAGGAAGTGGGAGGGGAGCTGTTGCATTGTGGTAAACTGTGGTCACGGTCATGAGGCAAAGTGAATGTGAACTGCTGTATGGAATGTGAATATGCTCTGTAAATTTTCACCCAAATCACAATTAAGAAAAAAAAAATCAGATGACATATTGCACTGGGCAAATCTGCTGCAAAAGACCTCTTTACTCTGTTGAAGAGCAAAGATGTCACTTTGAAGATGTAAGGTGCACCTATCCAAGCCATGGTATTTTCAAGCACCTCATATGCATGTGAAAGCTGGACAATGAATAAAGAAGACTGAAGAAGATGCCTTTGAATTGTGATGTTGGCAAAGAATACTAAAAATACCATGGACTTCCAGAAGAAGGACCAAATCTGTCCTGGAAGAAGTGCAGCCGGAATGCTCCTTAGAAGCAAGAATGGCCAGACTTCATCCCATCTACTTTGGTCATTTGGTCAGAAGAGATCTTTCCCTGGAGGATATCATGCTTGGTAAAGTGGAGGGTCAGGGAGAAGGGGGAGGGCCTTCAACAAGAGGGACTGACACTGTGGCTGCAACAAGGGACTTAAGCATAGCAAGGGTTGTGAGGCTGGCACGGGACCAACAATGCTTTGCTCTGTCGTACACAGGGTTGCTGTGAGTCAGAATCAAGCTGACAGCACCTAACGACAGAAGGGGAAACATGTACATGTTGGGTATGAGTTTGTGTATGGCTCTCTTCATTTGGGAGAAACATCTGCATTGTGCATATTGAGGGCTCACCTTCCAAGAGAATGAATGAGGGAGATCATTTTATTCTGTAGTTTACTTAAAAGTAAATGACACCATTAGCCTGGAAATCCCATTTTGCCTATAAACATGGAGGGAAAAAGATTCTCCCTCCCTCTTCTGTGTATCAAAATTTCCTAGCTCAACCTTCTCACTTATTTAGCTACAAATAAGACAAGGAATTAAAGGGCCCTGGGTCAAAACTGGGTTCAGGATCGAAGAAAGTAACAGAGAAGATTGGCCAGGGTTGCTGAAATGAAGAGAGGCTTCTGACCAAGAAGTCATCTTTACTGGCCCGTGTAACACTGGGTGGTTTCCCACCCTCTAATTGCTACAGGCCTCTTTCCCATGGTGGGTTGAGCTCCGCAGACAGGCAAGCAGCTCAGACTATTTACAGGGTTGCTCTGACCAGCCAGGAGAGGAAGGACAAGTGAGGATGACCACTCGAGAAATAGCAGCCTGGCAGCTAGAATTCTTGTGCCTTATCTAGAGCAGCAGGATTGAATGGAGAAGGGTGGCGCCAGATATAAATTAGGGAGGTCTCAAACCTCTCTCTCAATCCTGCTGCTAGTGAACCAACCATGCCCCATATAAACGGCATTAAATCACAAGTGACGCAGTTAAAATAACATTTGAGATCTGGCTAAACCTCTAGGAGCTGGAGAGTTTAGAGTTAAGACTCCCAAACTCGGATCCTGCCCTAAACGCCCTTGCTTTTGAGGCTGAGGCAAAAATTTCAACGAAAGTTCAGCTTTTGCACTACAATCTAAGACCATGCTGGCCAGCTGATTCCTCTGGTTCTCACAGTGCAGACTTGTATCATCCTCCCTCGGACTAGGAAATGAGTCCACAACATATCTGCCGTATACACTGAGGCCCTGAACACGTGTTAAGAGTAGAGCATCTTCACTGGAAAACTCCATTTCTACAGCGGCTTCAACCTTATCCTTAGCTTACATGTCTCCCACCTCCATTTCCAATGACCTCCAATCCATCAGAAGTGCAGAGCTGAAGGTGAAGAGTCCCAGAGAGCAAGCCAGCCCTAGAATCACTGAACAGCAGGAGAGATAATGTAATATTGGCCTTCCTGACTCCAAACAGCCCAACCAAGACCAATCTGCCTTCCTGGTAAAAAACCAACAGTGGCTGGAGCAATCTCCTTCAGGTCACAGTGACTACACAATCTGAACCAAAGGTTTCACCCAGCCAATTTCACCCTCTGTCCCCCACAGGGCTCAACCTAGGCCAGCCCAACATTTTAAACGAGAACTTGATTCTCCAGGACCTAGAGACTAAAGTCTGAGGCCCAGAATCTGGAGTGGGAAAAGGGTATCAGGAGGTTGGAAAGTAAGGCTCAGGGCTCATGTTTTCTCTCATGCTGGCTACAGGGCCACTGAGGTGTAGGGGAGAAATGAAAACGAAGGTTGCTGTACTTGGGGAGTAAATGCTACAGACTTTTTAAACAACCTAACTGTACCTCATAACTGTGTGGCAAAGTGTGTGAAAAATTTAAAGTTGAGAGTCTTGGCTCCAATGAAAGACTCTCTCTGAATAACAATTTATTTTAATTTGAGATTTCTCATACTGTCCATATGGTGGGGTTTCATAGGAAAGTGACTGTCTCACAGTTGATGGGGACATCTGAAGTATGCTGTTTTGGCATGCAGGTGAATTTTTTCATTTAAATAAGTGGCTTGGTTTAGAAGGAGAGTTTGAAAACATTTCCGTAATGTTTGCAACATTTCACTCCTGGAAATTTATCATCTCCCATTGGAGGGTACAAACTGAAACCCATTTCTCAACTAAATTGTCAGTCTTTGAGGCCAATGCCAGTTGTAATTGTGGAGTTCTGTGGACATTCCTTTGGAAATGGAAAATCCTATCTGGATGCATATTTAAAAAAAAAAAAAAAATCCAGAAAGCATGTGGAGAATGTACTGACCTGAAGTAGGGGTTGCCTTGAAGTATCCCAAGCTGTTGTGGAGTGATACCTAGGATAATCCACAATCCATCTTTGGAGTGCAAGCCATCAAGTCAGTGGCCAACCCATGGCAAGCCCCTGCACAATGGGATTGGACAACTGTGATCTATATAGGGTTTTTATTGGCTGATTTTTTGGAAGTAGATTACCAGGCCTTTCTGCCTAGCTTGTCCTAGTCTAGAAACGCCACTGAAACCTCTTCAGCATCATAGTAAAATACAAGCTTCAACTGACAAATGGGTGCTGGTTGAGCTGGAGATGCCTTGACTGGGAATCGAACTACCACTGCCCCCTAGGACCCAGTACCACCATAGATATGGTGATGGTCTTCTCTCTTACAGAGTTTTCCCACCACAGAAAAAGCATGACATGGGAAAGGGAGTATGACTTGGGAGAGGGAGATTTTTTTTCTCTCTCTTCTCAACTTTCTCCTTTGAGAGAGAGAGACCCTGGGAGAATTTCTATTTTGCCCACATTTATGGCACTATAGGGAGAAGGGGAAATAGGTGAGGTAACAAGAAGTCACTAACCATACTGATCAAACAAAGTCACATCCTTCTACAGAAACCTCACTACTCAAATGTCACACCCTCAAAGAGGTCTTCCCTGGTGGCAGTATCAAAGATAGTATTCCCACCATCCTTGGTCTCCTTAACTTGCTTTGTTTTCTCTATATAGCATTGTGCTTATCTCTTCCCAGTTCTATGTTCAGTGGCATCAAGAAGGTAAGCTTAAGATCATTCCTGGTCAGAGCACTAACACCACGGAAATTGGCAAAGGCTTTCCCACTTCCTGAAATACTTAACAGCACAACACTATCGCTATTGTTATATATGTGCTTTTTACATTATATAAGTTGTACACCTATCTATCTATATATTATATATATGGCATGCATATATAATACATTATATTATACCATTGTTTTTATTATCCATCCCACCTCTAACAGAATGTGCATCAGCCCCATAAACACTGTTTTGTCCACTCATATTTTACCAAACCTAGAACAGTGGTCATACCAAACCAAACCCATTGCCATTGACCTAAATGTTCAAAAAATATTTGTTGGATGGCTGAATGAGTGAAATCTTTTCTTTTCTTCTGTGTGTAAACCTTTTCTTGACTTTTTACAGTAGTGGTATTATACAATATTTGTCCTTTTGTGTACTTTCACTAAGCATAACATTCATCCATGTTGTGAGGTGTTTCACAGATTTAGTTATTCTTTAATGTTGCATAGTATTCCATTGTATGCATGTACCATAATTTGCTTATCCATTCATCCTTTGATGGGCATTTAGGTTGTTCCATCTTTTTGCTGCTGTGAATAATGCTACTATGAACATGGAAGGGAACTTTGAAACCCACTCTGGTAGTTAAAGTTGTCTGTCAACTTGGCTGGGCCATGATTTTGAGTGGCTTGGCAACTGAATGTAGTTATTCTCCATGATGAGATTGTAATCATCTCCATGGTGGAATCTGCTGTGAGCACCTAATCAGTTGAGGATGAGTTGCCTTTGAGGTGTGGCCTGCTTCCAGTATACACGGAGAAGCTTTGAGAAAGGTCTCTAGCTTTTTGGCACATGTCGGATCCTGCATTTGACAAAGTCTTCATCTCCAGTTCCTAGACTTGAACCAGTAGCCTGTCGATCTTGTGATTGCGCCATTTTACCTGCTAACCTTGGGTTCATCAGCCTCAGCAGCCAGCAGCTGTCTGAGTTAGGAGACACCTCCAGCTCCAGTGGGCCTGGTACATGAGGCAGTACTAGAGCTCAAGGTCAAGGGGCCTTCACCCAGCTGCTGGAGCCAGCAATCTGAATTCAGACTTCCAGCATCCTAAACTATAAGAGAATCAATTCCTGTTTGCTAAAGCCGTCCACTGGTGGTGTTTCTGTTATAACAGCATAGAGAACTAAGACACCTACAGAGGAGTAAATGCTTGAACAGGTAGACAAAAGGGACCTCTAAAGATTTCATTCTTTGCTTCCCTCTTCTTTCTTTTTTGATTCCTCTCCCCACCCCGTTTATTTTTTTTAATCCCACAAAGCAGGTGCCCCATCCCCCTCCTCTGTCAGCAACGCCTGGCCCCTACCCCTCCATGGACAGTGGTGTGTGTTCCCCCCAGAGTGAGCTCATGCTCCCAGTGTAGCTGTGTTTGGTGGCTAACACTTAGACCAGTTATTTTTTTCTTTTACTTTTTTCCTTTCTTCTTCATGTCTTCTTGACTTCTACCATCACCTTTGTTATAATCTCACACAAGCTAGAAAAATCTACTCACTTTCTTTACTATTGATTCCTGATTCATCGTTTAAGCAGCTCTTTCGGGGCATCAGGGGCATTATTCTGAACTCTCCCCTTTCAAATCTTCCCCAGAAAAGCATTTCCTATGGTTTTAACCAAGGTTAGCTGCTTAAACCTCATCCAGAACAAGTATACACATACAATACTCTTTATTCTCACAAGACACTTACAATCTAGTTGAGAAGTTAAGACTAATCTTGGTTTAAAAGAATTATGAGCAAAAAAGACAATTATACAATTAACTGCCCAACTGGGGAGTAGAGACCATGAAAACTCAGAGCAATGAGGTCTGGTGGAATCCAGGAAAACTTCAGAGAGAAGCAGTAGGCCTTGCGCTGCCCCAACTGATAGGTGAATTTGATTAGGTCGGAGTTTCTAAACCTTGGCACTGTTGACTTTTTGGATTGGATAATTCTTTGTTGTGGGGAACTGCCCTGTGCACTGTAGGACATTTAACAGCATCTTTGGTCTCTACCAACTCGATGCCATTTTTTAAAAAAATGCCATTAGACATTGACAAATCTCCCTGGGTGGGATGGAAATATCCCAGGATGAGGACTGCTGTACTAGATAGAAAAGAAAAAGAACATAGGAATTTACAAAGTTCTGAGCAAGGACATTGTCATTTAACTCAGAATCATGATTCGATCCACAACTGCATCAAGTCACAAATCTGACTTATTGGGGGCATATTAATCAGCTTCATATGCAGGCTTTGTGTATGTTCTATTAAACCTATACCCTGCATTAAATTTGGATTGAATTATTCATGTGGTTTCCAAATACTTTAGTCGTGGAAGCCTTTGTTCCAGCAAATCTTAGCCAGAAGCAACAACAAATACTAAGGACATAAGCAGAGTGGTTTTTGCTGAAGCTTGAATAGAGAACCATGTTCTCCCCACGTCCAGCCTGAGGCCTGTCCATCAGCCCAATAGCACAGTGATTCCTGGTATGTCTTACTAAATTATAAAGTTGATAAAGGCAAAGGTGACATCTAACCCTACAATAATAACAACTATAATATTGTGGTACAGGAAAAGGAACAATGGATTGGGAGTTACAAAACCTGAGAATTTTATCTTGAACTTTTTGCTAACCACCTGTATGACCCTGACATGTCAATTAACCTCTCTGGCCTTGCATTTCTTTGTTATAATCACTAAGGCCCCTTTCAGCTTCAAAATGTTATGAACATATAACCACAAATGTGTAACATAATCAGTAGACCTATAATCATGATGTTGATGATTACAGAGAAGCTAATTTATTTATTATGTCCATTCAAGTTCTCTTTCAGAGGCAAGGATGAATGGGGAAGTGATTCTAACCTCTAAATTTCCCTTTGCATTGCACTTTAAACCTTGCTGAATTTATTCATGCTTGAAATTCAATAGTGCTCAGTCTGGCTACCTTTTATATGTGACCTATGTGCTACCCAGGGTCACAAACGAAGGTGTGAATGGATACTTTAAAAATTAAGAATAAAAGTGAAAAATATGGAACACTCATTGCTAAATTCAAGTCTTAGAATAAGACTTTTTTAAGTGAAATGCAAAAGATTCTGTTATAAACAAGCAAAAGCCCAGAGTAAAAATCTAAACAAACCAATAATAAGACCCACAGATGCTGTGGGGCCTGGAATTGTCACTTGCCTACCTCAGTGGCACACATGAGCCAGCTTTCAGGGCAAAATGGTCTCTCATACAACAAGCACAGGTGGAACAGGCAGAGAGTTCCCATCCACTGACTTGGAACATCATGTCTTGCTTGCTGCACAAGAGATGGGTGTGAATTTTTGCCTTAACTTTCTTCTTTTTTGTTCCTCTTTTGTTTAAAAAACATATACAGAGAGAATTTTAACCCTCCCCATAACCATCCAATACCACAGAGAAACAGCAGCACATAAACCACAGCTACCGAACAACGATGCTCAAATCCACAGCTATGTTGTTGTTAGGTGCCGTCAAGTCATCTCTGACTCACAGCGACCCTATGTACAACAGAACGAAACACTGCCCAGCCTGTGCCAGCCTCACGATCCCTACTATACCTGAGCCCATTGTGTCTGCCAAAATATGATACTGTATTTACACATTCTCTATTTGGTGCAGCAGTTCAGTTCTTCTATTTTAAACATAAATGAGATGTTATACTAGTCACAGATAAATGATGACTTTTAATTGGAACAGAGACATGTTTTCCAGATATCCAGTGACCCGATTCTTCTCGAAAAATGGCAGACATACGAGTTACTTTGTTGGTTAAAAATATGTCAGCGTTGTATTTGTATGTGTTGGGGAGCACCTCTCTGGTCAGTGAGAACAACTCAAAGTCATCCAAGACTCGAGAGGAGTGCAAACGTTTGTGTCACCGAGTGGCTTTTCCAGGAATTATTACAGCTGTTCTTAGGAACTGATGAAACAGTAATATTATTGCTAACTCTTAATTTATTTATTCATGTTGAATATATAAAATACAGACATGGCAAAAATAATTCAAACAATATAAAAGATCACACAGTGACAGTTAAGTCAACCTCTCACCTCAGACTCCCAGTCTCTTTCCTAGTCATGAGTTTCTTATGTGTCTATCTAAAAATATTCCGTGCAATACACATATACGTTGATTTATGTGCATATATATGTATATGTTGTGTATACATAGATATGTTAGTTTATGTATATATGTGTGCATATATATTTTGTTGGAGTTAGGTACCATGAAGTTGGTTCCAACTCATAGCGACCCTATATATAAAACAGAATGAAATGCTGCCCGGTCCTGTGCCATCCTCACAATTGTTCCTATGCCTAAGCCCACTGTTGTAGCCACTGAGTCAGTCCATCTTGAGGGGCTTCCCTTTTTTTTGCTGACCTTCTACTTTACCAAGCCTGCTATCTTTCTCCAGGGGCTGTCCCTCCTAATAAAATGTCCCAAGTACATGACACGACGTCTCACCATCCTCGCTTCTGAGGAGCATTCTGGCTGGACTTCTTCCAAGACAAATTTGTTTGTTCTTCTAGAAGTCCATAGTATGTTCAATAATCTTCCCCAACACCACAATTCAAATGCATCAATTCTTCAGTTTTCCTTATTCTTTGTCCAACTTTTGCATGCAAATGAAGCAATTGAAAACACTATGCCTTGGGCCAGATGTGCCTTAGTTCTCAAAGTGACATCTTTGCTTCTTGACATTTTAAAGAGGTCTTTTGTAGCAGATATTCCCACTGCAGTACATTGTTTGATTTCTTGACTGCAGCGTCCATGGGTGTTAATTGTGGATCCAGGTAAAATGAAATCCTTGACAGCTTCGATCTTTTCTCCACTTATCATGATGTTGTTTATTGGTCCAATTGTGAGGATTTTTGTTTTCTTTATATTGAAGTGTAATCCATACTGAAGGCTATAGTCTTTGATCTACATCAGTAAGTTCTTAAAGTCTTCTTCACTTTCAGCAAGCAAGGTTGTGGCATCTGCATGTTGTAGGTTGTTAATGAGCCTTCCTCCAATCCTGATGCCACATTCTTCTTCACATAGTTCAGCTTCTCAGATAATTTACTCAGCATACAGATTCAATAAATATGGTAAAAGGATACAATCCTGATGCATATCTTTTTCGATTTAAAATCATGCAGTATCCTCTTGTTCTGTTTGAATGACTGACTCTTGGTCTATGTACAGCTTCTGAATGAGCACAGTTAAGTGTTCTGGAATTTTTTATGTACACTTATATGTACATGTTATTTTATATATACATATGTTGTTCTATGTATGCTGATATATATTGTGCTTCTTTTATTTTCTGTGTTGTGTTTGTGTGTGCGTATGTGTGGAGAGAGGTAGAGAGAGAGACATACACAGGTCCCTAAAGTCCAAAAAACTCAAACCCACTGCCATGGAGTTGATTCCAACTCATAGTGACTCCCATTGGGTTTCCGAGGCAAGAAATCTTTACGGAAGTAGATTGGGCAAGAAATCTTTATGGAAGTAGATTGCCAAGTCTTCCTTCCATGGAGTGGCTGGTAGGTTTGAACCACCAACATTCTGGTCAGCAGTCAGATGCCTTAGGCAGTGCACCAGAGTGCCTTACTTCGGTCCCTAGGTGGCATGAAAAGTTTGTACTCAACCGCTAACCTAAAAGTTGCCAGTTCTAATCCACCTAGTGGCTCTATGGAAGAAAAGACTTGGCAATCTGCTTCCTTTTAAATGATAGCCAAGATAATCTGATGGAGCAGATTATGTAAAGCATGAGATCCCCATGAGTAGGAATCAACTGGACAGCAACTAACAACAACATGTATGAGTGGCACATAACATTTTTCCCCTCTGCTTAACGATAGGTGATAGATTAAAGATGGTTGCAAACATGCTGTCCTCTCATTAAGAGGAAGTATCTCACAACATTGAGAATTAATAAATGGTAGTTGTTATATTAAGCTGCTAAGTTTTGAGGTGATTATTCCATTTCAATCGAGTTTATAGATTTGTTTCATTCTTTTTTAGTAAGTTTTAAAGTAATAGCTATGACATATTTATATGCTTGCTATGTGTGAGGCATTGCTCTAAGTGTCTTATATACGTTGACTCATTTAATTCTCAGAAATCCTCCCTGGTGTACAGACGGTTAATGCACTCAGCTGCTAACTGAAAAGTCCACAAACAGGCACCTCGAAAGAAAGACCTGGTGATCCATTTGCAAAAAATCAGCCATTGAAAACCCTATGGATCAAATTCTACTCTGACATACACAGGGTCACCATGAGTCAGAATCAACTCGATGGTAACAGGCTTCATCCTATAATAAAAATACAAATATCAGCATCATCACCACTTTTTTCGACATTTTCTAAATTTAATCTCCATATTACAGATGAGAAACTGAAGTACAGAGAAGTTATGTGACTTGCTCAAGTATCCCAAATAAAAACCTGACTGGAAGTTAAGCTCAGGCCTTCTGAATCCAGACACTCTGATCTTAACCTAGACTATCTCAATGACTATTTTATTTAACAGTCCCACATTGGTGAATGCTTCAGTCATTTCTAATCTTTTGCTAATGAAAATAAGGTTACAGTGTCTCTCCTTATACACACATTTCTGCATGTTTGAAAGCAGAAACCATTCTTTTTAAGCAAAGGGGGAATGACAAGATTCAGTTTATTTTGCTGCATAAGTAAGTGTCAGATGAAATATGTTGGATACAGAATGTCAAGTGCATCCACTCGTCAGATTAGAGTTCCAACCCATCTGGCCCTTGGCACTGGGTGCCAGAACCTTCATCAGGAAACATGAGAACCTAGAGACTCCAGAGAGCATATTTATTTTATTGTCATTTGAGTTCCAAGTGGGCTAAGTAATAAACTAACTTTCTTCAGAATACACTGCACCTTAATGTATATTTTATATTAATAGGAATTCTCAGGCACCTGAGGAGGATATTTAGAAAGCAAGTTATGAACCTGACCTGTGGCACATGCAATAAATCTGTTGCCACAACCATTGCAGGGCTGAGGACTCAATGGCCATATTAAAACTCACTTACGTACAACAACTCATGGTGGTTTATCTCCTTGAATCTCAGTCTGATATAAGCACCTTTGGAAAGGGGGTGGATCGACATAATCCCTTGTTATGACCTCTTGGCTCTCTCAAAACCTCTGAAGCTAGACTTCCATCTTGTGAAGGCTTGAGATGAAATGGAGGGCCCCTGCCACTATCTCAGCAGCCTCCACGCCTTACCCTCCAAGTTGTCAGGCTGGCTATAAACCAGGCCCTGTTAGCTTGGGGAAAAGCCTAGTAAAGCAAGTTTTTTGGTATTTGAAAGCTAATGAGCTTGGCTTCTATTCATTAAAATATGAAAATGAATTAATACCAAGTAGCTCTAAATGATAATGAGATAATTGCCTAATTATCATATTTAAAGGCTACTCACTCAAGAGTGTCACTTCTCCTCCATTGTATGGGTTCCTCCCCTAGGACACAAAGCCTTGGAGAAAAACATGTCAAGATACCATGCCCTTATTGAGCTGGAAAGGCCTTCAGAAGGGATTTTGTTCAATGTCTTGATCTTACAGAGAAGTAAACTGAGCCCCAGAGAGCTGGAGTGATTTTCTGAGGGTCCTCATGGGTGATATATCATCAGCTATTACAATAATAATATGTGTAACAAATCATCTCAAAACTGAGTGCTTTAAAACATCTACTCTTCTCTTACTAGGGATTGATTGATTTAGAATGTGCTTACCTGGGCTCACCTCCATGCTGCACATTGTGTTCAGGCCTTCTCCACATGGCTCCCATCCCTTGGACTGGAGAGCTAGCCAGAGGAGAATGTAAGGCATCAAGAGAACAAGCTTCATCATGTAAGCATATTTCAAGTTTCTGCTAAAGCAAGTCACATGGCTAAGCCCAACATGGATAGGACAGTGTTATATTCTCTGCCTCCTGTAGGAGGAACTGCAAAGACCAAGGCAAAGGGCATGAATATAAGGAGTGAAAACTTAGAAACAATGAAGCAATCAACCACAGTTGGTGAGTGATAGAATAAAAATCAGAATCCAGGTCCCTTCACTTCCAGCTCAATTTCACAGTTGTTTTTGTAAGTAGTTTTTGTTTCTCTGTCTTAGGAACTATTATTATTTGAAGATAATGAGCTATTTTTAAGGTTACAATATGAAATGGAGGTAGGTAATGTAGAAAGGAAAAGATGGTGACGGTGGCAACAATGGTGGTGGTGTCCAGGAGGACCAGCAATGACACTCAATATCTACTCCCTTGGGTGTAACACATGTGCCAATTCTCCCTTTGGAATGAAGCCATTGTAGCTGATGGTAAGGTCCTTCTCCATCTTCTGGGATGTGGAATCCAAAGCAAGTGGCCAACTTTGCATCCATTGCTGGTGGTAGCCCAGTTATGTGCACAGCAAGCTGAGGACCCTAAGATTGGGGTTATGAGCTATACAGACAGTGTGGGCTCTAGAAACAGACAGAGCTGAGTGTGATCTCATAACCACCACTGCCTAGCTATATGATCTAGGACAAGTCATATATCGAAAGTTCCTTCCACACTCCATCTTCCATGCTCTTTTCTCTTCCAGCTTGATGCAGACAAGCTCTGTGACTTTGAAAGTCTCTCTAAGGAGACATAAAAATGCTTGTGTTCCTGAATCCCTGCTTGGGATTCCCAAATGTTCTATTCTCAAGTATCTACTGTATATGAGTCATCATGCACATTTGGTCGTGTTACAACAGCTAGTGTCACCTTAACAAATGCACAACATGATTGATGTAATTGGTGTCATGAAATTATACATGTGAAAAAATGTTGAATTGGCAAATGATGTGTTATATATATTTTTACAACAATCAAAAAAGGAAAAAAGCAGTCTTATTATATCCATATACTGATGAGGAACCCCACAACATAGAGAAATTAGGTAGCTTGCCCAAGGTCATACAGCTAGTAAGTGGTAGCTGCCAGTTATACACCCAGTCTGACTCCAGAGCACCTGATCTTACAAATACATTTCTCTGATGCTCACTAAGAGTAGGATCCATCTCATAGAGCAGTTATCTGGATTCAGTGAGCTAATGCCTATCAAGTCCCCAGCACAGTGCCTGCCATATAGAAGCACAGAGCAAATACTAGCTGTGGATGTTATTACTCCCATGTAATTTCTGTTTCATGTTGAGAGGATTTTAGATGACACCAACAGCTCTAACAACAACAACAACAATAACAGCTCTAATATCTTAGCAATGGGCCAAGGGGTTCTTTCTCATATATGTTTTTGTCTGATTTTATAGCCAATGTATGATGTATAGGGTAGGTCATGTCACCCCCAAATCATGGATGCAGATTGAGGCTCAGGGGGGATATTTATGTGGTTAGTGCCAGAGCCTGGATTAGGACTATAGTCTCCCAGTGCTCACCCTCACTTTCTTTGTCCTAAAAGGGCTTGAAATAGGGAGCCAGACCAAGTGACCCAACTTTTTGTGGCCTAGACCACACTGTTCAATAGACTTATTATGAAAGCTACACAGGGGAGCCACATAGGTAATCATAAATTTCTAGTAGCTTCATTTTTTAAAAAGGGGAAAAGTAACCAAGTAAAATTAATTTTAACAATAGAATTTATTTAACCCAAAATATTTTCATTTCAGTTTGCAATTAACATTAAAATGTTAATGAGATATTTTATTTTATTGTTTTATTTTTTTTAACTAAGACTTAGAAGCATTGGGTGTTATTTTGTATTTTGCACTTACCACACACTTGAATTTGGACTGGCCACTTTCAAATCCTAAATAAACTGCAGTGGCTGGTGGCTACCTATTGGCTAGCACAGGTCTAGACCAAATTCCTTCCCTGAAATTGTGTTAGGGAAAAGTGCTAGAAAGGCTCCCAAGGAAAACTGAAAAATATGTTCTTCACTTTGTTCTCTGAAGTTCTAGTTGTGTGCCTTTAAATTGGAAATACTATCTGGAATAGGGCAGCCTGTTTTCAAAGATTAACAAACTCAAGTATGAAAGATAGGAAATGTATTCTGCATTAGGGAACCCTGTATATGGAGTGGTCTCCTATCTAACCAGATAATTTATAGGACTCACATTAGAGAATGATGGCAGGGCAGCATGACACGCATAAATATCAATTTAGGGCATTTTAATGCATTACACAGATGAGAAAGAGGCAAGAAAAATGTGCTAGAGCTGAACCATAGAGGGCTCTCCCTCTTTAATTATTTAGTGTACCCCCACATTCTATCCACCCACTTTTGTCCTAGTCACTTTTGGGAATGCACAATTATACACAAATTTCCTTTATACTAATACTGGTAGACAAATATGTATATATATATACATTTATGTATATATATATATTTTTGATTCAACAAGGCAACATTAGGCAGGGGTGCCTATTATAGAACTCTGCTTCTCACATTTTCACTTTCAGCGTTTGCTAGAATTTGTCGCTGAAACAGTCTTGTTTTTCTGTGTTTATATGGATTTCAAGAAATCAAAAGGCCCAGCTTCAAAGCCCTTTTTTTGGTCACATGACTTACAATGTCTTTTTTTTTTTTTTTTCTGAGTCATGGCACACTCAGATTTGGAAATCTTAAAATATGCTCTTACTACTTGCCTCAATTATCCAGCATGGTTGATGATGAGGTTTCCCATACACGAGAATTATCCAAATAACTGAAGTATACTTTTCAGTTCCAATATAAAACCATTTCTGATGGCAGTATTTCTCAGATTCAACCTTCATCCCCTTCCTTTCTTAAATAATTTATTCAGGACATATTTAACTCTTACTTTATTACTTAGAGTCATTGTGACCGTACATTTGGGCATGACATCCAGGAGTATTGAGTCATATGTTCTTAGCACTTATAACTCATTTTTATTTCATGAGACAGTAGTCATTGTCTGCTCATGTGCAAACTTGGATTGAAAACCTTTTGTGATCCCTTCAGGTAAACATCTAGAAAGCACAAGCATTAAGACATGCAGAATATGCATCACCCATGCTGCTCACTAGACTATAACACAACTACCACTTCAAACTGTTATTTTACATTTAATTTGAAGTCTATTGTGGCTTAAATTGACAAGAATTTTTTTCATGTATCATTTCCTATTAAATTCAAATTGGTCTTGTTTATAAGCATTTTCCAATAAAATTCCTCTCCTGTCATCTTCTGAGGTAGATGCATCCCATTTTACAGGTAAGAAAACTGAGACTTAGAAAAATGAAAAGATTTGTCCATCAAGTCTCTTAACTCAGATTTTGACATAGCTCTGACAAGGATGCATTCATTCCAGTACCTCTTTATTTGTTCTCTAGCTTTCAGCTCCTGCATTTTGCTAATTTGTGTATGTTACTGCTCCTAAGCTCCTGATGTATTTTGGGCCCAATTATCTGAGAGAAGCCTCAAAAATATGTCCTCCTCTTCTAGAACCCCTATGGCAACATTTTACCACTTGACGGAGAATTTTCCATACACTTCTAGGTTCGAACCTCTGCTCTGGACATCGAGGCTGTGAGAAGTCTGATCACTGGCCAGTGGCCCTCTCCTCCCCGGAAGATTCTCCTGACCTGTACAGCAGAAATCAAGTAAAGAAGTTTGAACAGAGAGAGGGAAATAATTGACAAAGTGGCAAAGAAAACTGTGTAGAGGTAGAGGGTCAGCACTTCACATCCAATGGCTCAGGCACCCAGACGGCAATGACAAAGCCATAAGAGGTGAATCCTACTGCCTGTCAGCCACTGAGGCACAGAGTAGACTACTCCAGTTGTCACTGTAGGCTGGAGTCCAGCATCAACCTCACATCTGTAAACACCAAATCTCCCTGGCTGATCCGAGGAATGAGGAAGGAGACGGTCCATCAGAGTACTGCCTATCACAAATCTAAGGAGCCATCAGTTGTAGAATATACCATTATCTATGTATCACCAGGAAATAAAGACACTTCCAACTGAAGTATGACACAATACTTTCTGACCACTTTGAACTATTGTTTTATATTTATTGAATGAACCCATTTTGACTAAAGTTGATGTGGATTTTTTTTCACACATAAAAATTTTAGAGTATGAGTCCTCTGAATTAAGTTTTAGCTCTCAGTCCATGTTTTTTCCACACAGCATTGTCATCTCTGCATAAGAGTTGGTACAGGTCTTCATGGAAGAGGGCTTTACTGTTGTCTCTAGGATTTTCCTCCAAGCCTCTGATGCCCATTCATCAAGTTTTGATGTTTATGCTTTCTAGATTTTCACGTGGAGTCCCAGAAGACTTTTTGTTCAAGTTTGCATGTACACAGACAACGACCACTACCTCATGACCAGTGCCTGGCTGACAACAATGGTAAGACACCATCAATTAGCTGCATGCCAGCTTCAGAGATTTTGCAATGTGGATAACAAAGAATTATCAATTCTCTCTTACAATGGATGTACTCAGTAACTCAAAAATCAAACCAAATTCACTACCGTTGAGTCTGTTCCAACTCATAGTGACCCCTCCTTGGGTTTCTGAGACGGTATCTCTACGGAAGTAGATTGCTCAGTCTTCCTTCCGAGGAGTGGCTGGTGGGTTGGAACCACCAGCCTTCTGGTTAGCAGTCAAATGCATTAGGCGCTACGCCCCCAGAACTCCCACTCAGGAATATCTAAATCCCTAGAAGCTCATTGTCAAAATCCTATTAGAGGAATTAAAGATTTATGTTGGTCTCTTTTTTTTAATTTTTCTTTCCTTTTTAAAATGATAGCTACATGCTGCATGTAATTGAACATGTTCTTATGAGGTCTAAGTTTTTGAGGCTTTTTTTTTTTTTTTTTTTTTTAAGCTCGTTGGAAGCATGTGGAAACAAGTTTGGGAAATAGGTTTTCTCCTGAGAGGAATAAGAAACTTAGATAAAACTTAGAGGAATGTTTACCCATAAATCACTAAGTAATAAGACCACCACCCTGTGATATATATCCCACAGCATTTTTAATCTAATTTTGTACTTCATCAGTAAATATTACTCTCCCATTTGCTAGGATTCCAGAACATTCTCCAAATTTCTGAGATGAAAGAAGAAATTGATATTGTTTAATGGCCTTAAAAATATATACTATGTGCATTTTCACAAGGTGTTTTCTAAGAATCCAAGCCTTGAGATCCCAATATTAAGTTTAGGTCACAATGAAAGACGCAGAGGAGAATGCTCTGGGCACACAGAAAAAATTGGTATTTCAGTTCAAGTTCCATCAAAATTTATGTCACATTACCTATTGCTGTGCACCTGACACCCAACCTTACCTAAGAACAAACTATTTTCAATGATCAGGAGTGAGGCATTCAACAAATCAGAAATTTAGTCTAGACTTGCCATTAAACTTTAAAATTATCAGGCTCCTGTCATGGACATACATGCTCCAACTTCTGGAAATAAACCAACTCCGAAGCATGAAGTCAGTAAGGGAGGACACAAGGAAACTGAAGGGTCAAATGGAAACCAAGAATATGTTCTCTTCCTACTAAAAAACGAGCCTATGTAAGCGGGCTGTCAAACTGAATAGCTGATTTATAGGGATACAAAGTACTTTAAGGGAAACTCAGACCAGATTTTCCCAGGGCAAGCATGGTTAATCTTCACCTAGGGATAAAACTGAAACAAGGTAGACAGAAGAAGCCGCCCGGCCTTTGAAGTGCTATGGAGCCCAGTATATTACAGTTAGATCCAAGCACCCCTTCCTTCAGGTGCTGATTGGAGTTTATTAGCTGTGATTTTTATGAGATACTGAAAGAAGATGAAATACAGCTATGTAGCCAGAGACAAGAACAAGGGGATACTGCATGATTTAAAATCAGGAAGGGTGTGTACCATGGTTGTATCCTTTCACCATACTTACTCAATCTGCATGCTGAGCAAATAATCCAAGAAGCTGGACTATATGAAGAATGCAACATCAGGATTGGAGGAACACTCATTAACAACCTACAATATGCAAATGACCCAAACTTGCTTGCTGAAAATGAGGAAGACTTGAAGCATGTGGTAGTTAAGATTATGTATCACCTTGGCTGGGCCTGGTTTTGAGTGACTGGGCAGCTGGATATAGTATTCCCCATGATGAGACTGGTAACCAACTCCATGGTGGAATCTACTGGAGCAGCTAAGTAGCTGTCTTAGGGACATGGTCTGCTTTCAGTATATAAGAAGCAGCTTTGGGAATGGTCTGCAGCTTTTGGCATGCTTGAATCCTGCACATAGTCGTGTTGTTGTTCAGCAGCCTGCCATGCTGTCTGCCGATCTTGGCACTCTTAATGGACTTGCATCAATGGCCTGCCATGTGGTTTAGCGATCTCAGGACTATGCCCTTTTACTTGTCAATCTTGGGTTTGTCAGCCTCAGCAGCCAACAGCTGCCTAAGTAAAGAAAGCCTCCAGCTCCAGTGGGCCAGGAGCTTGGCACTCTGAACTTGGATGTCTAGCCTCCAAAACTGTAAGAGAATAAACTCCTGTTTGTTAAAGCCATCCACTTGTGGTACTTTCTATTAGAACAGCATAGCATAAGGTAACCAAAACAAAACAAAGCATTTACTGATGAAGAAAAAAGACTTCAGTATGGATTACACCTCAACGTAAAGAAAATAAAATCTTCACAACTGGATCAATAAGCAATACCATGATAAATGGAGAAACAACGGAAGTTGTCAAGGATTTTATTTTACTTGAATCCACAATCAACGCCTATGGAAGCAGCATTCAAGAAATCAAATGATGTATTGCATTGAGCAAATCTGCTGCAAAAGACCTCTTTTAAAGAGGTTAAAAAGCGTTAAAAAGCAAAGATATTATCTTGAGGACTAAGGTGTGCCTACTCAAGCCATGGTATTTTCAATCGCCTCATATGCATGTGAAAGATGATGGACAATGAATAAGGAAGACAAAAGAAGGTTTGATTCATTTGAGTTACGGTGTTGGTGAAGAATATGGAATATATCTTGGACTGCCAGAAGAACAAACAAATCTGTCTTGGAAGAAGTACAGCATTACCTCACTCCTTAGAAGCGAGGATGGAGAGGCTTCACCTTACGTACTTTGGACATGTTCTCAGGAGGGGCCAGACCCTGGAGAAGGACACCCTGCTTGGGAAAGTAGAAGGTCAGCGAAAAAGAGAAAGACCCTCAGCAAGACGGACTGACACAGTGGCTGTTACAATGGGCTCAAACATAGCCACGACTGATGATGGTGAAGGACCGGGCAGTGTTTCATTCTGTTGTACAGAGTCGCTGAGTCAGAACCAACTCGATGATGCCTAACAGCAGCAACAGCCACAGAAATCTGTAGTGTGGAAGCCAAGAGTTATTAACAGTTGTGGAAAAGTTGACAACAGAGTCTTCCTGAAAGATTCTTGCCATCTGTGTAGAATGTTAACACAGAAGCCATTTATTTTTTCTTTTGAAACTAAAATGCTTTGACCTTGTAAGTCATGAACTGTTGCCTGAGATATTGCACATTATCCCTCCCCAGCAGGTCCAGGACCCCTTGAGGAGAAAGTGCTATCTCAAGAGGTATTTTCTAGGGGCATACTGGCTGCCCACTGTGGAAAGAAGAAAGTGGGAGTTTCATGACAATACTTTCATTTTTCCCCATATGCCTTAGACTGGATATCTAGTGAGGAGAATAAACTACTTGTGGTCTTGGAAGGTTTGGAATACATGGATTGATTTTTCATGGATTGGCCTTTTCCAGCCAGGGTATGCATATGTTACAGGTCATATGACAAAGCAGGTCTTTGGATATCAATGCTAAGTAATATTAGGAATGGCCTGGGGACGGTGTACAATAATTATATTATACTTTTTTTCCTCTAACACAAAGCTAGGAGCTCTGGTAGCATAGTGCCTAAGGCACTTGACTGCTAACCAGAAGGCTGGCAGTTCAAACCCACCAGCCACTCCTCGGAAGGAAGGTTGGGCAATCCTACTTCCATAGTGATACTGCCTCGGAAACCCAAGGAGGGGTCGCTATGAGTCGGGGCCGACTCGACGGCAAATAACAACAACAACAACACAAAGCTTGGATTAACTTCCTTAGGAAAGGAAGGTATGATCTTTGGAGTGAAACAGACCTATATTTGAATGCGCTTTCTGCCTCATATTGGTAATAATATTACAGTAGATTTTCATATGTGATAGGGCCATATCAGTCAACTATTACTGCCTAACAAACCACTCCAAACTCAAAGGATTACAACAAAAACCTTTTATTAACACTCAGGCATCTTCAGATTCACTGGGGTTCTATTAATCTAGCAGGGTCTGTGCCCCCCAAAAAGATATGATGAAGTCCTAACCACTGGTACCTGTGAATGTGACCTTGATTTGAAATAGGGTCTCTAAAGATCTTATCAATCTAAAGTCATACCAGAGTAGGGTGGGTCCTAATCTCATCTGAGTTGTGTTTTATAAAAAGCCAAAAACCAAACCAAACCTACTGCCATCAAGTCGATTCTCACTCATACCGACCCCCATAAGGCTTGGGCTCAGAACAGACACGTGCCACCTCTGCCGACACTCCATTGCGCAAAATAAGTCACATGTCCAAGTTCAAGTTAAAGAGGTCGTTAGAAGAACTTTACGGAAGCAGACTGCCCAGTCTTCCTTCTGCGGAGTGGCTGGTGGGTTTTACCTGCCAACCTTCTGGTTAGCAGTCAAATACCTTAAGCACTAGGACCTCTGGTGGCATAGT
>NW_006922133.1:1105523-1106268 GCF_000298275.1 Orycteropus afer afer
GATTACCAGTCTCATCATGGGGAATACTACTACATCCAGCTGCCCAGCCACTCAACCAGGCCTAGCCAAGTTGACATACAAACATAACCATCACATAGGTATACACCTAAAAGATCTGAAAGCAGAGACTCAAACAGAGACTTGCATACCATTGTTCATTTCAGTACTATTTACAATTGCCAAAAGGTAGAAACAACCTAAATGCCCATCAACAGATGAATAAGTAAACGAAATGTGGTGCATACATACAATGGGATACTACTTAGCCAGTAAGGGGGAGAAAAAAAAAACCTTAAGTCTTGATACATGCTTTGAAGCCTTGGGCAAACTGTGTCAGCATTTAAACCTCAGTTTCTTCATTTTTAAAACATGATGAGAAGAACTTCCTTGTAAGACTATGGTAAAAAATCAACTGCATATAAAGTTCCAAATATACAGGGGAACTCAGATCAAAATATGTCACGATAACTGGGAATTTCAGTGGAAGTTTTTCTTTTTTTCCTTTAAAAAGAGATTTACCCCTTATGTTGTTGTGGTTAGCTGCTGTTGAGTAGCACTACCCCCAACTGATCCTTTACTCCCAACTCCTGGTGACCCCATGCACAGCAGAAAAAAGGTGCTGCCTGGCCTGTGCCATCTCCATGGTCAGCTGTGGATCAGATCCTTGTGCTCTATGAATGATTTCCTAAAGTAGATCTCCAGGCCTTTCTTCCTAGGCTCTGAAAAAAGAAATCTGTGCTCCTTC
>NW_006922133.1:1106983-1108741 GCF_000298275.1 Orycteropus afer afer
ATGAAGTACGAATCTAGGAAAATTAGAAGTTGTCAAAAATGAAATGGAACACATAAAGATTGATATCCTAGGCATTAGTGAGCTGAAATGGACCAGTTTTGGCCATTTTGAATCAGACAACCATATGAACTACTATGCTGGGTATGACAATTTGAAGAGGAATGGTGTGGCATTCATCATCACAAAAGATGTTTCAATATCTGTTCTGAAGTATAATGCTGTCAGTGATAGGATAATATCCATACACCTACAAGGAAGTGAATACTACAATTATTCAAATTTACGTACCAACAACCAAAGCCAAACCAAAACCAAACCAAACTCACTGCTGTCAAGTCAGATCCGACTCACAGCAGCCCCTCCTTGGGTTTCTGAGGTAGTATCACTGTAGAAGTGGATTGCCCAACCTTCCTTCTGAGGAGTGTCTAGTGGGTTTGAACAGCCAGCTTTCTGGATCAAAGCCAAAGATGAGGTAATTGAAGAATTTTATCAACTTCTGCAGTCTAAAATTGACCAAACATGCAATCAAGATGTGTTAATTATCACTGGTCACGACTTATTCATTGCCAGTACCTTTTGTCAACAAATGGCAGCTATACATGTGGACTTCACCAGATGGAATACACAAGAATCAACTGACCATATCTGTGAAAAGAGGCAATTGAAAAGCTCAATATCTTCAGCCAAAAAAAGGCCAGGAGCTGATGGTGAAACAGATCGCCAACTGCTCATATACAAGTTCAACTTGAAGTTGAAGACAATTAAAACAAGTTCATGAGAGGACTTCTGGTAAGATGGAGGAATAGGCAGACAAGCAACACACACCCTCTTCAACAAAGAAAAGAAAAAACAATTGACAGAGATACAGAAGATAATCTTGGAGCCCTGAGTTTTCAAAGGAACTATACAGAAGTGGATTAGGCACCAACTATTGCAAAAACCTGAAAGAAAACAGTGAGTACAGAGACGGTCAGAGCTGAGGACTGTCAGCTACTCTGATGGGACCAACAGCCTTAATATTTCCAAATGGTGTTGGGACCTAAGAACTGACCTAAAGATCAGCCCTGGTCACCAAGGGCTGCAAGGACAACTGCACAGGTGGACTATAACTAGGAAGGGAAACAGCAAGGAGGGAGATAATCTGAATTGTTGACTTTCTGCTGTCCGAAGGGTGCAGCCATTTTGATTGCTTACACATGGCAGCCATTTTGGATATATAAGCTCTGGTAGCATAGTGCCTCAGGCACTTGACTGCTAACCAGAAGTCTGGTGGTTCAAACCCACCAGCCTCTCCTTGGAAGGAAGATGGGGCAATCTACTTCCGTAGTGATACTTCCTCGGAAACCCAAGGAGGGGTCGCTATGAGTCTGGCCGACTTGAGGGCACATAACAACAACAACAAAGTGACTGAGGGTGCAGTCATTTTGAATCTTTAAAAGTGGCAACCATTTTGGATTTTAAAGTGATAGCATTCTCATTCAGATTCCAAGGACCTAAGAATAGACTGTTTGCCAAGGTTGGCAGGGACATACAAGATGCTGACAACAGGAAAGGAGACAGGTGGTGAGTGCATAAGTGCTGTCAACTAGTGAATAGAGGAGCACAGCATGGTACCCTGCTTGCATAGATAACATACAAAGAAAACAAAAATCATGGGCAAGTCACTCCAACATACAATCACCAATTAAATATAAACACAAAAACATTACAATGCCTCAGAGACAACAGAGCATCACAGTCCACACAAAGAAACAAGAT
>NW_006922133.1:1109516-1111140 GCF_000298275.1 Orycteropus afer afer
AAAGAAAAAAATTTCCAACCAAGAATTATGTATCCAGGAAAATTGTCCCTCAAATATGATGGTGAAATTAGGACATTTCCAGATAATCAGAAATTAAGGGAATTTGTTAAATGCAGACCAACCTTACAAGAGATGCTAAAGAGAGTTCTTTGGATAGAGAAGAAACAACAGACAACAACAACTTATCATTAACACATATGATGACATAACCCAGAAACCAACCCAGCTATGGAAGTATCCAAAGTAAATAAACCTACAAGATTGTACACAGGGAACCAGAGATATCTATTCACAAATGAGGACAACAACAAACCAAAAAGTGGGGAAAAACTGTGTTGTTACAGAACTTCTAGATGGTAGGGATGTCAAGACAACTACATGATAGAACGGACTGTTTTAAAGGTGGGAAGAAAACTATAAACCACAGGGTAACCTCAAAGAAAAATGATAAACCTTCATATCAAAATGAAAAAGAAGACCAGCACAAATATTTAGCAAATACTAAAACAATAGTAACAAAGGAAATGATAACACGATTCATAATCAAAATGAGCTCAGCATAGGAACAAAGAAATTGACACCACAAAAAAGCACACAACAAAAATGACAGCAACAAATTTATATTTGCCAATAATTACATATCTGGCAAGGGACTTATCTCTAAGATTTATAGAAAACTCCAACGTCTCAAGACAAAAGGAATTAACAATCCAATTGAAAAATGGGCAGAAGACTTGAATAGACACTTCACCAAGGAAGATAATCAGGTGGCCAGCTAATACATAAAGAGATGCTCACGATCATTGGCCATCAGACAGATGCAAATCAAAACAATGAGACACCATCTCACCCCAGCACTGATGGCAAGGTTCAACAAGACAGAAAATAGCAAATGCTGGCAGGGATGTGGAGAGATGGTGACTCTCATACACTGCTGGTGGGACTGTGAAGTGACACAACCACTGTGGAAAGCAATATGGTGATTCCTTAGAAAGCTGAAATTGGAGATACCATTTGACCCAGCAATCCCATTACTAGGTTTATATCCTTGAGAGGTGAGAGCCAGGACAGGAAGAGATATATATGTACACTCATGTTCATCGCAGCACAAATACAATAGCAAAAAGAAGGAAACAACCTACGTGCCCATTAGCCAAAGAGTGGATGACCAAACTATGGCAGATACACATAATGGAATGCTATGCAGCACTAAAGAATAATGTAGAGTCTGCAAAACACTGCATAATATGGGTGAACTTGGAGGACATTATGCTGAGTGACATAAGTCAATCACAGAAGGACAAATACAGTATTAGTTCATTGTTGTGGAGGATCAAGGAAAGGGTTATATATGGAGGGAAACTTTCTTTGTTGGTTTGCCAGGGGTGTGTGGGGGGGAACACTGCAAAAGAAAAAAAATGCATTGACCCATGTCACTTTAGTTTTGTGTATTTCACTGCACATAAATTATATTTTAATAAAATGCATTTATAAAAAATAAAAAACAAGTCCACAAGAGCCAAAATATGACCTTGATTATATCCCTCCTGAATTTAGAGAACATCTAAAGAATAGATTTGATGCATTGAACACCAATGACCAAAAATCGGAAGAATCATGGGAT
>NW_006922133.1:1111510-1112840 GCF_000298275.1 Orycteropus afer afer
ATGACAAGATAAAAGAGCTGAACAGAAGATTTCAAAGAGCAGCTCGAGCAGACAAAACCAATTACCATAATGCAATGTGCAAAGACCTGGAGGTAGAAAACCAAAAGGGAAGAACACGCGGGGCATTTTTCAAGCTGAACAACTGAGGAAAAAATACTGAAAGATTCTGTGGGCAAAATATTGACTGATGCAGGAAGCATCAAAAGAAGATGGAAGGCATACACAAAGTCACTGTACCAAAAAGACCTGGTCAATCAATGGTACTGAAGGAAGAAGTTGAAGCTACACTGAAGGAAGTGGTGAAGAACAAGGCTCCAGGAATTGATGCGATACCCAATGAGATGTTTCAACAAACGGATGCCCTGCTGGAGGCACTCACTCAGCAATGCCAAGAGATTTGGAAGACAGCTACCTAGACAACTGGCTGGAAGAGATCCATATTTGTACCCATTCCAAAGAAAGGTGATCACACAGAACGTGGAAATTGTCGAACAATATCATTAACATCGCATGCAAGTAAAATCTTACTGAGGATAATTCAAAATTGGTTGCAGCAGTACACTGACAGAGAACTTCCAGAAATGCAAGCTGGATTCAGAAAAGGACATGGAATGAGGGATATCACTGCAGATGTCAGATGGATCGTGGCTCAAAGCAAAGAATATCAGAAAGATGTTTACTTGTGTTTTACTGACTATGCAAAAACATTTGACTGTGTGGATCAGAATAAATTATAGGTAACATTGAGAAGAAGGGAAATTCCAGAACACTTAATTGTACTCATGAGGAACCTGTACATAGACCAGGAGCCTGTCATTCGAACAGAACAAGGGGACACTGCATGGTTTAAAATCAAGAAGGGAGTGGGTTAGGGTTGTATCCATTCACCAGATTTATTCAATCTGTATGCTGAGCAAATAATCTGAGAAGCTGGACTATTTGAAGAAGAATGTGGCATCAGGATTGGAGGAAAAATCATTAACAACCTACGATATGCTGATGACACAACTTCGCTTGCTGAAAGTGAGGATGACTTGAAGCACTTACTGATGAAGAGTGAAGAAAACTGTCTGCAGTATGGATTACATCTCAATATGAAGAAAACAAAAATCCTCACAACTGGACTAATAAGCAGCATCACGATAAATGGAGAAAAGATTGAGGTTGTCAAAGATTTCACAATGGTTGGTTCTACAATTGATGCCAATGGAAGCAGCAGTCAGGACATTAGACAACGTATAGCACTGGGCAAATCAGAAGAGAAGACCAAAGTGGATGACAGAAGAGACTCTGAACCTTGCCCTTGAGCGGAGAATCACTAAAGCAAATG
>NW_006922133.1:1118355-1119318 GCF_000298275.1 Orycteropus afer afer
GGACCATTCCCTGGAGAAGGATGTCATGCTTGGTAAGGTGGAGGGTCGATAAAGGAGGGGAAGGCCCTCAACAAAATGAATTGACAGAGCGGCTGCAGTGATAGACTCAAGTGTAGCAAGAATCATGGAACTGGCGTGGGACCAGGGGTGTTTCGTTCTGCTGTGCATAGGGTCTCTATGAGTTGGAGATGACTTGACGGCACCTAACAACAACAACTACATACCAACCAGAACGCTACCAGAACTGTTCCTGTTACTTCAAATTTATTGGGTTTATGTTGATTCTTTTCCTCTCAAAAAAAAAATCCATAAAAAAATAAAATATGTATACACACATTGCAGACCTTACCATGTAATGACAAAATGGTCTCACAATTCTTCCAAAGAGTTAGACCTCTTAGCTAAAGTCATCTGCTCCACTGAGACTAATAGATCACACGTGGAAGATCACACACCCTGAGAAGGGGTCTGGGAGGAAGCATTCAGGGGATTCATTGAAGTTTGCCTCAAGGGGCCCAGTGCGTATACAACTGTAAAACACTTTTTCAATCCTTGTAATGCCCTATCCCCACAATAGCTTCCTCTTTGCCTATGTCTCCCAGAGGAAAAACAGGCTAGCAATCTAACTGGCTGTCAACTAGATAAAACATTCCAAAGATGTCTCCTTGAGGACTAAGGTGCGCCTGACAGAAGCCATGGTATTTTCAATTTACGGCTGAGTTTTTAGTCGTCACAAGTGGCCAGGCATTTGGGCATTATGCTGGCACTGCTTATATCTAAATCAGTGCTGTCCGAAAAAAATATAACATGAGTCACAAATTTAAGCCACGTATAGAATTATAAACTGACTCGACAGTAGTGAGTGACTTTGAGGCACATTTTTATAAGAGGTAGAAAGGAATAGACAAAATACATCCTAGTAACGTATCTTGTTGTTGTTGTTATGTGCCGTTGAGTCGGACC
>NW_006922133.1:1120173-1121786 GCF_000298275.1 Orycteropus afer afer
TAACTACCTCAAATCGAAAGTGTGCTTTTACAACATGGTTTAGGATTTTTCCTTCTTGTGACAGATTTTCTTCTCAATTGGAAAAAATGCAGAGGACGGAATGAGTGTAACACATCTGCACATTTTCAACCTACTTAGCTGCCTTCATATGTCAGAAAAATCTCAACTATTTCCATGACAACAGATGTTAGAATGACATATACTTTTCAACAGGAAGTGAATTTATAAACCTTGGATTTATTGTCTATGTATCATTTTTTTAAGAAATGCATCAGAATGAGACAGTCATACCACACTTTTATGACATAATTCACATAGTTGGCTGTCAGTAGAATCCGGAACTTTGTAAAATACCACACTTGATATTCATAACACTACCGTCCCGCTAACTGTTTCTCACGCACAGTTGGACTTTGACAAATGAGTAGCAGATATCTGTCAAAAATCACGTGCCATTTCTCACCTTTCTTTGCATTTTAGTGGTTTTACTGAATTGCTTATGTCTGGAGGAAGGCAACAATAAGAAGCACAGAATTAAAAGTCAGGAAAATACTCTGATCAAATAGCCACCTGCAGGCCTGACATGGACTGTTGGAGAGCTTGTTTATCACACAAGTGTGACTGCCTGGCTGAGGAGACCACAAGAGTCTGAAATCCACTCTGGTCTGCACCCCAAGCCATGCAACCTGATACAAGACTGCTCTGACCAGAGCCAGGTGTGCCTTTCTCTAATTCACACAGAAGTGGCACATGGGCTAAGAGCAGCCTGGGCCACACACTCCTTTGTAGTCTGTTTGATAGAAATATGGGAAAGGTACAGAGAAAGGACAGGGAGAAAAAAGCTAGGTCACTTTCAGGCCTGAGGTGAGTCAATTACAACTCATCATGACCCCATATGACAGAATAGAACTGCCCCATCGGGTTTCTTAGGCTGTCATCTTTATAGGAGTATATCATCAGGGCTTTCCCATGGAGTCTTTGGGAGAGTTCAAATTGCCACCCTTTGCGGTTAGCAGCTGAACGCTAACCACTCACTAATTTCTGATGGCTACTCTCCCTCTCTCTGCCTCAAGTTGAACCACCTAGAAAGTGAGTTTGATAGGTGATTTAGCAAAGATGATTTAGCTAAGACTAAAATAGGTGGATGCCATGAGAGAATGTAAATGACAAGTTGTTGTTGGTGGTGGTGTTAGGTGCTATAGGGTCGTCTCCAACTCATAGCGACCCTATGCACAACAAAATGAAACACCACCCAGTCCTGAGCAGCTCCATGATTCTTGCTATACTTAAGGCCATCATCGCTGCCACCCTGTCAATTCATCACATTGAGGGCCTTCCTTCTTTTGTTGATCCTCCACCTTACCAAGCATGACATCCTTCTCCAGAGAATGGTCCCTTATGACAACATGACCAACGTATGTGAGACAAAGTCTGGCCGTTCTTGCCTCCAAGGAGCATTTTGGCTGCACTTCTTCCAGGATAGACCTGTTAGTTCTTTTAGCAGTCTGTGGTACTTTCAGCATTCTTCGCCAGCACCGCAACTCAAAAGCATCAATTCTTCTTTGGTCTTCCTTAATCATTGTCCAGCTCTCACATGCATATGAGGTGACTGA
>NW_006922133.1:1123316-1124198 GCF_000298275.1 Orycteropus afer afer
ATAAAATCTACTCTTTAGATGGTCTCTAAATTCAGGAGGGATATATTCAAGGTCATATTTTGGCTCTTGTGGACTTGTTTTAATTGTTTTCAACTTCATGTTGAACTTGTATATGAGCAGTTGATGGTCTGTTTCACAATCAGCTCCTGGCCTTGTTTTGGCTGAAGATATTGAGCTTTTCCATTGCCTCTTACCACAGATGTACTCAATATGATTCCTGTGTACTCCATCTGGTGAAGTCCACAAGTATAGCCACCGTTTGTGTTGCTGATAAAAAGGTATTTGCAATGAACAAGTCGTTGGTCTTTCAAAATTCTATCATGTGATCTCCAGCATTATTTCTGTCACCAAGGCCAAATTTTCCAACTACCAGTGATTTTTCTTTGTTTCTAACTTTGGCACTCCAATCACCAGTGAGAAGCAACACATCTTGATTGCATGTTCAGTCAATTTCAGACTGTAGAAGGTAATAAAAGTCTTCAATTTCCTCATCCTTGGTTTTGGTAGTTGGTGCATAAACGTGAATAATAGTAGTATTAATGGGTCTTCCCTGCAGGCGTATGGATATTATCCAATCACTGACAACATTGTACTTCGTGACGGATCTTGAAACATGCTTTATGATGATGAATGTCATGCCATTCCTCTTCAATTCGTCATTCCCAGCATAGTAGATCATATGGTTGTCTGATTCAAAATGCCCAAAACCCATCTATTTCAGCTCACCAATGCCTACTAGAGTGGGTGATTACGCCACCCAGTGGGGTGCACCTCTTGCACAGGTATCAGCCCAGCTTGCAGACTGAGACAGACTAGGAAGAAGGAGAAGGCCACCCACTTCTCAAAGAATTGTCCAGGGAAAACCTTATGAATAGCAGAGAA
>NW_006922133.1:1127403-1132623 GCF_000298275.1 Orycteropus afer afer
GAGTCATGCCACGTCAGCACATGGAAGTCCTGAAAGACTTACTTTATCAATATCATTAAGGTTGGTTCTACTCTGATGAGGCAGCTCTTTCTCAGTCCTATATTGAGTGCCTTCCCACCCAAGGGGCTCATCTACCTGCTCCATGTCAGACAATGTCTCCGAGCTATTCAAAAGTTGCCCAGTAATGTATCAGACAGTGTTTCTCTTCTATCCATAAGGTTTTCCCTGGCCAATTTTTGAGAAGTGGATAGACTCTTCCTTCTTCCTAGTCTGTCTTAGTCTGTAAGCTGCATTGAAACCTGTGCACCATGTGCAACTCTGCTGGAATCTGAAACACCAGTGTCACAGCCTCAAACATCACAGCAATTTAGAAGCCCCACAGGATGACAAACTGACAGACAAGTTTGTCTCCCTTAGCTGTGGGAAACCTCTGCACCCTCCCCTTACCTAATTCCTACCTGGAACCTGCCACTTTGTGGACCCTGTCTGCTCCCTCTCTTTCCTGGCTCTAGGGGACTTGGAGCCTAGCCTTGCCTCACTCCCCTTTACCTGGATATGCTGCCACTCCTGAGGTCCCCAGCCTCTCCTGCTCCCTCCCTTTCCTGGTTCTAGGGGGCTTGTGGCCTAGCCTTGCCTCCCACCCCTTTTTACCTGGATATCGTGCCGCTCCAGAGGTCCCCGGCCTCTCCTGCTCCTGACAAGTGTTGGGTATTAATTTAGAGTTAATAGTGTGGAGGTGCTGTTGAAGCTGAGCCCAAAAGGATAGAATGGAGCTAACTAATACACTAAAGCTAAAGAAAGGCCTTTCCAGGCAGAGGGAATGGAAAATGGACTAAGAAAAATGGAAAATGCAAAGGCCCTGTGGCAAAAAAGAGCTTGGCGTGTTTTGGACCTAGAACCAAGTGAAGTAGGAAAGAATTAAAATGTGATTGGAGTCGCAAGTGGGGCCAGATCATGTAGGACCTTGTAGATCATGGTCAACAGATGACTTTTATCGAAAGTTTCAGAAAACTTTTCATATCCAGTTCAAAACTATATCCCTATAACGTGTGGCCATGTGACTTACTTTGGCTTATGGAATGTGAGCAGAAGGGGTGTTTACAACTCCTAGTAGAAGCTCTAAGAGCAAGTTCTTTGCCATATTCTCTTTCCTCTCTGCTACAGCAACCTGCAGTGCTCTAGAGGGTGACTGCCCCTTCAGCCTGGGTCCAATGATGACAAGGCGCACAGCTCCAACTGACCCTTGATGGACATGTAGCATAAAGGAGAAATAAACCTTTGTTATCTTAAGCCACTGAGACTTGAAGTACGTTTGTTACTACAGAATAATCTAGCCTGACCTGATTGAAGGAGTCCCTGTGTGGTACAAATGGTTAACGTGCTCAGTGCTAACCCAAAAGTTGTGTTCAAGTCTAGAGGCACCTCAGAAGAAAACCTGGCTATGTACTTCCAAAATATCTGCCTTTGAAAACCCTGTGAAGCCCAGTTTTCTCTGACACACACAGGGTAGCCATGAGTTGAAATCAACTCAATGGCAACTGGTTTTTATCCTGATTGATACACTGGATTAACTGAAACTAATCAAGACTTTAATCACAGAACTCTTCTGAGCCTTTAAACAACTAAAAAAAAATCATAAATCTCCAAAATAGAGTAAAATCAAACTCACTGTTGTGGAGTTGATTGTGACTCATACCAAGCCCTCCCCTTGGGTTTCTATGGCAGTATCTCTACGGAAGTAGATTGCCCAATCTTCCTTCTGAGGGTTTGAACTGCTAGCCTTCTGATTAGCAGTCAAATGCCTTAGGCACTGTGCCACCAGAGCTCCTCCAAAAGAGGGTGGAATATGCGATATTTTCTAAACTGATTTGGGGGAAAAAAAACTTTTTAGAGGAGAATTTTGTGGGACACTTAAGGAAATGCCAAGGCTGGATTTGAAGGCAGCTTTGTATCCTTGTTGGTTTATTTTGATCTTTAGATCAACAAAAGTCCTTCTGAATTTTTTATGTGGACTGCTCTTAAGCCAAGTCTCCCACATCTTTTATTTCTACAAATAATTTTTTAGACCTAAAAGCGGAATTTTCCATTTATTCTTGTTAAATATGTTTAGTGTTTCAATATGTTGGTCCGTCTTTCTGTTAGCATCCTGGGCAACCTTTCACTTTAGTCCATAATCTGGGGAGGGCTGGCTGCCTCCAAAGGGCTTTGCAAAGAGGCCTTTAAATATTAGCTTCCTTAGCCCTTTGTTCTATGCAGCAGTTAGGATTTGATCTTGCTTTCAGATTTCTGATCTAGGTCACACATTCCCTTAACCCTCTCCATTCAACTGATCCCTCAATGACTCCACCAGTGTTAAACTCTCCTACTTTGGTTGGAATCTTCTTCTGAACTCCATGCCTCTCCTTCTGCCCCCTGTCCCCTGAAGGACACTTTCACCAAAGCCCTTATCACTTGAGACTTTGGTGGGCAATTCACTTGTGATCTATGGCTACCCTCAGCCATCATCTTGTGGCCATAACCACAGCATCCCAGCTGATATCAGTTGGCTGAACCTGCATTCCTTGGGTTCCTGGGATCTCTCCCAGCCTTGGATCAGGGGCAGGACTGATATGAATGCCTTTTGTGTTTTCAGCCAAACTGTCAACGCAGAAGAGGACCACTAGTAAGTCCTTTGGCTCCACATTAATGACTTCCCTGGAGGTTGATATTACTTAATTAAGCAACAGTCTTTGGCTGGTTTATATGGTAACAAGGGTTTGTCCTAGTATGGAATTTTTATTCAGAAATATTGATATTGTGCACATTTAAACAGTTTGGTTCAAATTCAAGATACATTCATTTAATTGCACATAATAATAGGAAAGAATTTTGCATTTATTTTTTATAGGTTTTGATTGAAAACTTCACTTAGAAGTTTCTTTTAAGTATATACAAAGTACGAAATTCTAATGTTTCAGTCTTTCAAAAGTTGCTCTCAAATTTATTGTCTATCTCAATTGAATATGCAAATACCAATCAAAAAAAAAACTGCCATTGAGTCAGATCTGACTCATAGTGACCCCTCCTTGGGTTTCTGAGGCAGTATCACTACAGAAGTAGATTGTCCAACCTTCCTTCCGAGGGATGGCTGGTGGGTTTGAACTGCCAGCCTTCTGGTTAGCAGTCAAATGCCTTAGGCACTATGCCACCAGAGCTCATATACAAATACCAGGTGGCTAAAATATTGGAATCATTTCATTTCTCTTTATGGTTTATAGGTATAATTTTTTCCCTTCTGGGGAAAAAAATGTCCAAGTAATTGATACATCATTCAAAATATGCTAATTTAAAAATTAGTAAAGAAACAAAATCTTCAACAAAACATTTAAAATGAGATTTTAATAAATTTCCAGCTTCAAGCATTAAAAGATATGAAGGAATAGGGAGGATACCATTTTGAGATCTGATCATGAGGAATTTCAGTTTGGGCCAAAAGCAAGGGCAGGGATATAATCATGGGATTCAGAAAGGAAGAAGATGATTATCATATAGGATTGCTGAAAAGCAAAAGTGAAAGGAGAGGAAAATAGTGCCTCCAAAATTTTTCTATTCTAAGGAAATCCAGTAGGAAGATGAAGACAGCCTGACAGACTATTAATATGTTCAATAAATACGGTAAAGATAGCTCTTGGTTGCTTTATATTCCCAATTGTGTTTAATAGAGTTCTATGATTCTCAAAAGAATTGGTCAATGTTCAATCACTTCAAGAAGTAGCATATGATTAAGAATTAATAGTACTGAAGGAAGAAGTTCAAACTGCACTGAAGGCACTCGTAAAAAGCAAGGCTTCAGGAATTCACAGAATACAAACTTAGACATTTCAATAAACAGATTAAATGCCAGAAGCACCCACTCGTTTATGTCAAGAAATTTGGAAGACAGGTACCTGGCCAACCGACTAAAAGGGATCCATAATTGTGCCCAATCAAAAGAAAGGTGATCCAATGGAATGAGGAAATTATCAAACAATATCATGAACATCACATTCAAGGTAAGTATTGCTGAAGATAAATAAAAAATGGTTGCAGCAGTACATCGACAGGGAACTGCCAGAAATTCCAGCTGGACTCAGAAGAGGATGTGGAATGAGAGATATCAATGCTGATGTCAGATGGATCTTGGCTGAGAGCAGAGATTATCAGAAAGGTGTTTAGCTGTGTTTTATTGGCTGTGCAAATGGATTTGATTGTGTGGATCATAACAAATTATGGATAACATTGTGAAGAATGAGAACTCCAGAACACTTAACTGTGTTCATGTGGAACCTGTACATAGACCAAGAGGCAGTTGATGAAGCAAAGCAAGGGGATACTGTGTGGTTTAAAATCAGGAAAGGTATGCATCAGGGTTGTGTCCTTTCACCATACTTATTCAATCTGTATGAAGAAGAATGTGGCATCAGGATTGGAGGAAGACTCATTAACAACATGCAATATACAGATGACACAACCTTGCTTGCTGAAAAGTGAAGAAGACTTGAAGCACTTACTTATGAAGATCAAAGACCTACAGCTTTCATTATGGATTCCAAACCAAACCACTGCCATCAAGTCAATTCTGACTCATAGTGACCCCCATTGGGTTTCTAATGCTGTAAATCCCCACAGAGCAGCTGGTGGGTTTGAACCACCAACCTTCTCTTTAGCAGCCAAATGTCTTACCCAATACGCCACTAGAATGTGTTTCAGTATGGATTACACTTCAACATAAAGAAAACAAAAATTCTCACAACTGGACCAATAAGAAACATGATAAGTGGAGACAATATTGAAACTGTCAAGGATTTCATTTTGCTTAGATCAACAATCAACACCTATGGAAGCAGCAGTCAAAAAAGCAAATGATGTATTGCAACAAGCCAATCTGCTACAAAAGATCTCTTAAAAGAGTAAAAAAAGCAAAGATGTCACTTTGAAGACTAAGGCACACCTGCCCCAAACCATGGCATTTTGAAAAGCCTCATATACATACAAAAGCTGGACAATGAACAAGGAAGACTGAAGAAGAATTGATGCATTTGAATAGTGGTGTTGGGGAAGAATACTGAATATGCTGTGGACTGTCAGAAGAACAATCAAATCTGTCTTGGAAGAAGTACAGCCAGGGGATTTTCCAGCAAGATGGCGGACTAGGCAGAAAGAATGCACAGACCCTCTTCAACAAAGAAAAGGGAAACCAAT
>NW_006922133.1:1133017-1133705 GCF_000298275.1 Orycteropus afer afer
CTGGGGCTTAAGAACACGTTCTGCTTTCCAACAACCCCAAGGGCACTCGGGACCTGCAAGACTGAAAAGGTACGACATTCCTCTTGTTACTCTTATACCCCACACAGGCTTGGTGAATGGAGGTGTGCCATCCCCCACTCCCACCTACCTTCTGGGCCCACAGGAACTCCATCACAGTCTGTGTGCTCAGACGGAGCCTGGGTGCCCTACACTGTCCTCCACCAATTTTTTTTTCTTTTTTCTCTTTTTTAATTTTTTGCTTTCTTTTCCTAGTGATTAGTTTGCTTGTATTTGTCTGTTTTAAAACAACTGATATTATTAATATTTTTGTCCTTTTTATTATTATTCTTAATCTTCCCCTACCAGGTCCTAGTTTTCAGCATTTTTTCTTTTCTCTGTGCCTAGTTGAATATTTTTTTCCAAATTTAAAGCTTTTTTTTCTTTTCCCTCCTTTTTCTCGTGATTAACCCCATTCCTTGTTTTTCTTTTTGCATTTTTCCCATTTTTTTCATCATTTATTATTTTCCTTCCCTACTTTTTTTTCTCAGCGCCCTATCCCCAGATATTACAGGTTTTCTTGTTTTTTCTTCTTTTTTTCCCATCGTTCTTTTTTTTGGTTACTGTTCCTTTGTGATTACATGGTGTGTTTTTCGCCCATGGGCTTTTAGTTTTTTGATGGTTATTCAAT
>NW_006922133.1:1139657-1147816 GCF_000298275.1 Orycteropus afer afer
TCATCCACTTGGAAGGGGATCTATGTAGGAGATCCTGCATAGAGAGGGAGAACAATGTGGAACAAAACTCAAAATCATTTGGAGGAAAAAAAAAAGGTGGGGACCAAGTTTGCTGGTCCGATAGAGCCTGGTGGAACCACTAAGGCTATGGCCCCTAGCTGACCTTCAGGTCTGGAATTGAACCCACACCTGTGGTTTCCAGCCAAACAAAATACAGGCATGTGAGTTGAACATTTACCTCAAGTAGATATATGCCTTGGAGAGAACAATTGTGGGAGAAAGAAGGGCTGCTTATGCACAGGGATACAGCTCAGGGGGCAGGAATGTATGGAGGGATGGACACTGGGAAGAGGTAACTATGGGGAGGAAGTGGGAGGGGAGCTGTTGCATGTGGTAAACTGTGGTCAAATACATGAGACAAAGTGTATGTGAACTGCTGTATGCAAAGTGAATTTGCTCTGTAAATCTTCACCCAAATCACAATTTAAAAAAAAAAAAAAAAGAAGAAGTACAGCCAGAATGCTCCTTACAAGTGCGAATGGCCAGACTTTGTCTCTTGTACTTTGGTCATGCTGTCAGAAGGACGAGTTCCTGGAAAAAAACATCATGCTTGGTAAAGTAGAGGGTCAGCAAAAAAAAAAAAAAAAGGAATACCTTCAATGAGATGTATTGACACAGTATCTGTAACAAGAAATTCAAACTTAACAACAATTGTTGAGGTCACTGGGAGTCGGAACCAACTCAATGGTACCTAACAACAACGCAACAATAATGTGAACTCAGTAAGGTCATTGTTGACCAAGTTGGAAAATGCTAATGCCTGTCAGAATACTAAAAGATGAGTAAGGATTTGCTGGCCCATTGGAAGAGATTGTTACTGAATTTGATGCTGAGAAGAATACTGGGAAAGGCAGACAAGGCACAGAGAATTTTCCAAGAGAAATGCATCAAAAGATTGGTCCATATTTTAATTCCTCCACAGCCTTCATATGTCAATGATGTAGCCCTGTCACTTGTCTCATTTACCCTGATGACTTCCAGTGCATTGAGAGGGGATGTATAGGGATTATGGAAATGCCAAATTTTTTAATAGAAAGCTAATTACTACATTAGATTCCAACCAGAAATTCCTCTACCATTTGTTCTTGACTGGGATCAGCAAACATTTTCTGTAAAAGGTTAGTGTGGTAGGCAGAGTGATGGCCTCCAAAAATATCCATGTCCTATCCCCAAAACCTGTGAATATGTTGCTTTAATTGGCAAAAGTGAGTTTTTACATGAGAAGAATACCTTGGATTATTCACGTGAGACCAATGGAATCACAAGGGTCCTGAAAATCAAGGAACCTTTCGCAGCAATAATCAGAGAAAGAAAGGCACAGAGAGATGCAACATTAAACCAAAAACCAAACTCACAGCCATCGAGTCAATTCGACTCATAGTGACCCCTCCTTGGGTTTCCGACGGTGTCTCTACAGAAGTAGATTGCCCAGTCTTTCTTCCAAGGAGTGGCTGGTGGGTTTGACCACCGGCCTTCTGGTTAGCAGTCAAATGGCTAAGGCACTACGCCACCAGAGCTCCCATTGCTAGCTTTGAAGATGAAGGACAGGGCCATGAGTCCAAGAATGTGCGTGGAGTCTAGAAGCTGAAAAAGGCAAAGAAACAGATTCTCCCCTAGAGCTGCCAGAAAAAGATATCAGCCCTGCCAACACCCTGTCTTACCCAGTGAGACCCATGTCAGACTTCTGACCTCCAGAAGTGTAAGATAATAAATTTGTGTCATTTGAAGCCATGAATTTGGCGGTAATTTGTTAAAGCAACAATAAGAAACAGATACAGCCAGACAGTAAGTGTTTATTATGTTGGTCTGATTTGCGAATCATGTGAATCCAATTGGTGAATCATGTGACTGTATTATCTATTCAAAAAATAAAATTAAATGTTAACAAAAAAGTGAAAAATATTTTTTTCTACCAAGAGGGACTCAAGATTAATTTCCAATCAATGTCATTTAAAAAGCAACCCAAAAGGATGAAAAATAAGGTGGTTTGGTGGATGACTATGGTAGGCTGTAAAGTGGCTCCCCAAAAGAAATTCATGTCCTAATCCCTGGAACCTGTAAATGTGTCCTTATTTGTGAGGAAAAAAATAAATAAACTTTACAGATGAGATCAATTAAATATTTTGCAATGAAGAGATTATCCTACATTATCCAGGTGAGCCCTAAATACCAGGACCTTGCAAGAGAGAGGCAGAGGGGGATTTGAGATACACACAGAGGAGAAAGTGATGTGAAGACAGAGATTAGAGTGATACAGCCAGAAGCCAAAGCAGCAGTCACCAGGGGCTGGAAGAAGCAAGGAATAGACTCTCTGTTAGAACCTCTGGAGGGAATGCAGTCCTGTTGACACCGTCACTGCAGCCCTGTGATTAGGACTTCTGGACCCCAGAACTTTTTATTGTTTTAAACCACCAAGTTGTGATAATTTGTTACAGCAGCCATAGCAAACCAATACAATGACCAAATAAATGTTTTTGTGTTGATTTGAGGGTTGTTTTTGTTTGCTTGTTTGTTTGTTTGTTTTTAACGTATAGGGACCATATAGAATCAAGGAGCTTGGAACATAAGGAGGAGAACAAACGATACATAAAATTGAGGTAAAGACAGAAGATTCAATGGAAGTTATGTTTTGTGTATCCATCTTTGGTGCCAGTTTGTTGAGGAAATTATATCTAGTTTGATGTTATTCAAATGCCCAGTAACTTTAAGAAATATTTTCCTTCCTGGGAGATATGTTTAGAGTGTATGTGTATAAGTAGCTCCTTGAGAACTCAGAGTCCTAATGATAGGAACCACCAGAACAGGGGAATAAAAATGCATATATAGAGAATATATAAATGTGAAAATAAATAAAAGCCCCCTTTATCTTCCATATACTATAACCATTGATTTGCAGCATACCTCTAGACTGTAAGCATTAATTCACTCTATTTTCTAATGCAATCTGGATCTATTTCATTGAAAGTTTGTATAATTTGTTTTAAAATCCAAAGAATATTCCTATAGTTTTCCCCCCTTTCTCTAATTTCCCCCAAAATATACAAAGGAATTAAAAGTTCCTCAGTGCCGACTTGAATCTCAATGCTTGACATTCTTGAATTATAAAATAAAAATGAGATATATTTATGCAAAAAAGCCATGGGGGTTGCATCTTCCTTTGACCTCCTCTAACTGCACAAGAGGGAGAAAGAAACATGCTGCCACCCTCCAGCCTTCTTACAACTCTGACACCAACCGCTCCTCCCGTAGCATCCACAACTTCTCTGCTGGGTTCCATAATTCATTACAACGGCCACACAGAACTCACAGACAATATTCATGATTATTGGGCTTATTAAGGAAGTAACAGGTAATAATTCAAGTTCAGGACTGCGCTCAGGATACAATTTTTTTAATCAGGTCAGCCTACCCTCTGCTATGCCCACAGGCATGCCTCTCTTTAGCCCTTGGCCTCTTGGTTCTTGGCCTCTCAGCCTGTTGTCTGCCCTAGTGTGGACAAGTGTTACAAAGCTCTTTTAGCTCTGCCAATAAGTGCACCTCACTCCACTAGCAAGCCTTCTACCTAAAGGCACTCATCTTTCTCACTCTGTGGGCTGGCAAGCCCACTATTTTGTCTCATGCTGGTTTCAGGGTTCTGCTGCCTCTGTCTCTCTGCCAACTCTCCAAGCAGGGATCTCAGGTCCAAGGATCTCAGGGTCTACTCATGCTTCTCCTTCTTGATGGTAGTGATATACCCCTTTCTGCGTCTATGAGGGCTCACTTTAAGTCTAGCGGAATGACAAAACTGACCAAACCCCACTTTAGGGTTCCATACACCTTATATCTATGGTCCCACCCCTACAAGGGGCATTTACATCACTAACAAGCTATCCAATCCCCTTGGCGGGCCACAAGCACCTGACATGTGCACAGTTCCACTCAGTCATCTGGTGGGTACTGTTAGGCAGAAACATGGCTGGCCAGATGAGTGAATGATTGAGCCAGAGGGAATTATAAGAACTGGTCAAGCAGGAGGCACCTGACCAGAGCCCATACCAGACCCCAGCACGTAGCCCTTGCTTACAAAAGACCCCAGCACCTGACTCTTACTCACCAAAGCCCCCAACCATTTCCTGCCCACTATGTTAATGAAGTGCTTCAACCTTACTTCCTACCCCCCATGCTAATGGGGTACTTTAACCTTATTGGTTCCTGTAACACATACCCTGCTCTCACTCCGGTCCCCTAAGAACCAGGAAGAAAATCACTATAAAAAACCCTTTCTTTCACCTAGGCAGTGCGACTTCTCTGGCCCCTCTCAGGGACCCGTGAACCTCGCCCAGGCCCCTCTCGGGGACCCGTAAACCTCTCCCGGGAGCACAGAATAAAAACTTCTCTTTAACCCCACTTTTGTGCGTCCTGTTCTCCTTACTGCGACCTTACAGGCACCACAAAGACTAGAAGAGCCATACTAAGTCATTGGCTACACTGCAAGCCACTCTCTGGCTCTTGTAGCCATTGGCCCTTTCATACTGGAAAGATTAACATTCCCTTCCCAGTCACTTTAAGTATAAGCACAACCATGAAAGCATGTAAGCCAGCCATTTCATGCCTTTATCACCCCCCATTTTTGATAGCCAATTTCAAAACTGCCCACCCCTGTCAAACAAATACTTAGGAGACAAACATGTTCCATTCCCCTGAGTATCTGTATCCATAAGCAAAGTCTTGTCGAGGGAGCCATCAAACTGCAGCAATTTACATCACAGTGTCAAACATCTTTCTCTTCATTTGGTCGGGTTCTGGTCAGCTCAGCCCTAGCCATCCAGGCTAGGTCATGGGTACCAGCTCCAAACGTGGGAGTTCATACAGCTCCCTGCACTTTAGACCAGCCAGCCCTGTCTCTCTCTCATCCTTAGCCCCCTTGGGCTAGTTCAGTGCCCCTAGGCTCAGGAGTTCACACAAGTCCCTGTACTTCAGACTAGCTAGCCCTTCCTCTCATCCCCAACCTCCATGGGCTAGGTTAACAGGTACTAAACTCAACCTTCTCTTCATTGCTGCACCTCCCCCACTTCCACTCATCGAGAAGCCCCAGGTGGTCACAAGCGAACAGTATACAAGGCCATCTACTCACTGGCTTCCTTTAACTTCAAGTCCTGGAAGGAGTTTTTCTCATGGGCCATGACTTTCTGGGGCTCAATGCACCCAAAGACAAACCAAAAAAAAAAAAAACAACAACACTCCTGTGGAGTCGGATCCGAATAACAGCGACCTTTCCTTGGGTTTCAGAGGCGGTATCACTACGGAAGGAAATTCCCCAAGCTTCCTTCCCATTTTTTTTTCTCTTCTGGTTCTTCCTTCAAATGCAAATCTCCTGTTCTTTCAGCAGTAGTGGGTAGGTCTTAAGCCTTTTAAAATGCGAATTTACTGACTCTAAATGTTCTGAATGGGGTTCAGGTTTTCTACCTAAACCCCCAACACTCTATGCAAAGAGCTCCTGCATTCAAATAAACAGCCTATGTTTCTTCTGGGCAAATCCAAATTCCCCTTTTAGCATATCCTATCAAGTATTTGCTGAAGGCGACTTACAGTCTCTCTGTTATCCATATCCAATAGTTTCTAACATACAAGGAGGTAAGAAAATATTCACTATCCATAGTATATTCAGAAAAACACATAACCCTTTTTGAAAAATTCCAGTTTCATCTTCTCTTCACCACACCTTGACTATCTTCCCATTCTATGCATGTGGCCTTGGGCCCCTGGATGGATGGAACTAGAAGCCCATTCTGTTGTTGTTGTTATGTGCCCTCAAGTCAGACCCGACTCATAGCGACCCCTCCTTGGGTTTCCGAGGCAGCGTCACTGCGGAAGTAGATTGCCCCGTGGTGTGGCTTTTCTCTCCTTAGCAGCAGCATAATATCTCTTATATTCCTTTCAGGCATTACAGGTAGCAACACTCAAAGTTACCATCTAAGAATCAAAAGTTTCACTGCCCAGGCCCCTTCCTTCTTTCTCTTACAGAGTCCCATGCTTCCATGAGTCTGCAGCCATTGCAATGAATCCCACTCCTGAAACAAAGTGCAAAAAGGGCATGGGGGTGGTGTCTTCCTCTGACCTCCTCTAACTTCACTAGGATAAGATGGAATCACCATCAGCAGCCCAAGGCTTATTCCTATGAGGCCAAACATACTGTCCCTCCCCAGCCTTCTTACCTACTCTGACAATTGTCCCTCCCACAGCAATCACTACTGTCTCTGCTGTCTTCAATAATTTGCTGCAATGTCCACACAGAACTCCCAGACAATATTCACAATTATGTGGTTTGTTAGGAAACAGGTTACAATTCAGGTTCAGGAATGCACTCAGGATACAGTTATTTGATCAGGTCAGTCTTCCTTCAGCCATGACCTCAGGCACACCTTTTATTCCTTGGCTTCTTGGCCTGGCCTCTGCCTTGCTCAAGCAAGTGTTACAAAGCTCTTTTAACTCTGCCAATAGGTATACCTCACTCCACCAGCAAGCCTCCTGCCCAAAGGCACTCAGCTTTTTCACTCTGTGGGCTGGAAAGCCGGCTACTCTGTCTCCTGCTGGTCTCTGGGCTCTGCTTTCACCAACTCTCTACTGACTTTCTGCCATGTCTCAGAGTAGGGATCTCAGGTGCAAGGACACACTCCACTCCTGCTTCTCTTTCTTGGTGGTAGTGAGATACCCCCTTCTGCCTCTATGAGGGCTCACTTTAAGCCTAGCGGAATGACAAAACTGACCAAACCCCACATTATGATTTCATACACCTTATTTCCATGGTCCCATCCCCATAAGAGTGCCATGCACCTATTTACATTACTAACAAGCTATCCAATCCCCTTGGTGGGTGACAAGCACCTCACATTTGCATAGTTCTACCCAGTTATCTAGTGGGTGCCACAAAGACCATGGCTAAAAGAGCCATACTAACTAATTAACTGCATCACAATTTACTTTGCAACTGGGGATTTTGACATGGTCTCTATATCTCTCTTCATTAACTAACAAGTTTTAAGAGTTATAAAGCACAGTGGGTTTAGGAACCAGAGAAGAAAAACAGCCAAAAAAAAAAAAAGTTTATAGGCCTGTGATGGTAGAGTTCCCTTTCCTTTGCTTTGAAATTTTTACTTTTGCCTTTAAATATTGGATCCATTAACACTAATTTCATTACCAGAAAATCCTTTTACAACCCTTAATCTACTAAGAGGACAGTAAGAGGGGAAAAAAAAAAAAAAAAAAAAAAGCCCTGGAGTTGATTCCTACTCACAGTGACCCTGTAGGACAGAGTAGAACAGCCCTGTAGGGTTTCCAAGGCTGTAAATCTTTATGGAAGCAGACTGTCACATCTTTCTCCTGTGAAGTGGCTCGTGGGTTCACACCACTGACCTTTTGTTTACCAACCAAGTGCTTAACCACTGTGCCACCAAGGCTCCTCAAAAGAAGGAAGAAACTATCATATTTAAACTATACAGATTAAACATCTAAGTGACCAATGAAGTATATTACTGATTATATTAATGTGTTCATCTGTTCCCCTTTTGATGATTTTCAGTAAAATTTGTTATTGCTCAACCTACATTAAACAGTCAAGAGTTTTTGTATTGCTGTTCTGAGGTTTTGTTGTTTTTTAAAGAATGAAGTCACCAGTAGGAAGAGCTGTCTACTCAGATTGGGGCTCCCTAAATCTTTATTTATTTGTGTTGAACAATGAATTTTCAACTCTCAAAATGATAAACCCGACTGTCGGCTTGTAGTTTTTGTTGTTGGGAACTTAAAGCGAAAGACAAAATGACAAGGATACTTGACCTGAATTGAGTTGATTTTGAAAACAGTAGGATTAAAATATGCAGAAGAAACATATCAAAAAGCAGTTTGATTTCTCTATTATATTTCATGTGACCTATTTGAGTGATAAGTAGATTGGTGACCATAATCCTCAAGTAGGCTCAGGTGGTAGGAATTCCAAGGCCTCTTTTTCAAGAGAACTGTACTCCATTCTGTACTGCAGTTACTCGCTCAAGTTTGTTTAACTCACCTAACAGCCATGTAGGAGCTCTGGTAGCATAGTGCCTAAGGCATTTGACTGCTAACCA
>NW_006922133.1:1148646-1150547 GCF_000298275.1 Orycteropus afer afer
TGGGTCCTGCTTTAAGAAAATGAATGTTGTTGTTCTTAGGTGTCACCAGTGGGCTCCAACTCATAGCAACCCTATGTAAAACAGAATGAAACAGTGCCGGGTCCTGTGCCATACTCACAATATGTGCAATGCTTGAGCCCATCGTCACAGCCACTGTGTCAATCTATCTCATCGAGCGTCTTCCCCTTTTTTGCTGACTCTCTTCTTTACCAAGCATGATATCCTTCTCCAGGAATGGGTCCCTTCTGACAACATGAATAAAATAAGTGAGACAAAGTCTGGCCATTCTTGCTTCTAAGGAGCATTCCAGCTGTACTTCTTCCAAGACAGCTTTGTTTGTTCTTCTAGCATCCCATCATGCATTCAATATTGCTCACCAACACCACAACTCAAATACATCAATTCCTCTGTGGTCTTCCTTATTCTTTGTCCAGCACACACATGCATATGAGGCTATTGAAAATACCATGGCTTTAGTCAGACTCACCTTTGTCTTCAAAGTGATATCTTAACTCTTTAACATTTAAAGAGGTCTCTTGCAGCAGATTTGCCCAGTGCAATACATTGTTTGATTTCTTGACTACTGCTTCCATGGGCATGGATCTAAGGAAAATGAAATCCTTGACAACTTCAATCTTCTCTCCATTTATCATGTTACTTACTGGTCCAGTTGTGAGGATTTTTTTTTTTTTATGTAAGGTGTAATCCATACTGAAGACTGTAGTCTTTGATCTTCATCAGTAAGTGCATCAAGTAGACTTAACTTTCAGCAAGTAAGGTTGTGTCACCTTCATATCACGGGTTGCTAATGAATCTTCCCTTTATCCTGTTGCCATGTACTTCTTCATATAGTCCAGCTTCTCAGATTATTTCCTCAGCATACAGAATGAATAAGTATGATGCACACCTTTCCTGATTTTAAACCATTCAGTATCCACTTGTTCTGTTCAAGCAACTGCCTCTTTGTCTATGTACAGGTTCTTCATGAGCACAGCTAAGTGTTCTGGAATTTCCATTTTTCTCAATGTTATCCATAATTTCTTTTGGTCCACACAGTCAAATACCTTTGCATAGTCAATAAAACACAAGTAAACATCTTTCTGGTATTCTTTCCTTTCAGCCAAGATCCATTTGACATCAGTAATGATACCCCTTCTTCCATACCTTTTTCTCAATCAGGCTTGAATTTCTGGAAGTTCCCTGTCACTATACTGCTGCAACTGTTTTTGAGTTATCTTCAGTGAAACTTTACTTGTGTGAAATTAAGGATATTGTTCAATAATTTCCACATTCTGTTGGATCATCTTTCTTTGGAATGGGTACAAATATGGATCTCTTCCAGTCGGTTGATGAGATAACTGTCTTAGAAATTTCTTAGCATAAATGATTGAGCTCCATGAGTGCTGCATCCATTTTTTGAAACATCTCAATGGGTATTCCATCAATTCCTGAGCTTTGTTTTGCTCTAATTCCTTCAGTGCAGCTTCAATGTCTTCCTTCAATACCACCGGTTCTCGATCATATTCTACCTCCTGAAATAGTTGAACATCGACTAATTCTTTTTTGGTACAGTGACTCTGTGTATCCAGTTTTGCCAGGATCATTTGTTAAAGAGACTGTCTCTTTCCCATTTAGTGGGTTTCAGACCTTTGTCGAAGATCAGCTGTCCATAAGTGGATGGATGTATTTCTGGATTCTCAATTCTCTTCCGGGAGTTCTGGTGGTATAATGCCTAAGGCATTTGACTGCTAACCAGAAGGCTGGTGGTCCAAACCCACCAGCCACTCCTCAGAAGAAAGACTGGGCAATCTACTTCCATAGAGATACTGCCTCAGAAACCCAAAGAGGGGTCGCTATGAGTCAGAGTCGACTGAATGGCATTGAGTTTGGCTTTTATTTTT
>NW_006922133.1:1151827-1157695 GCF_000298275.1 Orycteropus afer afer
TTCAAACTCACCAGCCACTCCTCAGAAGGAAGGTTGGGCAATCTACTTCCATAGTGATACTGCCTTGGAAACCCAAGGAGGGGTCGCTATGAGTTGGATCTGACTCAACAGCAGTGAGTTTGGTTTGGTTTGGTATAATTGTTTGAATAGGATTACTGTCAGCTCTTCTCTGAATGCTTGGAAGAATTCACCAGCAAAGCCCTCTCTACCAGGAAACTTTTGTTGGGAGGTTATTTTTTTAATGACCTGTTAAATTTCTTTTGTTATGGGTCTGTTCAAATTTTCTACCTCAGTCTAGGTTAGTTGAGGTAAGTAGTATGTTTCTAGAAATATGTCTATTTCTTCTAGGTTTTCAAATTTGTTGGAATACAACTCCTCATAGTATCTTGATATTATATTTTTTATTTCAGTTGGTTCTGTTGTGACATCACTGGTTTCATTTCTTATTCATCTTCTCCTTCTTTTGATTTGTGAAATTTACCAGTTGTTTGTCAATCTTATTAATCTTTGCAGAACCAACTTCTAGTCTTCTTGATTCTTTCTATTGTATTTCTGGGTTTTTTTTCATTTATTTCTTCTCAAATCTTTATTATTTAGTTGCATCTGGTGATTGTAGGCTTTTTTTACTGATTTTTTTCTAATTGTTGAAGATGTTGGGTTAAGGTGCTGATTTTGGCTCTTCTCTTTTGATGTGTGCATTTATTGCTATAAATTGCCTTCCGGGTACTATTTTCTCTGTGTTCCAAAAATTTTGGTACGTTTTGCCTTCATTCTGTTTTGATTTGTTTCTGTTTTGAATTTTTTTCATTTAATTTTTTATTTTTCCTATTTCCCAGTAATTTTTAAGCAGGGTGTTATTCAGTTTCCATATGTCTGCTTTTTCCCCTTGATCTTCCTATTGTTCATTTCTAATTTTATAGCATTGTGACACTGTGATCTGAGAAGATGCTTTGAAGTACTTCTGTGTTTTTAAATTTATTAATGCTTGTTTTGTAGCTTACCATATGGTCTATTCTGGAGAATGTTCCATGTGAACTGGAAAAAAATATATACTGTGCTATTGTTGGGTGAAGTGTTCTGTATATGCCTGTAAGGTCAAGTTTGTTGATTGTATTATTTAGTTCTTCTGTGTCTTTGATGACTTTCTTTCAACTTGTTCTATCCTTCATTGAAAATAGTATATCAAAGTCTCCTACTATTTACTGTGGAGTTGTCTATTTCTCTTTTTAATTCTGTTAAAGTTTGATTTATGTATTTATGTATTTTGGGGTGTGTAGATATGTATTATGGTTATGTCCTCTTGTTCAATTGATCGTTTAATCATTATACAATACTCTCCTTTATTGTCTTTATGGTGGTTTTTGTCTTAGGGTCTATTTTATCAGAAATTAATATCGCCACTCTTGCCATTTTTTGGATTGTCATTTGCTTGATATATTCTTTTCCAAAGTTTGATTTTCAGTCTGTTTTTGTCTTTGTGTTTAAGGTGTGTCTCTTACAGACAGCATATTGATAGGTAATATATTTTTTTTTATCCATTCTACAACTCGCTATCCCTTGATTGGTGCATTTAATCCATTAGAATTCAGTGAAATTTTTGATGAGTATGAACTTATTGCTTTCATTTGGTCAGCTTTATTGTGGCTTTGCTGATTTCTTTGTTCCATATAATTTTCTGGCTGAACTCATTTTGTTTATGAACTTTTTACCATTTGTTTCATTGCTATTGTTTTAGTATTTGCTATATATTTGTGCATTTCCTCTTTTTCATTTTGATGAGAAGGTTTATTAATTTTATTTGAGGTTACCCTGTGATTTATTATTTTCTTCCCAAGTGTAGAACAGTCTGTTCTATCTTGAAATCATCTTGAAGTCCTCTCCATTTGGAAGTTCTGTACCTACGCTACGGAGTCACTCTATTTTCTTTGTAGTTGTCCTCATTTAACAATCGAAGTCTCTGGTTTCCTGTTTTCAGTCTTATGATTTTATTCTAGTTTGGATACTTCTATATATAGGTTGGTTTCTGGGTTTTGTTGCCATGTGTGTTAATCATAAGTTGTTGTCTTCTGTTTGTTCTCTGTCCAAAAAAGTCCCTTTAGCATGTCTTCTAAGGTTGCTCTGGTTTTAACAAATTTCCTTAATTTCTCTTTATCTGGAAATGTCCTAATTTCACCACCATATTTGAGGTACAATCTTGCTGGGTATATATTTCTTGGTTTGCAATTTTTTCTTTCAGGGTTTTTATATGTCATTGCATTCCTCTCACCTTCGTGGTTTCTGCTGAGAAATCAGAGCTTAGTCTTATTAGTTGCACTTTGTAGATAACTTTCCATTTTTCCCATGCTACTTTCAGGATTCTTTCTTTGTCTTTCATTTTGGAAAGTTTGATTATAATATGTCTTGGTGATTTTTATCTGGAGGTCTATGCTGTTTGGGGTCTGTTGAACTTCTTGCATGCATATCTTCTTGTCTTTCATCACATTAGGGAAGTTCTCTTCCAACAAATCTTTGACAATATTCTCTGTGGTTTTATTTGTCTTCCTGTTCTGGAATTCCAGTCACACATATGTATTCCTCTTGGTGGTATCCCACGTAAATCTTAGGCTTTTTCTTCTTCTTCTTCTTCTTCTTTTTTTTTTTTTTTTTGTTCTTTTTTTCTGATTGTTCCCTTAACAAAGTATTGAGAAATTTGTCTTCAATCTCTGTAAGTCTGTCTTCCATTGATTCGATTCTACTCCTTTGTCCTTTCAATGTGTTATCTATTTCTGATATCCTATTATTAATCTTCTGGACTTCTATTTGCTGTTTTTTCCTGGTTTCTAGTTTTTAATTCATTTTGTCAGCTTATTCTTGTATTATTTTCCTAAATTCTTCTAGAGTTTTGTCTGTGTTTTCCTTAATTATGTTAGTGCTTTCCTTGATATGTCCCTCAATGCATTGATGGTACCTAAATAGAATTCTTTTGAATTTCTTATCAAGTAACTTTAATGCCCTTTCTTCCTCAGGGAGGTTTTCTGGCTCTGTATGCTGGTCCCATATTTGTGCTCCTTTATCTTGCTTCTTTGTGTAAACTAGGATTGTCAGTTGTCTCTGAGATATTATGATTTCATTGTATCTATATTTAATTGGTGATTGTATGTTGGTATGATTTCCCCAGGTTTTGATATTTTTGTGTTTTGCTTCATTTTGTTTTGATATATCTGAGCAAGCAGGGCTGATGTGCTACTCTATTCACTAGTTTCATGGCACTTAGGAACTCACCACTTGTCTCCTGGTTGGTGAGATAGTAGAGAATGTGTGTGCAGATTTCTGTCAGCTGTCCATGTAGAACAGTTGAGGGCAGGTTGGGCTGGTATTGGCTGGTGTCTATAGTTGATCATTTGGTGCAGAATCAGGTAGTGGCCCTTGCCCAGTGGGTAGGACTGCAGGAGGTATAGATGTGGTTGGGTGTGTGGGCACAGTTGCTTTTTAGTAATCAGCTACCAGTGTGGTCATCCATGCAGCCTTGGCAAGCAGAGCAGATTATCAGGTTGCTGCCTGGGTGAGAACAGCACTTGCAAATATCCAAAATGGCCATGTTGTCAGTCCAGTCAACAGTCACAACTCCATTTGTCTTTGTATTCACTGTTTTCATTCAGTTTCTTCTACTAGTCAGTATTTAATCCACTTCTTTATCCTTTCCTTCAAAGCTCAAGGTTCCAGGATTATCTTCTGTATCCATTTCAATTGATTTCTTGTTTCTTTTTTGTAAAGGGTCTGTGTAGCTTGTCTACCTATTCCACCATCTTCATTCAATAAGGTTTTCAGTGGCTGATCTTTCAGAAGTAAATAAAAAGGCCTTTCTTCCAACATACCTCTGGGTAGCCCTAAACCTTCAAACTTTGGGTTAGCAGCTGAGTGTATTAACTGCTTGTACCACTCAGGAACTCCACTGTGAAATCAACTGCATTTCATATACTAAAAATGAACTTGAGGAAGCTAAAATTAAAAGCACAATACTATTTACAATCATCCCAAAGAAAATGAAATACTTTGATACAAATCTAACAAAACATGTACAGAACCTGTATGCTGAAAATTACAAAATTCTGGGTAATGAAATCAAAGAAGACGTAAATAAATGGAGGTATGCACTATGGCCATCAATTGGAAAATTTAACATACTAAAGATGTCAATTCTTCCCAAAATGATCTACAGGTTTAATGCAATTTTATTATAGGAATTGCACTTTTGCAGACCTACAAAATATGATTCTGAAATTTAAATGGAAAAACAAAGGACATAGAATACTTCAAATGATTTGGAAAAAGAAGAAGAAAGCAGGAAAATCAATCTATTCAACATCTTAATCTTTGGAACAATTGTAAATAGTATTGCATTTTAAATTTCAGTTTCCTGCTACTGGTACTGGGATAACCTGCTATTGTCAGAGGCACTACCTAGTTCATCTATTTATTCTAGGTTGGGAGTAGGGAACTGCCTGGCCTGAATCCCCTTCTTTTGCTGAGTGGGTGGGCATAATATGCTCTGTCACTTTGTTGTTTACCCAGTCCCGGGGTCCAAACCAGTTTGTCACTTTCTTACCACCATTCAGGAGAAAATTCTCCTTTGGCAGAACTTTTCCTAGTTCTATAGTTGTACTCCCACCACTCATCTGTCAGTTTGTCATTGGAAAAAAGGTATTTGTAATGAATAAGTTGTTCATTGTGCAAAATTCTATCATGCGATCTCCAGCATCATTTCTATCACCAAGGCCATATTTTCCAACTGTCAGTGATTCTTCTTTGTTTCTAACTTTTGCATTCCAATCAGCTTGTGTGTTGCTGTGAGGATGGAGGCTATGCCACTGGTATTTCAAATACCAGCAGGGTCATCCATGGTGGACAGGTTTCAACAGAGCCTCCAGATTAAGATAAACTTGGAAGAAGGAAGGAGCCATCCACTTCTCTAAGAATTAGCCAGTGAAAACCTTATGAGTAGCAGTGAAACACTCTCTGATAGATTACTGGAAAACATTAATTAATAGCTCTGAAACTCTGTCCAATATAATGCCAGAAGATGAGCCCCTCAAGTCAGAAGGCACTCAAAATATGACTGGGGAAGAGCTGCCTCCTCAGAGTAGAGCCGACCTTAGTAATATGGATGGAGTAAAACTTTTGGGACCTCCATTTGCTGATATGGCATGGGTAAAAATGGTAAGAAACAGGTGCAAACATCCATCAATAACTGTAACATGGCTTCAGGTCTGGAATTGAACCCATACCTGTGGCTTCCAGCCAAACTAAAGACAGGCTTATATATGAGTTGAACATTTACCTGAGGTAGACACACTCCTTGGAGAGAGCAATCATGGGAGAAAGAAGGGCTGTTAATTCACAGGGAGACAGTTCAGGGAGCAGGAGTGCATGGAGAGATGGACACAGGGAAGAGGTGACTATCGGGAGGAAGTGGGAGGGGAGCTGTTGCATTGGGGTTGATTGTAGTCAATGTCATGACACAACATGTGTGTGAACTGCTGTATGGAAAGTGAATTTGCTCTGTATACTTTCACCCAAATCACAATTTAAATAAATAAATAGAATTTTAAAAATAACTGGATTGTGGAATGTATGAAGTATAAATCTAGGAAAATTGGAAGCTGTAAAAAATGAAATGCAATTCATAAAGATCAATGTCCTAGAAATTAGTGAGCTGAAATGGACTGGTACTGACCATTTTGAATCAGACCATCACATGATCTACTATGCCAGGAATGACAAATTGAAAATGAATGACATGGCATTCATTGTCACAAAGAATGTTTCAAGATCTATCCTGAAGTACAGTGCTGTCAGTGATAAGATAATATCTATATGACTACAAGGAAG
>NW_006922133.1:1159657-1160367 GCF_000298275.1 Orycteropus afer afer
TAAGTCAATCACAAAAGGACAAATATTGTATTAGTCCATTATTGTAATAGTCAAGGAAACGTTCATCTATGGAAGGTCATTTTCTTTGTTGGTTACCAGGGGTGGAAAGGAAGGGGAGGGAATACTGTTAGACAGATAGAGATGAGTTTTGATTTGGGTGAAGAGAAGGACAATGTACCAAATGTGAGTGATCAATATAGTGATATTGAAGAAGAGAAAGACATAGAGAGGTACGTGGGAAGTACAGACAACAAAGATGAACCCTTTTGCACATATAGCACGGCGTGCTCAGTGAAGGCAAACACGGGTATATGGGTGGATAGATGGGTAGACAGGCTGAAATATTAGATATGTATGTATATGAAGTGGAGAGTGCACCCAAGAACATGTATAGGGTGGCAGACAGTGGCCCAATAACCTTATGTGTATGATCTGAATTCCCAGGTGTATAATGGGGCTGACAAGGGGCAAGGTTGTAGTCACTGTTTGGCCACAGCCAGCTACCCAGAGGGACCAAGTAGTTGAACCTGTGGGCTCGGGACCATCGCCGCAGAGGACATCAAGCTCAATTGGCATAACATACTATACAAAGCATTGTTCCACCTTCTACTGTGGCTAGTAGCAACTGAGATCTTAAAAGCTTGCAAGCTGCCTTCTAGATGCAATGATGGGTCTCCCCTCGTCCAGAGCCAAGAAGAATGAAGAAAACC
>NW_006922133.1:1166388-1167793 GCF_000298275.1 Orycteropus afer afer
TTAATTGGTTTCCCTTTTCTTTGTTGAAGAGGGTCTGTGCAGTCCTTCTGCCTAGTCCACCATCTTGCCGGAACTCCGGCATTTCTTAATCTGAAAGAACTGAAGAAAAAACTCAAGCCTCCAGGTGCAATATTGAAAGGTTCTATGGCCAAAATATTGAATGGTGTAGGAAACATCAAAAGAAGATGGAAGGAATACACAGAGTCACTGTACCAAAAAGAATAGGTCAATGTTTATCCATTTCAGGAGGTGGCATATGATCAAGAACCAATGGTACTGAAAGAAGTGAAAGCTGCATTGAAGGAATTGGCAAAAAAAAAAAAAAAGGCTCCAGGAATTGATGGAATACCCATTGAGATGTTTCAACAAATGGATGCCATGCCGGAGGTACTCACTCGGCTATGCCAAGATATTTGGAAGACAGGTACCTGCCAACTGACTGAAAAAGAGCCATATTTGTACCCATTCCAAAGAAAGGTGATCCCCAAAATTGTGGAAATTATCGAATAATATCATTAATATCACACACAAATAAAATCTTGCTGAAGATAATGCAAGAATGGTTGCACCAGTATGTTGACAGAGAACTTGCAGAAATGCAAGCTGGATTCAGAAGAGGACATGGAATGAAGGATTATCATTGCTGATGTCAGATGGTTCTTGGCTGAAAGCAAAGAGTACCAGAAAGGTGTTTACTTGTGTTTTATTGACTATCCCAAAGCATTCAACTTTGTGGATCATAACAAATTGTGGATAACATTGAGAATAATGGGAATTCAAGAACACTTCATTGCGCTCATGAAGAACCTGTACATAGACCGGGAGGCTATAGTTTGAACAGAACAAGGGGATACTGCATGGTTTAAAATCAGGAAGGGAGTGAGTCAGGGTTGTATCCTTTCACCATACTTATTCGACTGTATGCTGAACAAATAATCCAAGAAGCTGGACTATATGAAGCAGAGCATGGCATCAGGATTGGAGGATGAGTCATTAACAACCTGAGATACGCAGATGACACAACCTTGCTTGCTGAAAGTGAAAATGACTTGAAGCACTTACTGATGAAGTTTAAAGACTACAGTCTTCAGTATGGATTACACTTCAACATAAAGAAGATGAAAAATCTTCATAACTGGACCAATAAGCAGTATCAGAATAAATGGAAAGAAGACTGAAGTTGTCAAAGATTTCATATTACTTGGTTCCACCATCAACACCAATGGAAGCAGTAGTCAAGACATCAGACGACGTATTGCATTGGGCAAATCTGCTGCAAAAGATCTCATTAAAGTGCTAAAGAGCAAAGATGTCTCTTGGAAGACTAAGGTGCGCCTGACACAAGCCATGATATTTCCAATCACCTGGTATGCATGTGAGAGCTGGACAATGAAAAAGAAAGACC
>NW_006922133.1:1168173-1170254 GCF_000298275.1 Orycteropus afer afer
TTTTGTTGTACATAGGGTTGCTGTGAATCGGAGCTGACTCAATGGCACCTAACAACAACAATTTAGTTGTACTCATCAGGGAAGAGCAGGAAGAATGGGTCTCCCTCATTTTGTCCAGAGCAAAAGTTAACCTTGCTTTTTAGGACTATGTATCTGTTGCATGAATTGAGTTGTCCCCACTGTTAAAGAATATATAGATGAACAATTCTGATTTTCCTTGAATTGTGGAAATTTGTGATAGTAGCCTGTAAGAGGGATAATAGGTACTTGGGGAAGAGGTGTCACATTGAGGTCAGCAATTTTGTCAGCCCTTGGTGGATTAATTATTGGATTTTGTTTCTAGGCGTAGATGATTGGGTGCATGGGAAGACACACTCATCTATTGTGGGAAAGGAGTCACTAATTCAAACCAACAGCTTACCCTTCTTGAGATTTGGGGTAGTTAAATCCACAAAAGAGAAGTCAAATCCTCAGGATCACAACATTCACATTATTTTGTACCATCACATTAGTAGAATGTAACAAGAATTGTTTTTCTTTAAGCTGCTCAAGGAATATTCTCTAGAAAATGAGCATAAGTGTAACATGAGAAGCATTTGCCTTTCTTTTAAGAAGTTCTCTTCATTTCCCAGCAACCTGTGAAAAACACTCTAGAAACAATCATATTTATGTGCTATTTGCCACAGTTTGTTTCCTACTTCTTTCCTCACTATTAAGCAGTGGGGTAACAAACTGGAGCACAATAATCTTGATATACGCAACATGCTGGCAAACGTTTCTGTATGGCGCAAGCTGTAGTCATATGCCTTTTCATGAGTATCACTGCATGCCTAAATGTGGTGGGCATGGACAGGCCCTTCCCAGACCTCCCTTCAAGAGACCTGTTGCTGTGACTCTGACTGACAGCCTTGAATTGCTGCACCTTTGACTCTACCACAGAATTCATCTCTGGCCACACTTTCTCAAGGCTGCTCCCATGAACAGGATGGGGTTACTTGAATGGCACTATTTCTGTCCAATTCAGTATTCTTCTAATGAGCAAGAATTCCTCCATTAACCTGGTTGGAATTTTCTCAGAACAGTGCTGTGGTCTGCAAGTCACCCTACACAATCCTCTTTCCCTCTATCCTTTCACAGGTATCAGACCTGCATTTTGGCCTAAAGGGTTTCCCCACTGTTCCTGCTTCCTCCCCTTTTATCCTTCAAAGGAATTTCTCCCAATACATCTCTTGCACATCTAATCCCATCTTAGTGTCTGCCTTTCAGAAGATCCAAGCTGACATAACCAGAAGGCTGGTGGTCCAAACCCACCAGCTGCTTCTCAGAAGGAAGACAGTTCAATCTACTTCGGTAGAGACGCAACCTCTGAAACCCAAGGAGGCATCGCTATGAGTCAGAATTGACTTGATGGCAGTGAGTTTGGTTTGGTTTGGAAGCTGACATACTAGGGTTATTCAGACCAGCATATGAAGTTGACCAACTTGTAGTTCAGGAAAAGATAACATTTTCATGGGTGAAGCAATTAGAAATAATCTCTGTGGTTAGATATTTGGGGTTCATTCTCTTGAAAGAAACTGCTCTCCGTTCATAGATAAAACTTTTAATTTTTTAATGTTGCATTGAATAACGTTGTCTTAGTTATCTAGTGCTGCTATAACAGAAATGGCACAAGTGGGTGGCTTTAACAGACAGAAATTCATTTTCACAGTTTAGGAGGCTAGATAGATGCTCGAATCCAGACTCCAGGGGAAGACTTTTCCTGTCAGCTCTGGAGGAAGATCCTGGTCTGTCTGAGCTTTTGCTCCTGGGTGGTCTTCAAGTGGCTTGGCATGTATCTTCCCCCATCTCTGTTCTGCTCCCTCATTTAATCTTTTTGTATCTCAAAAGAGATTGACTCAAAATACACCCTATACTCATCCTGCCTCATTAATATAACAAAGACAATCCATTCATAAATAGGATTATAACTACAAGCATGTTGTTGTTAGGTGTCATTGAGTCGTTTCTGACTTATAGTGACCCCATGCACAGCAGAACGAAACACTGCCCGATCCTGCACCAGCTCCATGATCCCTGCTATA
>NW_006922133.1:1170859-1173714 GCF_000298275.1 Orycteropus afer afer
GTTGTATCGTCTGCATATCTCAGGTTGTTAATGATTCTTCCTCCAATCCTGATGCCACGTTTTTCTTCATATAGTCCAGCTTCTCAGATTATTTGCTCAACATACAGATTGAATAAGTGTGGGGAAAGGATACAACCCTGATGCACTCCCTTCTTGATTTTAAACCATAAGCATAGAGGTTAAAATTTTCAACATACTTTGGGGGGACATAATTTGATCCATAACAAACATACCCACAGAAAAAGGCAAAAAAAAAAAAAATGATGGAGATTCACCAACTGATTTCACCCACATAACTAGCACCTACTTAAAAACAGAACGTGACCAGCACCCCTGACATCTCCCTTGTATCTCTTCCCAGTTACTTCCCCCTAAAGGTAACTACAATAAGCCCTGGTGTTGCATTGGTTAAGCACTTGGCTTCTGTCTGCTAACCGACACCTTGGTAGTTCAAACCCCCCAGCCACTCTAGGGAAGAAAGATGAGGCAATCTGCTTCCTTAAAGATTTATAGCCTTGGGGACCCCATAGGGAAGTTCTATCCTGCCCTATAGTATCACTATGAGCTGGAATCGACTCAGTAGCAGTGGATTTTGGTTAAAGGTACTATGATGTCCAACTTTAAACAAATAACTTAATTTACCTCCTTTGAAACTTTATATAAATGAAATCATATAGTATGAATCTTTGTGTCCAGATTCTTTCATTTAGCATTATGCTTGCAAGATTTATCCATGCTTTCCATGTAGCGGCAGTTTGTTCATTCTAGTGGCTACAGTTCAAAATCTTTCTTAAATCCAAGTCTTGTCAATGCATCTTCAAGACCTAGATTGGCAATGCCCACCTGGAGTGTTTTATCATGTGCAATTTTCACTCGACTTTCCATGATTCAATGAAGACAGTTTCTGCCTTTTCTCTTGGAACACTATTTCACAAGTCGTAACATGCAGAAAATGTTCCTGAGAGTCTGAATTCTCTCTCCCAAGAATCCTTTTCATGTTATCTAGTTACTCTCCATGGGACCATTATACTCTTCCAATGATGGAGAACTATTTTTTTTTTATTTTTATTTTTTTTAGCCAACCCTTTGGCTGTGGTGTCTTTCTTACTTTTGTAGAATAATTTCTAAACATCTTCCTATCTTCTGCCATCATTAGGAAAATCAGGGTCAGAACCCATCAGCAAAATGCTAAGAACTATGTCCAACCAATAGGATACACGCTAGACTGTACACAAGCTTCATGCATAGGAAGAATTTATTCATTCCTGAAGTCTCTTCCCTGGTGCACCTAGATGAGAACCAGCATAGTCGTCTCTGAAACACTAGGATGTCTTTGAGATCAGGATGCTAAGAAGGGAGAGCTCTTAGAACTGTCTTGGTATTTGAAAACATCTATATATCTACTCTTCAAGGAGTGCTAGTGGTACAATGATTGAAAGGTTGGTGGTTCAAATGCACCCAGAGCCTCTGCAGCAGAAAGCCCTGGCAATCTGTTTCTGTAAAGATTGCAGCCAAGAAAACCTTACGGGGCAGTTCTACTATTACATGGGGTCACCATGAGTCAGAATCAACTCAATGACACCTAACGACAACATAATCATTCTTCAGTTCTTTATCAACCCCCTAGTTTTCCTATAACTCTTCATACGGGCCAGAAAACAACTGAACTCTTCATATGGGCCAGAGAACAACTGTGTTTGGAATCATATATTTCTGTCTCTCTCTCTCTCTCCACTTGAAAAGATGCAGGTCTCCGGGCAGTTTTCTAAAGAGAATTTTGTTCTAAATTTTTTCTAACCACTTTGACTTACAATTTTAGTTGAGTTATTTCCGATAACAACTTTCAGTTGGGGATCAAGATGTAAATACTTTGAGAATTACTGCTCTTTTTCTTTGTACTATGCAAACATCTAATAAGGACTGCCAGAATTGAGGACCTATGTACTCTATACAGAACAGTTTATAAACCTTATCTGTAGTCTACAAATCTACAATGCAGTTATTATTATCTCTATTTTTTGATGGGGAAACAGGCCCAGATTGGTTAAAGGCCCTGTCTAAAGTCATCCAAGCAAGCTTATTGCCGTCAAGTCAGTCCCAACTCATAGCAACCCCTCCTTGGGTTTCTGAGGCGGTATTGCTACTGGAGTAGATTGCCCAACTTTCCTTCCAAGGAGTGGCTGGTGGGTTTGAACTGCCAGCCTTCTGGTTAGCAGTCAAATGCCTTAAGCACTACGCAACCAGAGCTCTGTTAGCAAATGGCAGAGCTGGGATTCAAACTTTAATCTTTGGCTCCAGGGGTTATTATTTGTTCCATTATCCTATCACAGCCTCCTTCCCTCAGGCTGAGTCATCCTACCAATTTCATGGGTTCTCCATATGCTGCCCACATTGCTAAAACTCATGCATGCAAGCATATGGAGGCACACACATACACACTGTGTTTCATTCTTTTTTTAATATGATTGCTTCCATCCTCCACTCTTTATGCTCTGGGGCCAAAAGTATCTAAGAGTTCCCGGCCTCCCAATGCATTATGGCCTAATAAGTCAGAATCCAGACATCAGAAGTCAGACATGTGTGTATGAATCTGGCTTTCTCTGCTTATTAGCTGTGAAATCTTAGGCAAGTTATTAGATTTCTCTGAGCCTCAGTTTCCACGTCTTTAAAATGGGAATAATAATACCTTTCTCATAGTTATTGTGAGGATTAAACAAGATTATGCATGTAAAACTCTTAGCCCTGTGCATAAAATGTTTGATACACATTAAGTTATTATTCTTATTATTTATTCATGGTATCAACAGAATCAGGGCATAATGATTGGTTAAAAGTGATCAAGAGCAGTGGTTCTC
>NW_006922133.1:1174784-1176619 GCF_000298275.1 Orycteropus afer afer
TGGTGAGTTTGAACTACCAGTCTTCTGGTTAGCAGTCAAGTGCCTTAGGCACTATGCTACCAGAGCTCCCAAACAGGCCATTAGATGAGCAAAAATTGGAGAAAGTGTTAAAATCAGGATGGATTCAAAGAATTGTCATTCCCTCCAGTGCTCAATCAAATGCCATGTCTTTTCCCCCACAAGAAGAAGCTGCATCTACGTGATGATGACTCGCCAATTTTCAATGAGTATAGCGTCTCCATCTTAATATACAGATGGTTCCTAAGCCCATGAATTGCAGTTTTGGAAACCTAGAGGATGTCTGTGAGTTCCGAGGTGGTGTAATAATAATAATAAAAAAAAACAGTCTGAAGCCTCCCATGATTTCTCCAGAGTAACCCCTAGTGTTCACTGATTTGAGACAAAAATGTAGTACTTAAGATGTGGGAGTTAACTTTCATTCAAAAATTGTGCAGTTCATTTCAATCAACCTGAGAAGCAAAATAGCTATTGAAGCCCAGCTGATTCTCAGCCCCAGGTGCTTTGATTCAGATTGCAGCTGGGATTTGTTTTCCTGTGAAGAGGCTGTAGCAACTGCTTCTATCATCTACTGTAAGTACAAATAACAGCAGGAAATCAGGCAGCACAGGCGAAATTAAGCTCTGTAACAAATGATTTGGGTTTTTTCCATGTAACAATCATGGTTTGACCTGAATTGCCTCAATTAAGGGAATTTTGGGGACAGATGCCTTTGGTTCATTCATTATATACACATGAGAGAGAGAAACGGAGAAATGGAGACAAAAGAGGGAGATGAAACAGAAAAGATGACAGAATGTTAATTTGGCATGACATATGTAAGTATGTTTCAGACCAAGTAGATGAGGGACTGTGTGATTTCACTCTTTCCAACCCCTATTCCTCACACTAATATTCCAAGAAATATCACAAACACTGTATTTATGAGAAAGCTCATTATGCCAGTGTGTCCATTTGATGAACTGTGTCACTGATTAATGAAGACTTGAAACAATTGGATTCTGACGCAAAAGAAGTACACAGCTTTTATGAGAAAAAAGTCAAATAATTGGCAGTCCTCCTGCCTTAAATTCTTCCATGACTCAACCCTTAAATATCTATATCTATATCTTTTTACATCATTGGTATTTTCCCATTCACAGACATGTTTCTTAAAAATAATAAAGCTTGTGAAACTAAGGTAAAGAGGCTCTTCTAAATTTTACCTCTTAAGTCTTGAAACATAAAATATATTTTTCCTAGCCCACTCAATGGACTGAAATGAGCTGCACAAGTTACAACTTGTAGGAATTAAACATGGAATGTGGAGGAAGATAATTATGCACCTTCATCTGGTGCACTGAGGCACTGAGGCATTTTGCAGCAAAGTATTATTGTGCTTGGTGGTTGCTTGAGTATATTTTTTGTTTTGTTTCCAAGAAAGTTTTTTTAACTCTTTATTTTGAAGTAAGTTTAGACTTACATAAATGTAGCAAAATTTGTATAGAGTTCCTGTATACCTTTGTCTTAAGCTGGGTTCTCTAGAGTAGTAAAACTAGTGAAGTATATATGCATACATATATAAAGACTTGTCTGTCAGTTTGTCATACTGTCTGTGGTGGCTTGCATGTTGCCGTGAGGCTGAAGGCTATGCCACCAGTATTTCAAATACCAGGGGTTCACCCATGGTAGACAGGTTTCAGCAGAGCTTCCAGACTAAGACAGGCTCAGGAGAAGGAAGGGGCCATCCACTTCTCAAAGAGTTCGCCAGTGAAAACCTTATGAATAGCAGTGAAACGCTGTCTGATATATTACTGGAAAACTTTATGAATAGCCCT
>NW_006922133.1:1176719-1178667 GCF_000298275.1 Orycteropus afer afer
GAAGGTGAGCCCGTTAGGTCAGAAAGCACTCAAAATACTGCTGGGGAAGAGCTGACTCTTCAGAGTAAAGTCGACCTTAATAACACAGATGGAGTAAAGCTTTCAGGACCTTCATTTGCTGATGTGGCATGACTCAGAATGGGAAGAAACAGTTGCAAACATCCATTAATAACAGAATGTATGAAGTATGAATCTAGGAAAATTAGAAGTTGTCAAAATGAAATGGAATGATAAAGATCAATATAGTAGGCATTACTGAGCTGAAATGGACTGTTTTGGGACATTTTGAATCAGACAATCATATGATCTACTATGCCGGGAATGATAAATCGAAGAGGAACGGTGTGGCATTCATTATTACAAAGAATGTTTCAAGATCTATCCTCAAGTACAATGCTGTCAGCAATAGGATAATGTCCATATGCTTACAAGGAAGACCAGTTAATACTACTATTATCCAAATTTATGCACCAAACACCAAAGCCAAAGACCAGGAAATTGAAGATTTTACCAACTTCTGCAGTCTGAAATTGACCTAACATGCAATCAAGATGTGTAGATTATTACTGGTGACTGGAATGCCAAAGTTGGATACAAGAAGAATCACCATTAGTTGGAAATTATGGCCTGTGATATAAATGACAATGGAGATGGAATGATAGAATTCTGCAAGACCAATGACTTATTCATTGCAAATACCTTTTTTCAACAACATAAATGGTGGCTACACATGTAGACTTCACCAGATGGAGTACACAGGAATCAGATTGACTACATCTGTGGAAAGAGGTGATGGAAAAACTCAATATCTTCAGCCAAAACAAGGCCAAGAGCTAACTGTGGAACAGACCATCAACTGCTCATATGGAACTTCAAGTTGAAGCTGAACAACATTAGAACAAATCCATGAGAGCCAAAATATGACCTTGATTATATCCCTCCAGAAGTTAGAGACCATCTAAAGAATAGATGTGATGCATTGAACACCAATGACTGAAAACTAGAGGAACTGTGGTATGACATCAAGAACATCATCCATGAAGAAAGCAAAAGGTCATTAAAAAGACAGGAAAGGAAGAAAAGACCAAGATGGACATCAGAAGATACTCTGAAACTTGCTCTTGAAAGGAGAGTAGCTAAAGCAAATGGAAGAAATGACAAGACAAAAGAGCTGAACAGAAAATTTCAAAGAGCAGCTCAAGAAGACAAAGCCAATTATTGGAATGAAATGTGCAAAGACATAGAGTTAGAAAACCAAAAGGGAAGAACACGCTTGGCATTTCTCAATCTGAAAGAACTGAAGAAAAAACTCAAGCTTCCAGTTGTAATATTGAATGATTCTATGGGCAAAATACTGAATGATGCAGGAAACATCAAAAGAAGATGGGAGGACAACCGGGATCTTAAAAGCTTGCAAGCAGCCATCTAGATGCAACGATGGGTCTCTCCTCATCCAGAGCAAAGAAAAATGAAGAAAACCAAAGATTCATGGAAACGATTAGTCCAAATGACTGGTACACCAAGCATTCCTCAGCCTACACAACTATGAGACCAGAAGAACTAGATGGTGCCTGGCTACCACTGTCAACCACTCGGAGTGGGATCTATGTAGGAGATCCTAGATAGAGAGGGAGAACAATGTGGAACAAAACTCAAAATCATTTGGAAAAACAAAAGAGGGGGCCCAGTTTTGCTGGTCTGATAGGGCCTGGTGGAACCACTGAGACTATGGCCCCTAACTGCCCTTCAGGTCTGGAATGGAACCCATACCTGTGGCTTCCAGCAAAACAAAGGGCAGGCATATGAGTTGAACATTTACCTTAGATAGATACACTCCTTGGAGAGAACAATCATGGGAGAATAGAAGGGCTGTCTATGCACAGGGACATAGCTCAGGAGGCAAGAGTGCATAGAGGGAAGGACACAGGGAAGAGATAACTATGGGGAA
>NW_006922133.1:1180002-1186004 GCF_000298275.1 Orycteropus afer afer
GAAATTGTCAAACAATGTCATTAATATCACACACAAGTAAAATCTTCCTGAAGATAATTCAAAAATGGTTGCAGCTGTATATTGACAGGGAACTTCCAGAAATACAAGATAGATTCAGAAGAGGATGTAGAATGAGGGATATCATTGCTGATGTCAGATGGATCTTAGCTGAAAGCAAAAAATACCAGAAAGATGTTTACTTTTGTTTTATTGACTATGCAAAGGCATTCGACTGTGTGGATCATAACAAATTATGGATAACATTGAAAAGAATAGGAATTCCAGAACACTTAATTGTGCTCATGAGGAAACTAAACATAGACCACGAGGCTGTTGTTTGAACAGAACAAGGGGATACTGTACAGTTTAAAATCAGGAAGGGAGTGTATCAGGGTTGAATAAGTTTCATCATACTTATTCAATCTGTATGCTGAGCACATAATCCAGGAAGCTGGACTATATGAAGAAGAATATAGTTTCAGGATTGGAGGAAGGCTCATTAACAACCTGTGATATGCAAATGACACAACCTTGCTTCTGAAGATGAAAGACTACACTTCTGCGTCATGGATTACATCTCAACATAAAGAAAGTGAAAATCCTCACAACTGGACCAATAAGCAGCATCAAAATAAATGGAGAAAAGATTGACGCCAAAGATTTCATATTAGTTGCACAATCCACACCAATGGAAGCAGCAGTCAAGAAATCAGACAACATACTGCACTGGGCAAATCTGCTGCAAAAAAACCTCTTTAAAGTACTGAAAAGCAAAGATGTCTCTTTGAAGACTAAGGTGCACCTAATCCAAGCCATGGTGTTTTCAATCACCTCCTACGCATGTGAGAGCTAGACACTGAATAAGGAAGACCAAAGGAGAGTTGATACTTTTGAGTTATGGTGCTGGCGAAGAATACTGAAAGTAACATGGGCTGCCAAAAGAACTAACAAATCTGTCCTGGAAGAAGTGCATCTGGAATGCTCCCTGGAAGTGAGAATGGCCAGACTCTGTCTCATGTACTTTGGTCACGTTGTCAGAAGGGACCATTCCCTGGAGAAGCATATTATCCTTGGTACAGTGGAGGATCAGTGAAGAGGGGAAGGCCCTCAATGAGATCGATTGAGACAGTAGCTGCAACGATGGGCTTAGATACAGTAGGGGTTATGAGGCTGGTGCAGTACAGCACCTATGTTCTGTTGTACATAGGGTTGCTATGAGTCAGAGACGACTCGATGGCACTAACAACAACATATATATATAGAGAGAGAAGGAGCCCTGGTAGCATAGTGGTTAAGCATTTGGCTGCTAACTAAAAGGTCAGCAATTTGAACCCACCAGCCACTTGGTGGGTGAAAGATGTAGCAGTCTGCTTCCATAAAGAGTATAGCCTTGGAAATCTATATGGCAATTCTACTCTGTCATACAGGGTCACTGTGAATTGGAATCAACTCTGAGGCAATGGGCTTGGTTTTGGTTTTTCATAGAGATATTTACTTCAAGGAAATGGCTCACACTGTTCTGGAGGCTGGCAATGACCAAATCTGTGGGTCAGACATCAGACTACAGACTTCTGATTCACCTGATTGTAGGGGGCTGACAAACCGAGTCAGCAGGTCTGATAGCAGGCTGCTCTCACACAGGGCTCTGGGAGCTGGAAAATCCCAAAATTTGCGAGTCAGAGAGCAGGCTGCCGGCTCACATTCCAAGAACTGGAGGTCAGATGATGATGAGTTAAATGCAGGACCAAGAAAGGACTAGCTTTGCCAGAACGTCCATATATATTGGATGCAGGACACACCCTCAAAAAAATGCCTGTTTCAACTGACTGGCTGCTCACATCAGATCACAAAATGGAAGATAATTACATAATATCTGCCAAACCACTGAGAATCATGGCCTAGCCAAGTTGACACATAACTTAAACCATCATAACCCTTCACCCAGCTTCCCCTACTGTTACCATCTTACATAACAATACTACAATGATCAAAACCAGAAAATTAGCACTGGTACAGTACTATTACCTAAACTACAAACCTTATTCAGATTTGGCCAATTTTTTCCACTAATGTACATTTTCTGTTCCATGATCTGATGCTCCTTAATAAGCAGCCACCATTGTGTCTACTCCAATGCATGGGGACCCCATGTGGGTCAACAGAACTGTGCTCTTTAGGTTTTTCTTTTGTTGTTGGTCCATCTTCCACTTTATTTCTACTTTGTTTCCTTAACTGTTTTTGTTTTTAACTTTTCATTGTGATTTTGGTGAAAGTTTACAGAGCAAAGTCTCTGTAATTTTCCACTCAACAGTTCATACACTTTTTGTTTCATGACATTGATTACAATCCCCATAATGTAATAACTCTCTTCTCACTTCCTCCTGTGGTTACCTTTTCCTTGTGTCCTTCTTTCCTGTGCATTCCTGCCTTCTGAGCTTCCTCCCTGTGCAAATGCTGACCTTCTGATCTCCCTAGAGAGTGTACCTACTGTTAGGCCGAAGTAAACCCAAGCCACCAATATGTCAGTTGGCAGCTTCCTCCAGGTGTCAGGCCCTGATGAGACAGCCTGATAAGACAACCAAAGTGACAGAACCCGCCCAGGCTGGAAAGTCCCATGCAATGACAAACTTCCTCCTGTGAAGCCCCCTCATGCTAATTAAGTGCAGACCCGTGCTAACAGCTAACTGGACCCTGTCATTTCCTTAGAGGACCCTGTCATTTACTTAGTGTCCCCAATTAGGTCCTCTCTGGGTCTATAAGAATCTATCCCCCCTGCCTGGGGGTGCGACTTCTCTGGCCTTGATGCTAGGGCACGAGAACCTCGCCCGGGAGTGCTAAGAAACTGCTTCTCTGAAACAACTCCGTGTCCTGGTGTCTCGGCAGCTCTGCATTACACCTACCTGGTGTAATTGTTCACCTTGCAGGGCTGTTTATTGTTTGGCTAAAAGTTAAGCCACAGGGAATGAGTTCAATTGCAGGACTGAAAGGGGATGAGGGACCATAGTCTCAGGGAATTCACTAGTTTCTATCAGAAAAGTAAGCTTGGTCTTTTTATTATTATTATTTTGAGCTCTGTTCCACATTTTCTCCCACTGTATCCAGGATATCTAATTTTGATCCCTTTTTGAGTGGTTGTAGCCGGGCACCATCTAGTTCTTCTGGTCTCAGGGTTGTGTAGGTTGAGGTTCCCATGGTCCACTAATCCCTTGGACTAATTGTTTCCATGCATCTTTTATTTTCTTCACTTTTCTTTGCTCCAGAGGAGATACCAATAGTTGCATCTCAGATGGCCGCTCAAAAGCTTTTAAGACCCTAGTCACTACTCACCAAAGTAGGATGTAGAAAAAGGTTTTTGCGTAGTATGTTATGCCAATTGAGCTTGATGTCATCCACGACCATGGTCCTAAGCCCTCAGGCTCAGCAACTCACTCCCTCAAGGTGTTTGATTGTGGCTAAGAAGTTATCATTACTGTGCCCCCTGTTAGTTCTATTTTATATATGGACATTTTTATAGCATATACAAACACTTATGTACAAATATCATCTGCAAATCTATATTTGGTCATAGGTATATTCCCTTTCACCTATGCATACTTGATCACCTTGCCTATCTACCTATGTATCCACCAGTAGTTTAATGTTTGCTATTACCAATAATGTAGTACTGTTTATATGAAAGTATTTACCTTTGTCGTCTGGATCTTTTGTGCACCTCTTTGTCTTCCTTTTCTTTAGTGCAGTTGTGCTGATCACCTGCTTTTGGTACATTGCCTTATTCCATAGAGTTCCCAATGGCTATTTTGGGGGAGGGTTGTCGTTATTTTATTTTATTTTTGTTGTTGTTGATATTGAAAATATATACAGCAAAACTACACCAATCCAACAATTTCTACATGAACAATACAGTCACATTAATTACAGGCTTCACGTTGTGGATCCATTCTATCAATGGTTTGTTTTCCAGAAGTAGATTGCCAGGATTTTCCTCTGAGGCAGCTCTGGGAGGAATGGAATTTTCAACTTTTTTAAGGTGCCTTCAATCTGGAACAGTTCCTCAGTTTTATCTTGTCTTTCCTGGCCTTGACACTTTTGAAGAGTATTAGTCAACTATTTTGTAGAATGTTCATGAATTTGAGTTTCCTTGATGTTTTCTCATAATTAGATTGAGGGTATGCATTTTTAGCAAGAAAACCATAGAAGTGATAATGTGCCCTTCTCGGTGCATCATATCAGAGGGTGCATGATGTTGACATGCCTTATTACTGCTGGGATTAACCTTGATCACTTGGTTAAGGTGTCACTGCTGGCTTACTCCACAGCAAAGTTACTATCTTCCCCTTTATAATTAAAAAATGCCTTAGGGGAGATAGCCTGTTTCTCCTTAAATTTTCAGTTAGTGATCTAACTTTAGCATCCATCAGTGGATCCTGCCTTGCAGGTAATTAAAAAAAAATCAGTACTTGTTCAAAGAGCCAAACAGAAGACTCTGGAATGGTCACACATGAGATGGTAATAGCAATTCAAACAAGTGTGTGGAGGCAATTCTCTCACTGGAGAAATGCAAGAACAGGGCATTTGGACATCAGAAATTTGTGTTGTTCTATTTCCTGGATTGGGATTGGTTAGAGAAGATGTCTCTAAGCCATTAGGAAACATGGGTAGGCTTATCTTTTACTGGAGAAAATTTTCTTTTCCATCTCTCCTCAAACAAGAAGCAAAATATCCCATTGAATTGTCCCATATGACTTTGACCTCAGCCCCACCCCAGATGATCTTCCAATTGGCTCACGTCCTTTGATTTTGCAACTAACAACCCCCCTCACCTCCATTACCACCCAACCTTGTGTGGAAAAATTTGCAGAGGCTTATTTTCTCATAATCTTCCAGGACTTGGAGCGATTTCAAGGTGCATTTCTTCATTTTTAAAAGAAGCTATCAATGTCGACGATGAACTCACTATCATCTATCTCATGAAGAACTAACAACTGGCTGCCTTGAACAGCTCTTGCCTTTTTGTAGGCATACTGGAGCTAGCTTAAACCCAGAAATGTTCCTGAAAACTACTGCTTAATTGTCCTCCAGTAAAATATTCCTATAGAATTAAACCTGTACCAGAATGGAAAGGCAGTTCTGAGAAGCCCCTGCCCTTGACAAAAAACTTTTTTCAAACCAAACAGAAGACAATTTTGATGTGTTCAAAGGAGCAGAAGTAAAAAAAGAATTAGATTAAAGTCTTGCGTTTTCTTTTTTGACCTGCTGTTAAATATTTCTGTGACCTTAGTGTATCTTCTACCGAGTGGGGGCAGCATCCTTGCAGTGTGTAACCCCCTCAATAACTCCTTCCTAGATGCCCCAAATCACAATTTGGACTCTTCCAAACCTAGAGGTAGAAGTAGTTCAATGAGAGGAAACTGTTTAGGGACAGCTGAGATCCTCTGGTGTTCTCATCCACCCTCAGATTTGGGGCTGTTATGAACTGCAGTGGAATCTTCAGAGCAGATAATCACCAAAGGGCTATTCTTGCCAAGCAAAGATAATTAGGCTGGCTCTGAAGATGTGTTACAGGTTGTCATTTTAGGAATGATGATAGGGGAAGACTCACCCAGGCTGCCTCTCATTTAGCCCCATCCGTAACCATCAACACTCATGACGTGACTGGCTTGACTAGCCTAAGTAGGACTAACTAAGGTCAAAGAACATTGCTTCTATGGGTCCACTTGGAAATCAAGGCTTTGACTGCCTAACTCCAATTGCATTTACTGGCCCCAACCATTTGTAAAATTCCCACATCAGCACTTTATAAAGGGCAGTTTGTCGGTTTGATCAGGGAATCCCTGAAAGAAAAGATTATTAGTTACTATTTCCCTAATTTGACTCAATGGCAGTATTTTTGTATTTCCCTAATTAGTTCTGGTAGCATAGTGCCTAAGGCACTTGACTGCTAACCAGAAGGCTGGCGGTTCAAACCCACCAGCCACTCCTTGGAAGGAAGGTTGGGCAAT
>NW_006922133.1:1187173-1198636 GCF_000298275.1 Orycteropus afer afer
GACTCATAGCGATCCCCATTGGGTTTCCAAGACTATAAATCTTTATGGAAGTAGATCACCCCATCTTCCTTCTGAGGAGCAGCTGGTGGGCTTGAACCACTGGCCTTCTGGTTGGCAGCTGAATGCCTTATCCACTGTGCCACCAGAGGTCCAAGGAAGGGTAAATAACACCTACTGGGCACCTACTGTGTGCCAGCTACTTTCACTTATTGCAACATTTAATCTTCATGGCAACCCTGCAAGTTAAATAGTACTGGCTCATTTTATGAATGAGAACTGAGAGCAGAGAAGTTGAGAAACCTAGAACAGCTAAACCAAAAACCAAACCAAACCCACTGTCATCTAGTCAATTCCAACTCCTAGCAACCTCCATTGGGTTTCTGAGGCCACAAATCTTTATGGAAGTAGATCGCCATGTCTTCCTTCCACAGAGTGGGCTAGTGGGTTTGAACCACCAATCTTCTGCTTAGCAGTCAAATGCCTTAGGCACTGCACTACCAGAGCTCCTTTAGAACAGCTAAGTGGAATTCGAACACAGGTTGGTTGACTCCAAAGTGTTCTATACATTTTAGACTATCCCACACTGTTTTAAAGGAGCTCTGGTGGCTATTGCCTAAGGCATTGGCCTGCAAACCCACCAGCCACTCAGTGGAAGAAAGATGGGGCATTCTACTTCCATAAAGATTTACCGCCTTGGAAACCCAATGGGGGTCGCTATGAGTCAGAATTGACTGGATGGCGGTGAATTTTTTGGTTTACGAGACTGCTTTTATGAGTCTCTCCCCTTATTCCCTATGGACCAAGAGTAAGTTTGGAAAACATCCTTTCTATACATATTGATCCAACTGGGGGCATTCTTTCGAACCATGGTTCTCATTAGAGGACCCACTGTTGGAAACTGTCTTAGATCTTATGGGCTCCACTCTCCCCCGCTTCAGTCAGAAGTATAAACACACCTCCTGGTTGTATTCACACGTTCTCTGAATAGTAAAATGATGTGTCCGGCAGCCCTTCTGGGCCTTCTGTGTGTCTCCTGACAGCTTTAGGTGGAGCTGAACACTCCATGAATTTTTCTGAGACCTCAGACATAAAATCAACACCCAGAGAATTTTCCAGCAATGGCTGAGAATTCAACAGACTCAAACCACTTAAAATACCATTGAAAAGCTGAGAATTTGTGTTTTTCCTTCTCTTTTTTTTTTTTTCTCCTAATTTTCCTTCTCTGAAGTAGATAAACAAAATCTTTTATTTTCTCATCAAAACACACATCATTAACTGCTAATCAACTCAAGGCTCAGAAATCCCTGAGAAACCTCTCAGTTTTCAGAAATGCCAGCAAGAAATAAAGTACCGTTGATCGAACCCTGGCTAATGGGACCAGGTCGGCCTCGGGGGCTCCAGGTGCCAGGGACAGCGCCATAAAGTGAGATCAACAAGTCGGCCCTCTGTTTGCTGGTCATGAAAGACAGAGCCCACTGGATCAGAAGTGTTAATGCCTCCCACCCTGACAGGGTCACAAGGGCCTGGATTGCCAAGAAAACAAGGTGGAGAGACCTGAGCCCCCCAGCCAAGGGCAGTTGGAGGCCAGTAAGTCTCAGAAAGGAGACACAGCTGGTCTGGGACACGACTGAGGCTCCTACCATGAGCCGGAGGAGGATGACTGACTGATTGACTCAAGTTAATTTCTGGTCTAAACAGGCTCCCCCAAACTGAGCACTGTTCTTTTCCAACCATCAGTGAAGGCAACAGGTTTGGGGTATGATGTAGGCAGTAGTAGGCCTCACTACAGCTCTCTGGGCTGGGGCAGTTGTCCTGGGTTTATGAAGGAAAGCTCCATGAGGTGGACAAGGAGAGAAGCAGAGCTATCCAACAGGCTTAGAATGATGTGGAGGGCAACACAGGAAGACCCACCCAAACCGCCTGTTGAATGCCAAGGGGTCTTAGTAATTACATTTCACTGAATTCAACAAATCTGGGGTGGATCATAGTATGTAAAAGTGGGTGGGATAGAAAAGTGGGGGATACAGGGGCCACTTAGCAGTGCCATATTTATCAGTCATGATTTTGATCCTAACGAAGACCCTGACAATCCATGACCTGTAGAAAGGTACCTTCTTGCTGAGGGCTGAAATTGAAATAGACACTTTGAGTCTCGTGTGGAGAATGAGACGTATGACCAGTAACTGAGTCTAGCAGTCTCCCAAGCAGGGGCGATTTCCTTGTGACTGCCAAGAGGCACCATGGCCCAGTGGTCAAGAGCATGGGCACTGGAATTACACTGCATGGGTTCACATTCCAGTTTTGCCCTTACTAGCTGTATGGTATAGTGGTTAAGACATACAGTTGCTAACCAAAGGGTCGGTGGTTCGAACCCACCAGCCATGCCATGGAAAAAAGATGAGGCAGTCTGCTTCCATAAAGATTTATAGCCTTGGAAACCCAATAGGGGTAGCTATGAGTCAGAATTGACTAAATGGCAGTGAGGGTTTTTTTTTTTTTTTTGATTTTTTGACAAGGAGCCCTGGTGGTGCAACAGTTAAGCACTTGGCTGCTAACTAAAAGGCTGGCGGTTTAAACATACCCAGTGGCTTCACAGGAGAAAGACCTGTCAATCTGGTCTTTTAAAAATTACAGCCTAGAAAACCCTACAAGGCAGTTCTGTGTCACATAGAGTCGCTGTGAATCAGAATCAAGTCAATGACACATAACAACAACAGCCATGCCCATATGACATGGGGCAAATGACTAACCTCACAGTGCCTCCATTTTCCCATCTGTGAAATGGCCTGAACAATGGTATCTACATCTTAAGGTTGCCATGAGGATTTAATGAGTTAATACAGTGTGTCCCGAAAATTTTAGTGTCATTTTCTTTCAAAATTTCAGAAGTATAAAGCCTACACACATAAAAATCAACCTTCAAAAGTTCAATTATTAAAATGTATTTTACACTTAAGTAGTTTTATTATTTTTTTTAAAAATTTTTATTGTGATTTGGGTGAAAGTTTACAAGCAAATTCATTTTCCATACAGCAGCTCACACACATTTTGCCTCATGACATTGATTGCAATTTCTCACAATGCAAAAGTTCTCTTCCCACTTCCTCCCCACAGTTACCTCTTCCCTATGTCCTTCCCTCCCATGCACTCCTTCCCCCCTAAGCTGTCTCCCTGTGCATACACAGCCCTTCTATTCTCTCATGATTAATCTCTCCAAGGAGTGTATCTACCTAATGTAAATGTTCAGCTCATATGCCTGTCTTTGGTTGGCTGGAAGCCACAGGAGTGGGTTCAATTCCAGACCTGAAGGGCAGCTAGAGGTCATAGTGTCAGGGGTTCCACTAGGCTCTAACAGACCAGCAAACCTGGGCCCTTTTTTTTTTTTTTATGATTTTGAGTTTAGTTCCACATTGTTCTCCCACTCTGTCAGGATCTCCTGCACTGATCCCCCTCTGAGTGGTTGACAGTGGTAGCCGGGCACCATCTAGTTCTTCTGGTCTCATAGTCATATATGCTGAGGATTGCATGGTGTATCTGAAGCTGTTTTTTGTATGGGGAAAGCCCATGAAACAGTACCGGCAATATAGGTAATGTCTATTTCTATTCTTACCGGTGTGAACTCCGGGGAAGCTAGACTTGACTTTCTTCTGTGGGGCAAACGAAAGGCCTGAGAATGCCTTCTTGGCAAATGCCAAGGGTTTGCTTTATTTCTACCAAAGTTAGGATTCCATTCACAGGGAAAGAATCAGTACAAGGAACATTTCCCCAGCCTATAAGGTAGTATCTGTAGTTAAGGGTTCACAGGATAGCTCAAAGAAGGGCCAGATGGATGTTAAAGCTCACTGCCATTGAGTCGACTAAACTCATAGCAACCCCTCCTTAGGTTTCGGAGGTGGTATCACTTTGGAAGTAGATTGCCCAATCTTCCTTCCGAGGAGTGGCTGGTGGGTTTGAACCGCCAGGCTTCTGTTTAGCAGTCAAATGCCTTAGGCACTATGCCACCAGAGCTCCCAGATGGATGTTAGTAGGAGCTAAAATTTCCTGGGATGAGGAAAGCTCTAAGACTTCTTTCTTCATCATGAAATTCCTGGAAGAAAGGCCTTTGGGAAAATGCCATTTGAAAAGGCCTTCTAAACCAGCTCCTTTAACATCTCCAAATGGTACGACTTGCGTGATTTCAAAATATGTACCCCCTACTCACCAAAATTTCTGTCCTCAGCAACCTGTTGCACTGCCTGAAATGACACCATTACAGTCTCAAATGCAGACTCCCCAGGGAGCACTAAGTGATTGTAGTCATCAACACTGGAGTATGACTGTTTAATCAGCTGCTTTCCCCTAACAGCTAGCTAAGTGGCTAAGAAAGAAAGAATAGCAATTCGAATTGCAGCAAAGGCAGGTTGAATTTGCAAACCGGGTCAGGCCAGGGAAGAGCTGGTTACTCTAGGGAGGGTTCCAGGAAGATAAGAGGAGAAACTTGAAGAAGAAGATAAGACTAGAAAGGAAAGAGAAGCAGTCTTGAAACAGTACCTGCTTTCTTCCTTTATGTGCATGGTGAGCCCATGCACAACGGGATTGGACTACTGTGACCCACAGGGTTTCCACTGGCTGATTTTCAGAAGTAGCTCCCCAGGCCTCTCTTTTACTCTGTGTTAATCTGAAAGCCCCGCTGAAGCACTCAAGCCTCCACTGAAGACTAGTAGTGGTGGTTGTTCTTGAGGTGTGCTGGCCAGGACTCGAACCTGGGTCTCCCACACGGAAAGCAAGAATTCTGCCGCTGGACCACCCATGTCCTCTTTTCTCCCTTAAGTGCCACAAAAGTGCTAGGCATTTTAGTAAATAGTTCACAAGTGATTGTTGAGTCACAACCACCCAGAACGTTTCTACTTTACTACTGAATGTTGCTGAATTCTAACTTGCTTGTTTTCTTCCCAAAAGGATTGCCAGCCCCTCACCATAAACTTGTGAAGTAATTTATATTCTTCACAATTAGGTTCCCTTAAGAAGAATCATTCAGTAATGTAATTAAAAATAAAAACCTTAACTCCTCATCTTTAAAAGGCTATAGTAACAACATTTCCTGGATAGGATATAGCATTTCAAGCTTCTTTTTTAATTTTGTCTTATGCACAAGATGGTGCTTTAGTGGTAGACGTTAATTGCACTAAAATGGTAATACAAAACTCGCAGCCATATATCTTATACTTGCTTAGATCAATGCTGTGATTATAATTAAGAATGCATGCTTGTGTCTAGGATAAATCTTCATATTGTGACATGCAAAGTAAGATTTAAGATAATTATTTTCTTTCTAGTCTACCCCTAAATCAAAGGTGAATGTGTGGAAAGGGAATTTTTTTTTTCTTTGAAACTAAGAGTATAGTGACCTGCCCTTAGCTAGAAGCCACTGATCTGACTCATGCAAACTTGTGGAGAACTGCCAAGAATGTAGATTTGGGGTAGCAAAAATATGCTATTAAATTGCATGTGCAATAAAGGGATTTCAAACACCATCAGGTGCCCGATTCTAGGCATCAAGGGTGTTCGTGAGCACCCCCAATTTTGATTGTGCAATTAGGTGGAGGGAACTGGGAGGCGCTTTCCAAAGGGACCAGTCCATGGAGAAGGATATTGTGTTTGGTAAAGTAGAGGGTCAGCAACAAACAAGACAACCCTCGACAAGAGGGATTGATATAGTGGCTGTGACAATGGGCTCAAGTATGGCAACAATTGTGAGGAGAGTGCAGGCCCAAGCAATGTTTCATTCTTTTGTGGCTATGAGTCTGAACCGACTCAATAGCACCTAACACTGGGAGGTGTTGGGAAAGGAACAGAAGTGATGGCGGTGGTATGTGAGAGTTAATGTCGGAATGAAAGGCTCTGGCACCACTTGACATGTTCCCTTGTGGCTGGGATTAACGTTGACAGAAGGAGCCCAGAAGATGGAATGCCTGCCCTCGGCTGAAGAGTTCCCATGAAAACAGAGACAATGTCTGTCTTTTTCCCACTGCATCTCCAGGGTCTAGCACCTGGTGTGCATCCACAGATATGTGTTGTCTGAACGAATGACTCGCTTCCCTCACGTGAGTCCCAAAGCTAGAAAGATGTGGGGTATGGAGGCCCATGCTCTCCTATCAAAGAAGCTTGTAGGATCCAGAAACATGTATAGCAAGTGAGGTGGCAAGTAGAGGGCACATGAAAAAATAGTTGCTGTCCAGTCAGTTCTAAGGAGCTCTGGTCGTGTAGTGCCTAAGGCACTTGACTGCTAACCAGAAGGATGGCGGTTCAAACCCACCAGCCACTCCTCGGAAGGAAGGTTGGACAATCTACCTCCATGGTGATATAGCCTCAGAAACCCAAGGAGGGGTCGCTATGAGTTGGATCTGACTCGACTGCAGTGAGACTGAGTCAATTCTAACCACGTTGACCCCATGTGTTTCAGAGTACAGCTGTGTTCCATAAGGTTTTCAATGGCTGTGATCTTTCAGAAGTAGACCACCAGGTCTTTCTTCCAAGGCACCTCTGGGTGGATTCAAACCACCAACCTTTTGATGAGTAGCCAAATATTTAACTATTTGTGTCATCCAGGGACTCCCCCATAAATACCTTCTGAGATATTCAAGATACCAAGACAAAAGAAGAAAATAGAATGTTTCTTACCCTCAGAAACTGAAAGGAAAAGGGAAAAGCAGGAGGTAAGCAGTGTCTGAGCAAGAGCTGGGAGGCTGAGGGGTCCGGTTAGACTGGGATGAGGACACAGGGCTAGCCAGGTGGGGTGGAGGAGTTTTTAAAGAGGCTATCACCTTAGGGTCAGCTCCCTGTTAGAGCAGAAAGGAAATCATATTAGAAGGCCAAGCTGGACAATGTAGTTGTGCGGTCTGCAAAAAGCCAAGGGAAATGTATTTTGGTGCTGGTCGATGACGAGGGCGAAAATGAAGACATGGATGAAGCTCATGTGTGGAGTCCCGAGCCTCTAGGTCTGAGCACCACATTGAACAGCTGAATTCCTGGTGAAGGCTCCGCTCTGCCTCTTCCCCGTATGGTTCTGATTACGGGGGGTTGGAGCTTGATTTCCTGCTTTCTTTTTAGGAGAAATTAATAAGCAAAGGAAGATGTGCACATGACCAAATCTCCTCAGGCTGGTCAGTGAAAACAGAATGGGGCATTTTATTTGTTTTCATAAGGGGTCAAGAGTAACCTTCTCACTGGTCTTTGTTCCGTGTTGTTTTGGAAAGTGAAGAACCCAAACAGGAAACCATGCCTCACTGGGCATGGTGTCCTTGTGAGTTCTCTGCTGTCCTCTGAGCCTTGTGACTGGCTTGAATGCCATTTGAAACCCAGCAGGCACATTTGACAAATCCCTCTACTCCCTCTTCAGACTTGGAGTTTAAAAACCAAACTCACTGCTCTGCATTTAACCCTCCTTTCCATGAAAGTTTCCAGGAAAGTTCAGCAAGGGAACAAAAAACTGTGAATGTCCACAAGGATTCCAAACAACAGCAACAATAAATCTAATATTTGAAAAAAAAAAAAAAAAAAACCCAAAAACCTACACCCAAACAGTTTACAGTTAAAAATGCCAGCGCTTTCCCTAGCTTGAGGCAAAAATGACTTTTTTATTATATGGAGAAAAGGAGCATGAAATCTCACAGGCCCTTGCCAAAGCTGAAACTCTCTGGGTACGCTTTAAGAAGGGGCAGGACGTTGAGCGGGCCATGGAAGGCATGCTGTTTAATTGGAAGTGCATGGGTCTTGTTGGCTCCATCTTTCCAATATTCACCAAGATCTCCCCTGCTTGGTCTCTTTTGTTCCCCGCGGGGAGATCTCTGGCGTCAGCAGAGGTTCTTTTGTGGGGAACAGAAAAAGAAGAGGGCAGGCTCACCAGAGCTGACCAGAACGTTCTGACAAAGCCAGTCTTCTGGTTCTTGCTTCACAGTCCCATCACGCCAACTTCCTATGGATATTTATATTATAAGGAAAACAGAAAAAAGTTGCCATCACATTGACCCTGACTCATGGTGATTCCAACGCATGGTGACCCCATGAGTGTCAGAATAAGGCTGTGCTCCATACACTTTCCAATGGCTGATTTTTCCAAAGTAGATTGCCAGAACTTTCTTCAAAAGCACCTCTGGGTGGACTCAACCCTCCAACCTCCCAGTTAGCAGCCAAGAATGTTAACCATTTACACCACCCAAGAGCTCCATTTAGATTACAGAAATTCTTTACTTAAGAAACAGATGTGTTCCAAGCAGAGAGACTTTTGGCTATGGGTTGTGAGGCCAAGTTGTCTGGCTTCATATGCTGGATCTGCCACTTACTACTGTGAGTCCTGGGCAAGTTAATTAGGTCTTCTTAGAATAACTTCTTTATCTGTAAAATGGACTTAAGAAGGCCAATCCTGAAGCGTGGCTAAGGAGTTTGGGGGAATGCATGTAAAGTAATGGCCAATCAAAATCTGCTTTTCCTGTGACTTCAATGGCGAAATTCACAGGAAGAGGCCCCTTGCTCTTGAGTTGAGACTTTTGATCATAACAAAGTTATCAAGATGAAATTCAGCCTCTTCAAATTTCAGAGGGACTTGAATATTTTGAAATTTTGAGAGTTCAGGTAACTACCAGTTAGTTTATATACATGTTGCCACCCAATCAACTCCAAGTCAGGGTGACCCTAGGTGCTTCAATTCTAACTCATGGTGACCTCATGTATATCAGAGTCGAACTGTGCTCCACAGGGTTTTTAATGGCTAATTTCTTGGAAATAGATTGACAGGCTTTTCTTCTGAGGCCCCTCTGAGTGGACTGAAACCTCCAACCTTTCAGTCAGCGGCTGAACACGTGAACCATTTGCGCCACTGAGAGACTTCAGACTTTGCACATTTCTTTGTGTGCCTGTGTGTTTCTTTACACATTTCTTAAGAACAAAGTGTCACATACTGCCTTTCCTTAACAACACAGGACACACTTGCTTAGCAACCAAATTCTTTAGCATCCATAGAAGATAGGTCAAAAGCTGGGACTCAATATAGAAAGATCCCATAGGGTCCTGGTTCAACACAGATTGGGCATGAAACCTGGGATGTTAAGTCCCTGTCAGATACCAAGCAAAACAGCCCACTGGTTTTGTCTTTTATTTTTCAAGCGATCACAACTGGTAGAGTAGGAGATGTCCAGGGCACCCCCTTCATGCACTGTTCTGATGAGCGTGTCAGGATGGATTAAGGTTCATACCCAACACAGGGCCCATTGAAGGCAGCCAGGCTCATGCAAGAAGGAACCCACCCAACCCTGCTCTTGCTTTCAGACACTGAACATGGCTGTTAAAATGTTAATGTGCAATTGCCCCCAGAGGGAATATTTCTTAACATTAAAAAAAATTGCATTAATATAACCTACAGCCAAATTAAGATATGGTGGATAAGATAAATAAATAATAAATCTGGAGGAAATGGTACCGGAATATTAATGTCAATTAGAAGCATCCAAAGGAATCATTGTTACTGGTTCCTTTAAAGAATAAAATCCTTTTCTCCTACAAGGAGATTGGCCCTTCTCAGCAATGAAGATTATCGGAAGGGAATGGGTAATGCTGGGCTGTGAAGCAAAGCATTAATAATTGGACACATAGCAGTTAAGAGCACAGGCCTTTCAGAGACACCCATTTGAATCTGTCTCCACATCTTTGCAGACCTTCACACAGAGAGAGATTAAGGGCCTTGGAAAGCCTCAACTGGGAGAAAGCAAAAAGGTTGTAGACATTGTAATGGTATGTGCCGACCTTGAAAGAGGGCTTTTTAGCTCCCTGGGGAGTTCAGAGACATACCTATAAATGATGTGAGCAATGTAGGCTGAAGTGGGAGTCACAAAATTACCACAGGGAAATCTCTCTGCCTTGTTGTGGTGGTTGTTATTGTTGTTAGTTGCTATCAAGTCAGCTCCAACTCATGGCGACCTTATGTATAACAGAATGAAACATTGTCCCGCCTGTGGCATCTTCATGGTCACTGGTACATTTGCGTTTCTGCCTTACACCACATAAACAAGGACAAAATGTGAAGTGATACCACCAGCAAGAGGGAAAATTGGGCTGTGGCTTTTGAGTCCAGATATTGGGTTCTAATCTGAGCTCCTCAGGGTCAAGAACTAGGTCTTTAATTTCTAAAACCCCAACACATAGCACTTCAAATTTGAATCAGTGAAATCTCTTGAATCCTTACCAGTGTCAGTGAGTGGGCCCCATCCATGTCCATTTAATGAATAATTAAAAAATTATGAACGATCCAAATCAATGGTGCTGCATCACATAATGAACTTCCCATGTTTTGATGAGTGCAGTTTAATGTGACTTGTTCATTGTATTTTGTGGTGGATTTTGTAAAAGTAATGAAGATTTAGTAATGTTTGCCACCATCAGCTCTTTGCTAGTAAACGCCGTCCTGTGTCTGCACACTCCGTGTATCACTGACTCTCAGATGCTTTACTGTGGGACAGCAGTGTGGGGAGGCAACAGGAAAATGCTGGAGCACAAAGACTGGTTGTATCGGAAGAAAGCTATCCACTTCCAGTCCACATCAGCTTCCTAGGAAGCAATGTTCATAACCTGTGTTACTGTGTGAGGGTAAAATTCCCACTAAAGTGAGTCTCCTTGGAAGCCACCCATGATATTTTTTTGCAGGAAGACTTTTTTTGATAATGACTACACTGTTTGAAAGTCACATTCTTAATTAACAAGAATAAAAATAAAATGCAAGCAAGGTTCCAGCCCAAAATGCAGAACCTGAATCCAATTATAAGGAAGCATCAGACCAACCCAAATCAAGGAACATGTTATGAAACAATGGGATTGCACTCTTCAAAATATGCCAACGGCATGAAAAACAAAGACTGAGGAACTGTTCCAGATGAAAGGGGACTAGAGACAGAACAACTGAAATGCAACGCTTGATCCTGGATTGGATCATGGATTGTTTTAATACAAAGTGCTCTGAAGGACAATATTGAAACAATTAGCAAAATTTAAATATAAACTCTCTACTAGATAATGGTGTTGTATCAATGTTTAATTTCCTAAATTGGATAATTGCACTGTGGTTTTGTAAGAGAATGCCATTACAGACTGAAATATTTAGAGGTAAAGGGTCACAATGTGTGCAATTTAATCTCAATGGTTTAGTAAATAATGAATAATAATAAATAATATCTATACATATATGGAGAGATTTTGGGGTATGTTAAAGGTAGCTAGTGTTACCTCAACCAATACTCTGTCACACCAATTACTTTGGGTTCGCTTATCTTCTGAAAAATATTAATAAAAGAAATCTAGATGAAAAGTCTATGGAAGTCTGTTGTGCTATTCCTGCCATTTTTCTGTAGATCTGAATTTCTTTTCAAAAACAAATTTAAAAAAGAAGAAGAAGAAGAAGACACACACCCAGGTAAGGACCATATCCCTGCTTAACAT
>NW_006922133.1:1200906-1202010 GCF_000298275.1 Orycteropus afer afer
AGCTGCTTGTGGTAGATCCCACCATGGAGTTGATTGCCAGTCTCATCATGGGGAATAACTACTACCAGCTTCCCAGCCACTCAACCAGGCCCAGCCAAGTTGACATACAAACATAACTAACACACAGTGTTTCTAGAAGAAAGGATTGGGATGTTTGTGGGGAAGATGGTAAAGGGAATGAAGAAAGGGTTAGGGATTGACAGTTGAAGAGAAAAATGAAATGGTGTTCAGCTGCAGTTTACCTCAGGCTCCTCCTCCTGCCTGTGGTCCAGCAGCAGTTACTTTCTTTAGAGGAAGGGGCTATTATGTGTGCAGAGAACAAAGATGGAATTTACTGCACCAAGTTATTCATTGTGCATAAGTTACTGTGACTAGATGGTTTTCTGAGCCATGTGCTTGGAGATAGAAATAGCTTTGTAGCAGGTAGTCTCTATAGTGGTTTTCATTGTAATGGGATTTTTCCCCATGATCAGAGGTCAGGTGATCCACCTGGCTTCCTGTTAAACTTTGGATTTCTCCTTCAATAAGTCATATTCTAAAAAGACTGGATAACTAGGTTGTGTTTATTGGTTGTGCCCCACAAGTCGAAAAATGTATTAATTTGGGGAAAAACAAACAAACCATACTACTTCTCCAAGACTCCACACTGCTACCAATTCTTTTTGCCGGCAGTGTTTAGTTTGAAGTCTTTAAAATACCATTTAGGGCCTTTTGAAATCTGACCCTGAATTATATGTCCAGTTTATACCCTCCCAAGCCTACTACCCGAACCTGTGCCCACATTAGAATGACTAGGATGACACATCATGTGTCACCTGGATGACATATCCAAACACATCAAACCCTTGTGATGATGTCCATGCTATTTCCTCTTCCAGAAATGTTCTCCCTGCCATTTTTTTAAAAATTTTATTATGATTTGAGTGAAAGTTTACAGAGCAAATTCATTTTCCATACAACAGCTCACATACACTTTGTCTCATGACATTGACTCCAATTTCCCGCAGTGCAACAGCTCCCGTCCCACTTCCTCCCCGTAGTTACCTCTTCCCTGTGTCCTTCCCTCCATGCACTCCTGCCCCCTGAGCTGTCTCCCTGTGCATA
>NW_006922133.1:1202807-1204216 GCF_000298275.1 Orycteropus afer afer
TCACTACGGAAGTAGATTGTCCAACCTTCCTTCCGAGGAGTGGCTGGGGGGTTTGAACCGCCAGCCTTCTGGTTAGCAGTCAAGTGCCTAGCCACTATGCTACCAGAGCTCCTGACAACAATTTAGCTTGTTTCTGCCCAGTCTCGAACCAGGGAGCTTTCGCATGTTAGGCAAACGTGATAACCACTACACTATGGAAACCTGCTTCTACCTAATTATTATTCTGTTTTACATATGAATTAACCAAGGCTCACAGAAGTATGTATGAGTCCCCTATAGCTGGCATCCTCTCTTTCATGTCCCATTGGAAGATATTCCTTAACACATTTTGGGACAATATGGATAGAATAAGAAGGAAATTTAGCCTCCAGCCCCTCTCAGCCTGTTTCTATGGTTCTTCCTGGTTTCCTCCTGCTGCCCAGTGGCCACTTTGGCTACCGAAGGTAGCTCTGGCACAAATGACAATGGTACCATGCGTTCTCTTAATATCAATAGCTCCTGGAGTCATGGTCTCTCCCCTAAACCCATTCTGAGCCACTAGAGAGTATTCTGGAAGGGTTGGCCATGAGACCTCTAGGACCAGTTCAGGTCTAACATTTGTGGTGATTCACCACAAGCACTGGGGATGGTTTAGGGCCTTTTCTACTGAGCCTATCAGGGCCATACTCTAGGAAACAGTTGGCCCCCATTCATCACTCCTTTCTCCATTAACCGAATGCCATTAGCTCAATGCACCATACCACTAAGATCTATTTCTACTTGGTAGTCAGAAATTTATTCTTACTCACTATGTGCCATCTATATTCCTCATCCAAGAAAGTGTTAGGACCCTTACAAGTGGTATCATCTGTTCATCAGATTCACAAATGAAAATTGCTTGCAATTTGCCAATTCACTTGAGTACATCATGTGAGTATTCAGAATGCAAAGCAAAACAAAGGCATAAAGAAGACAATAGAAATCTCCATCTTATAAATATGCACATATCTTAATAAAAGCTAAATAAATCCAATCTTACCTTGATGATTTTTCTCACAGAAGGTTAACTTGCTTTAAAAAAAAAGAAAAAGAAAAGAAAAAAATGAATTCACAGAAAACAAATTAAGCATCTATTTTAACCAAAGCATTTTTCCTCTTGTTGAGCAGTTTATAGAATTGCTCTTTAATCCTCAGGTGAAAAGGTTTAAAGTGACACATCCAAAAGTGAGTTAGGAGTTAGCCTCCTGAAAACCCCAGCCCACAGCTAGTCTGAAGGACTTGGGCTCATCTTAGAGAGAGTTCTCCTGTCTGGGTGCCCAGGCAAAGAGTGAGGTGACAGTCATCGAGCTCTGGTAGCATAGTGCTTAAGGCACTTGACTGCTAACCAGAAGGCTGGCGGTTCAAACTCACCAACCACTCCTCGGAAGGAA
>NW_006922133.1:1205131-1207910 GCF_000298275.1 Orycteropus afer afer
CCACTCCTCGGAAGGAAGGTTGGGCAATCCTACTTCCGTAGTGATACTGCCTCGGAAACCCAAGGAGGGGTCGCTATGAGTCGGATTTGACTCGAGGGCACATAACAACAACAACAACAACATAATCAAAAAGACAGACAATAACAAAAGTTGGTGAGGATGTGGAGAAACAGGAACCCTCATTACATTGCTGTGGGAATGTAAAATGGTATGACCATTTTGGAAAACAGTTGGGCAGTTTCCTTATACTTTAAGTATAAATTTACCATATCCCCAGCAATAAAAACACATTCACACAAAGGTTTACATGCACATTATTCATAATATCCAGAACATGGAAAAAACCCAATTGTCCATCAACTGATGAACTAATATACAAAATATGGCACAACCATACAGCAAAATACTATTTAGTTAAAAAAAAAAAAAGGAATAAAATAATGATAAATGCTAGAGCATGGATGATCCTCAAAAACATTATGCTGAGTGAAAGAAGCCAGGTGCAAAAGACCATGTGTTATATAACCCCATTAATATGAAATGTCCAGGAAAGACAAATCTATAGAGTCAGAAAATAGATTAGTGGTTACCTGAGGCTGGGGAGATAAATTAACTGTACATAGGCATGAGGGGTCTTACTGGGGTGCTGATAATGTCCTTAAATTGGATTATGGTGATGGTTGTTCAACTGGGTAAATTTATTAAAAATATTGAATTGTACATTTAAAACTGGTGGAGTTTATGGTATGTGTAGTATATACCTCAATAAAGTTGTTTAAAAAAATAATTTTAAAAGAGATTAGCACAGTACCAGCCGGTCCCTCCTCCCAGCTCCTCTGACTGGGATCCCCCCTGTGGTCCTAACTCCCTGTGAAGACCCTGGAATCCACTCAATTCCCTGGAGGGAAGGCAGGGGCACTGGCCAGGTTTCTGCCACTGTTCAAGCCAAATGGATATTTTGCAGAGTTGCCAGTCCTTCCAGGGGACAATTTCCACCAAATGCCTGCTGAATCCCACCACAGCAGACAGATGGTCTTCGATATCTCCAGGCAGATAGGCCCCTTGGGGTTGAGGATGGGGATTCATGTAGAAAGGGGGGCCAAGCAGTTGACAATTTGCTCTCATTTCTGTGACAAGAATTCTCTGAGGGTCCTTTTAATCTTTTCCCTATCCTAGTTAGCTTTATTTCCTTTTTTATCCTGTTGTTGTTGTTGTTATACGCTGTCGAGTCGGACCCGACTCATAGCGACCCCTCCTTGGGTTTCCGAGGCAGTATCACTACGGAAGTAGATTGCCCCATCTTCCTTCCGAGGAGTGGCTGGTGGGTTTGAACCGCCAGCCTTCTGGTTAGCAGTCAAGTGCCTTAGCCACTGTGCTACCAGAGCTCCCTTTTTTTTTAATCCTAGTTAGCCTTATTTCCTTTCTTAAAAGATATTTTCTGAGCAGTTGCTGTGTACCAGGTACCGTACACTGCTTGTGTGTGTGTGTGTGTGTGTGTGTGTTTAAAGTTTATTTAACACTTATTAGCACTTACTCAATGCCACTCTTCTAAGTGCTTTACAAATATTAGCTCATGTAATTCTCATAACAGTATGAGGTAGAGCCAGTATTATTGTCCTCATTGTAACAAATAACTTGTCACACAGCTAATAATTGCCAATCCAGGATTTGAACCCAGGCCAGGCTCAAGTCTGTGCTCTTAGCCAGCTCTCAAAAATACCATTGTGTTTAATTCTGTAAATGGTTTAGTAGTGCTTTCATCTCCATCTTATGAACAAGGAAACAGCTAGAATGGTCTGTAGGTTTCCCAATTTCCAGTCCAAGGCTGTTTTCCACTATTCATACATGCCTCTTCTCAGCTTTTTTTCTATACTAATAAAGGAAACTTGAGCCTGCATCAGAATCACCTGGAGAACTTGTTAAAACACAGACTGCTTGGGCCCCACCCCAGGGTTTCTGAGTCAGTTGGTCTAGGCTGGGCCTGCGAATGTGCATAAGGAACATGTTTCCTAGTGATGCTTATACTGCTGGTTCGGGGACTACATGTTGAGAATCCCTGCTCTACCTCAACCCACTCAAATTAACCCCATCCCAGGAGATTCTGTAAAATGATTGCAGATACAAAAAAACAAAGTTTTATTAATAAATTAGCACATGGGCTAAAAAGATTGGGCTCACGCATTCTGTCCCCTGTGTTTTTCAGTAGGGATGGGTCATCCCCAAGAGATTTGGATGCACATTCAAACTTAAAACGCTTTGCTCTGGTTCAACCCTGAGAGCATGGATTTCCACGTGGAAATCCAAATTTCCATTTGGTTTCCACTTGCTATTATACATTCAACAAAACTCAAAATGCCTGATTTTGTATCAAGTGGCTATGAGGCTTAGTACAAAAATGACAGAGATTTGGGTCACATATGACCTGGGGTGAAATCTCAAATCCTATAATTGACAATTGAGACCAAGTATGTAATCAAAGTTTCATCGTATTTAAATATGGTGGTGATAAGTCTACCTCAGGGCTTTATTGAGTTGTCATCTAGCTTGTGCATGTGTCCAGCACATACAGACACTCAGAAAGGGTTGTGACACAACTAAAACTATGTTAGGCAGAAGTGATTTTAGCAGCATATTTAAAAACAATCTCAAATTACAGTGGCCTAAGCAAGATTGAATAGGAGCTCTAGTGGTGTAGTGGTGGCATTTAACTGTTAACCAAAAGTTGGTAGTTCAAACCCACCAGCCACTCTGCAGCAAAAAGATGAGGCAGCCTGCTTCC
>NW_006922133.1:1208790-1219198 GCF_000298275.1 Orycteropus afer afer
TTCCTTCCAAGGAGTGGCTGGTGGGTTTGAACCGCCAGCCTTCTGGTTAGCAGTCAAGTGCCTTAGGCACTACGCTACCAGAGCTCCTGACAAAAACTATAGTACATCTATTTCTTTATTTCATCTAGATAGGCTGGGATGCTGGAGAAGGGGTTTAAGACATTGGGAGAAAGACAAGCACAAGTCAGACAGGGTTCTACTCCTCGGAGGCAATACAAGTCCTGGGCAGGATTGGAATCAGTATGTTGGGAGCAGAAACAAGGCAAAGAGCCAGATGGACACCAGGTCAGAACTAGATGGCTCACCTTGTTAAACAGAATGACTCAGTGAGGTCCAGGGTTCAGTGCCTTTAAGGAGCCCTGAGCCTTCAAAAGAGATTCCATTGAAAACTAAAAACTGTCCACCTGAATTGACTGGGATAACCTCATCACCTCCTCTCTTCCATCTCCACTCATGCCAATGTTGACCCAGGATATGTCCCAAAGACCTTGTTTCTCACATTCAAACTTAATGTTCCTCATTTTAGCTTCCCTTGGTCTGATGACGTGGCTTTGTCTTTATCTTTCTGATGTCTGGTGTCTGACCTCAGCCTGTTGCCAGTTTCCATTGTCATCACCCCTATACTAGTATGGACCATTTGAAGCCCTATTATAAAGTCCATGAAGGGACAACTGCACAGCACCAGCACCATCACCCTCTTGTGGAGTCTCCCCTTTGCATCTGATCATACCACCTTATTTACCTACAGAATCCTACCAGGTAGAAGACTACAGTGGTCTGCAACACAGGTGACTACCACTAGGTACAATGGTTTTAAATAATTAAGCATAATGGTTTTATGTTGTTGCTGTTGTTAGGTGCCATCGAGTCATCTCCAATTCATAGTGACCCTATGCACAGCAGAACAAAACACCACCCGGTCCTGCACCAGCTCCATGATCCTTGCTATACTTGAGCCCATTGCCCCAGCCACCGTGTCAATCCATCTAGTTGAAGGCCTTCCCCTCTTTTGTTGACCCTCCACTTTTACCAAGCATAAATATGTGCTTATCAAACTTTAATGTGCATATAAATCATCCAAGGAATTTGGTCAAAAGTAGATTCTAATTCACTAGCTCTGGGGCAGGGCCTGAGAGTCTGCATTTTCTAACAAGCACCCTGGTGATGTCAATGCTGTTCATGAAACTTCTTTGAAAAGCAAGGTCATAAAACATGCTTTTCAAATGAAAAATCTCAGACAGCAAAAATTTACATGCTTTAGAAGAAAATATACCTACATCGATTAGATGCCTTTTTCAAAAAATCCCTAGCTGGGGGAACTGGAGAAACACACCCTACCTCCCCCAGTGTATCTCCATCATGAAGTATAATAGTTCTTTTGCACTTGTCCTAAATCTTAGAAAGAAGTCAGGTGGGGTTTACAATTGACTTAACCCAACAATTTTGGTCTTTGTCCTTGATTCCTGAGAGATGACCTCTAAAACCTTACAGTTTCCCCAAATGATTGAAGTGTCTTCTATAAGGCCTCCAGACCACATCTGAGGGTTTATGCTAATGTAATGATTCAGATAGAATCATGCCTAAGTAATGAGCCACCGCCCCCCCCCCCACCAAAGGCTCTGAGAATGGAAGCTCCAAGGGCTTCCTGGTTGGTAAAAGACAGTGATTCACGTGGGAGAATAGCAGATCCCTTTTGGGAACATGGAAGCTCCATGTTGGGAATCCTCCCAGACCTCATCCTATTCATGTCTTCACCTGTATTCTTTTTATCTGTATAATAAAACTAGAATCTCAAGTATAGCATTTTCTGTGAGTTTTGCCATCATTGCAGTGAATTATTGAACCCAAAGGAGTAGTGAGAGCCAGTAAGTCAGCAGTGAGGGGAACAGGGGAGCCCTGAGCTTATGTAGTATCCTGAGGCAGTAGATGGAACTTCTGAATTTGTAGCCAGCAGGTGAGAACGTCATGGAGACTCCCAGGCTTATGGCTGGCATCCTGAAGAGGTAGTGGGAAAACCCAAAATTTGTAGCCAGCAGGTCAGAAGTGAGGGTGTTGTGAGGACTCTAAGCTTGTGGTTGGCATCCTAGGTTTTGGACAGACTTGGCAGTCTGGGGACTGTGCTCTTTAACTTGTGAGGTTGTGAGGTCTGACCTCACCCAGGGTAGTTAGAATCAGAGGAAGAAGTGCTGGACAGGCAGCTGGTGTCAGAAGTGGAACACAGGGGAGCAGAATTAATCAATTTATTTGGATTGATCAACATATAGTGTCAGAGAAGTGACAAGTGACAACTGGGATTTGATTGATCCTTAAAGTCCAGTACCTCCCAGGATGGCCAAGTCCCTTCTCTCTCAACAACAGGTCGCTACCCCCCTTTCTGTTTAGAAGCAACAAATGGGTTTTCTTGACACTCCCATGGGCCTGGGCCATAAGGAACAAGGTTCTGCATTCCAGTAGCTTTTTGTCACACTTGTGACTGTTATATCCTAGCCAGAAATTTCCCTCGCAGCCTAATTCTCTGCAATGGTGACTATGCCTCCCTGTCCTGCATTAACACAGCCAAGTGACTGGTAGAGGCCTCAAACAAAGAGCCAGATCTACGTTCCATTTCCTACCCATGGCAGACTGGACTTCAGGAGCTGGAATTGGGTGAAGGTCCAGGAAGGGTCAGCACCAGCTTCAAGTTCAAAAGGCCAGGCAGGGTCCAAGCTGGGGATGCAGAGCCAAGGTTTTGCAGTCAGGTTTGGCAAACTCAGAAACAGGTGAAAAAACGCCCAGAAAAAGGATCGTGAACAGCCTTTGATTTGCCTTTATCTACAAGGGAGTGATGGGTATGTTGGGCAGGAATTAAGTGCCAAAGGCAGAACAGACACCCACTGCCCCTCAACTTTTACCTTATTTGCAGAGTTTTGTATAAATGTGCATTCAGTACCCTCTACTCCCAGCAAACTCTTCCCATTACAATTGGCTACTGACAGTAAGCTTAGAATGAAATAAATATTCCAATTACACTGGAATATTTTTAAGGAGCCAAATCTACATCAACCATTTATAAACTGCATTTGAAGAGAGACAAAAAGACAAAGTTTAAGTTGCTGAGGTAATCCCTCAGCAATCATAAACACAGAATTCATTTACATATATATGTGTATATGGAGCTCTGGTGATGCAGTGATTAAGGCATTTGACTGCTAACCAACAGTGGGTGAAACCCACCAGCTGCTCCATGGGAGGAAGATGGGGCAATCTACTTCTGTAAAGATCTTGGAAACCCAGTGGGGGTTGCTATGAGTTGAAATCAACTCGATGGCAGTGGGTTTGGTTTTGATTTTGGTATATAGGAGCTCTGTTGGCGTAGTGCCCGAGGCACTTGACTGCTAACCAGAGGACTGGCGGTTAAAAGCCACTAGCCACTCCTCAGAAGGAAGCCTGGGCAATCTACTTCCGTGGTGATAGCACCTCAGAAACCCAAGGAGGGGTTGCTATGAGTCGGATCCGACTCGACAGCAGTAAATTTGGTATACACACACACACACTATGTGTACTTACTTCTTTAGTAATCTCTCAGTTTACTACCATGTCTGAGAGAAAGAATCTGAAATTAAAACACAGGCAATCTGTCATAAACTTTTTAGATGCAAACCCCGCACAATTCTAAGACATCAACAGACACCAGACGGTGACACAAAGAAATGAGCTCACAAATAAACCAAATCATTGGGAAGCCTAATACTCAAAACCCAGAGCAGAAAAAAACAATTCGGAAAGTTCTGGAATGAAAATGAGAAAATGAAAACAAAACCCAGAGCGGGTGGAGATGATCTGGAATCAGGCTCTCCCCTTAGCAGTTTAGATGAGGTTAATGGATAAAAATCACACTCCATTCCAAACAGGCTACATTAGCCATGATTTGAAATGGGAAAAATAGGACTCTTGGAAAATGACCACATAAAATACCAAATCTCCCCAAATGCTCAAAGCAAAATTAAAAACTTCAGTTCACTTGACGCTGAGTGAGAAGATTTAGGGGTGATTAGCTTGAGGCTGGTCACACAGACAACTTTCATAGACATGTTTACATTTCCCACATTGCACCACGCTGTGAATTACAGTTAAACTCCAAGTCCCTGGGGAAAAACGGGGCAAAACATCCTCCTTCCCCTGATTGAATACAGGGAAAACCCCCAGCGCAGAGCCAAGCTCTGCATGAATTTCCCCTCACCTCCTCCATCCCCAATATGGCACCCTCCAGATACCCTGAGGCCAAAATTTGGGGTCTCTGTTCTCGAAAACCTCACTTCACAACCAATCAGAAGAAAGAAACTGTAATGGAAAAACCGCTTCTCTACCCTTGCCGGTACTCGGTTTTTACAAGAGCTTGTTTATAGTGGAGTATAAATTAGCCCAAGAAATTGAAATCGGATATGGCTCCGGCCTCTAACACAACCCAAGTGGGCGGTGATCTGAGACAGCCTCCTCAGCCTCGTCGCGATTCTGGGAGAACCTGAGTGCCAGGGCAGACAAACCGAACCGAGCTAGCTCCTGCCCCCTTCCCCCGGGCTCTCCCTGTCGCTGGCATTCCCCCACTGGGCCTGTGGCCACCCAGCCCCGGAAGCCTGACAACGCTCCAGCGCTCCAGCGGCTGGAAGCCAAACCTCCTCCCCCCAGTCGGTTTTCATCTGCTGAAAGGAGAATGACTCTTTGAAATTGCTAATGCCAAACTTTTTATTCATTGGGAGCTAAAGCTAGTGCAGAGCCTGCCACAGGCAAAATTGCCAAGTACACAAAATTCATCTCTTTGGAACCCCTCTCCCGTTTTTCCAGATAACATTTGATTTCTCAGAGCCTGGGCCCCTCCCAGGCCTTCCCTCACGCCAGGAGAAGGTCGCCTCCTCAGCCTTCGTGTGGGGCCGGGCCTGGAGACGCAATGGCTGATTGCTGGGAAGCCCATGCTTTATATTCTACAGGGAAGCCCTGCCGAGAGGAAATAAATTCCATGCGCTTTCTCAAATGGGCAGCAGCTCTCTGAAAATGAAATCCTCGCGCGTGATCAAGTGAATACGTTCATTCACAGATTAAACCCCCAGAATGCAAAGGCAAAATAAATTTTGCCTGATAGGAAACTGAATAGCCTTTCCAGGATGTAAACTGTTTCATACATCCAGGAGCCCTTGGAAATAGATACCAGCAAAAGTGAAAGTCTACTTGGCCAACAGAGGGGCAGGTGACAACCTATCACGGCTGCAATGTCTCCTCCCTAGCAGGATCATGGAGGAACAAAGAACCCCAATCAAGGTTCTTTAAGAATGAGGAAAGCGTCAAACCCTTTGTTGTTATTAGTTGATGTCTAGTCACCTCCAACTCCTGGTGAGCCCTGCACAACGGAACAAAACGTTGCCCGGTCCTGCATCATCTTCGCCATAGTTAGTAGGTTCGAGTCCATTGTTGCAGCTACTGTGTATTTTGATCACCTTCTAACCTAGGGACTCATCAATCTCCCAGCACTATATACTCACTGCCGTGGAGTCAGATCCGACTCATAGCGACCCCTCCTTAGGTTTCTGAGGTGGTGTCACTACGCAAGTAGATTGCCCAACCTTCCTTCTGAGGAGTGGCTGGTGGGTTTGAACCACCAGCCTTCTGGTTAGCAGTCAAATGCCTTAGGCACTATGCCACCAGAGCTCCCCCAGCACTATATAGGACAGACAATATTTTGTTGTGATCCATAGGTTTTTATTTCCTGATTTTTGGAAGCAGATTGTCTTCCCAGTCTGTCTTACTCTGGAAGCTCTGCTGAACCCTGTCCCCCATGGGTGAACGAACCTTCTGGCATTTGAAATATCGGTGGCATAGCTTCCAGCATCACGGCAACATAGTATGACAAGATGACAGCATACTGGTTCCAACTCAGCCCTTGGAACTGAAAATGGGCAACTTGTTTCTTGTTTTTCTTCCTCTAGTATTGGTTGAGGGCCTTCTATTGCCAGACACTGTGCTAGTTTTGGGGTTTGGTGTTATCAACAAGTTAGACCCAGTGCCTGCCCTTGTGGAGGTCACAAGCCCATGGAGCAGTTCTACTCTGCCCACAAAAAGGTCTCCATGAGTTGGAATCAACTCGACAGCGACTGGTTTGGTTTTGATTTGGGCTCTAGGCAGAAAAGTTCATGGCTCTTCAATATTATCCAATCCCTTGCCATGGTTACATGGCCTTTACACACACGGTCTCATTTTATAGTCCCCAGAAATAACAGTACCGTGCAAAGCAGATGTATTGTCAGTTGCTGTAATGAATAAATCCAACATTTCAATGGAACTTGCTGGCAGGAATGTAAAATGGTACAGCCACTCTGGAAAATAGTTTGGTATTTCTCCTCCACCACCTTACCTGCCCCTGGCCTATTGTGAGGCTCCCAGCTCATGCTAATATGGGCCCTTCCTCAGCCTTTCTTCCTCTGCAGCACTCACTTGGCACCTCTCTACACCCACAGCCTCCCATCCTCGACCCCTGGTCCTCAACTCTGCCCCCACTGGCTTCCTTCTAAGTGCCTTTCCCTAGCCACCTCCCCACTTTCATTCCAGCCCCAGCCCTCTACTTCCTCCAGCTGTCCCTTCTTATCTATTCCATAACTCCTCCCAAGGCTCCTTTCTTCTCTCAGCGTTGCAGGGTCTCCTGGGAGTTGAAGCCTCAGCCTGCCTATAGTCCCCACCCCCAGACCCTATCCCCTATTTGTACATGGAAATGGAAAAGCATCATGGTCCTGAAGTGACTGAATCTCTAAATACACTGCTCAAGAAATTGTTGTTGTTGTTGTTATGTGCCGTCAAGTCGGACCCGACTCATAGCGACCCCTCCTTGGGTTTCCGAGGCAGTATCACTACTGAAGTAGATTGCCCCATCTTCCTTCCGAGGAGTGGCTGGTGGGTTTGAACCGCCAGCCTTCTGGTTAGCAGTCAAGTGCCTTAGGCACTACGCTATCAGAGCTGCTCAAGAAATAGTGCATGAGAATTTCCACAAGATGCTTAACCAAATCACTCATTAGATCCACATGGGCAAAAAATAGACAGGTCCATCTATCTGAAAACATTGGAAACTAGATCACTATTACTCTGGTGGCATATGAACAGAGCTGAAGGAAAAAGCCTGCCTGGAGAAAATGCACTCTGAGATGGGTGTCAGTTAGTGCCTTGTGGTTATGTTCCAGCTGTCCCCAAGGCACACTGTGTTGCCCCCCCCCACCACCACCACCACCATTCCTCAGTTGTGTTTCAGTGATAGCCTTCTGATTCTCCACCTTCCTGATTGGGACTGAGAGATGAATTCTTTGGGTCGGTCCAGTCTGTGATGTTCTGGAGGCCCCTCCTGGAGATTCAGCCTACAGCCTGCTTGTCCAGCCCTCCCAACAATAGGGTAAGCTAGGGTAAGCGTCTGACTTCCTGCATTCAAGCCCTTTCTATTCAAATGCCTAAAGGGGTTTTTGTTCCCAGCATTAACCTGATGGCTACAGTAACCCACTGCCATCAGTGGATCCAGACTCAGAGCAACCCTATAGGACAGAATAAAACTGCCCCATAGGGTTTTGTAGGCTGTAATCTTTATAGGAGCAGATCACCAGGTCTTTTCTCCTGAGGAGCAGCTGCTGGTTTCAAACCACTGGCCTTCTGGTTAGCAGCCAACACATAACCACTGTGTCAACAGGGCTCCTTTTGAACTACAGCAGCACCCAGACAGGTAGTACAGGAGTTTTAGAAAGAAAGATACTTGATATACCTCCTTTGTATTGGTCTCCTAGGGTTTCTGAAACAAATTTCCACAAACTAGGTGTCTTCAACAACAGAGATTTATCCTTTCCCAGTTCTGGATACCAGAAGTCCGAAATCAAGGCGCCAGCAGAGCTGCGGCCCCTCAAAGGTTCTAGGAGAGACGCTTCCATTGCTTCGTCCAGATCCGAGTGACTCCCGGCACTCCTTGGTTTGGGATGGTGTCACTCCAATCTGTGCTTCCACCTTTGCACGACCTTCTTCCCGAATGCCTCTGTGTCTCTGGTGTCCTTCTCCTTTCTCTTACTAGAACACCAGTCGTTGGATTTAGGGCCCGTCCTAAGTCTGGGGTGATCTTGAAGTCCTTAATTACATCCACAAAGACCCTATTTCCAAAGAAGGTTACAGTCACAGTACTAGGGGTAGTAGGCCTTGGACATATCTTTTGGGGGGAACAGAATTCAACCCACTACACCCTTTGATCAAAGGTTTTCTTTAACAAATGTCTCCCAGACTGTGTTCTTTACTCAGCTGCGCCAGAGTCAAAAAAGCAAATCCTTTCAGAGCTTCAGTCAGCAAAGGACCAAGCATGCATTACCACCAGGCCAAGGGCAGCCAGCCTCAGGCTGCTCGCATCCCCACATCTTCGTTCCCTTCTGCTTGGCTGCACCTTGCCATGGGGCCTCCTCTCATGACCTTGAACTCTCCAAGCTGATGCTAGGAGACTCCGGACCATTCCCTTCAGAGCACATGGACAATGCCAAAGGTTAGTCACCACCCACAGATCCTCCTCAGAAATTACAAGAACAGCTTCTCTGTAATAAAGACAGGGGAAAGATCCGAGGATGGAGAATGATTAATGGCCCCTTCATAGCTGATGGAAAGCAAGGGCGATCGGCATTTGGGGTGTAGATATTTTCTCACACCACGACATTCCCACATGGTAGCAACCTGGGGGACAAAAACAACAGCCTTGTTTGGGGAAAGAAGAGGGTGTGTGTTCTTCAGTTGCTTTGGAAGACAGAACACATTTCGGGAAGTGTTGCCATAGGGGGCTGTGGGCTCCTGTGGTGCTTGGCAAAGTTGACATCTCTGGAAAGTCCAAAGGTGATATATTTAATAGGCGGCTCGTTTTCTTTCATCTTCATGGTAAGTGGCTAATCCCAAAGGCAGTTCTTAAAGCAAAACACAGCAGGTAAGACGAGACAAAGCCCCCATCAGACTTTGCTGCTGAAGCTGAGTGGGGGGAACAGCTGAAAAGCAGCAGCATGGGATTCTGCGCTGTAAGGGGAATGAAAATACGTACAATGACAGGGGAACCAATGGGGAGGAAGAGAACAAAGAAAGAGAAGCTGCAAAGCAGGAATGTCTGAGGACAGAGTGATGCGGACAAGGCACCCCTCTCCATGGGGAGTGCTCCAGCGAAGGGTCATCAAGTTCCAGAGGGGCCACAGGGACAGGCAGGGAAGGCATTTTAAAATGTCCCCTCTTGACTGTCACATTGGCTGGAAGGCTTATGAACACTGAGTCTAGTTTTCAACAATACAATTGTTTTTCAAGACTGAAAACCCAAAAAACCAAACTCACCGCCATCGAGTCAATTCCGACTCATAGCAACCACCTTTGGGTTTCTGAGGTGGTAAATCTCTACGGAAGTAGATTGCCTACCTAGTCTTCCTTCCACAGAGTGCCTGGAGGGTTTGAACCATCAACTTTCTGGTTAGCAGTCAAAAGCCTTAGGCATTATGCCACCGAATTTCAAAAACTCACTGCCGTGGAGTCGGATCCAACTCACAGTGACCACCCCCATCCCCGGGTTTCCAAAACAGTATCTCTAGGGAAGTAGACTGCCAATCTTCCTTCCCAGGAGTGGCTGGTGGGTTTGAACCACCAGCCTTCTAGTTAGCAGTCAAGTGCCTTAGGCACTATGCCACCTGAGCTCCTTTCACTTACAAACCAAAACCAAACTCACTGCTATGGAGTCAGATCCGACCCCCCTGTCCCACCTTGGGTTTCTGAAGCGGTATCACTATGGAAGTAGATTGCCCAACCTTCCTTCCAAGGAGTGGCTGGTGGGTTTGAACTGCTAGCCTTCTGGTTAACAGTCAAATGCCTTAGGCACTATGCTAATCTTCCAAACTCCACTAACATGGATGAACTTGGAGGACATTATGTTGAGTGAAATAAGTCAATCACAGAAGGACAATTATAGTATTAGTTCAATGTGGTAAAAAGTCAAAGAAAGTTCATATAAAGGTAACTTTCTTTGCTGGTTACCAGGGGTGGGAGGGGAGGGAAGGGAACACTGGGGGGAAAAATGCATTGACCCATATCACTTTAGTTTTGTGTGTTTCACTGTACACAAATTATATTTCAATAAATTGTATTTTTAAAATGCATTGAAAGGTAATACATGCTTATTGTAGAAAATACAAAATTAGATACAAAAGAAAAAAGATGTCATGCAATCCCACCATCCAGGTCTAGCCACTTGTTTGCTTTATTTTCTTCTCTGCACGCATCTTTCTGGCAAAATGAGGCCGTCTAGTATATGAAGGAGGAGCTCTGGTAGCATAGTGGCTAAGACATTTGCCTGCTAACCAGACGGCTGGCGGTTCAAACCCACCAGCCACTCCTCGGAAGGAAGGTTGGG
>NW_006922133.1:1220333-1222725 GCF_000298275.1 Orycteropus afer afer
TGTGGTTTGGTAACATTGGGACTGTGCCTTTTTACTTGTCAACCTTGGGGCTTCTCAGCCTCAGCAGCCAGCAGCTGTCTGAGTGAAGAAACGCCTCTAGCTCCCATGGGCCGGAAGCAGGAGGCAGAGCTGGACCCTAAGGTTGAGGGGCTTTCACCCAGCCCCTAAAGCCTGGCGTTTTGAACTTGGACTTAAAGCTTCTAAATTGTAAGAATAAACTCCTGTTTGTTAAGGCCATCCCATTTGTGGTATATTCTTGTCAGAGTGGCACTAGGTAACCACAACAGCATATTACTATTGAAAAGCTGTGAAGCATTTGGATTAGTAGAACTTAATATTCCTGAGAATAGTCAATAGAATAAGCTATGAAGAGAGGAAGTTGTATCTGTTTTGTTCACTATTGTATCACCATGCCGAATCACATGCTGGACATATAGTGAAAAAAAACAAAACACAGTTGCCATGCAGTCAATTGAAACTCATGGTGACCCTATGTTGTGTCAGAGTAAAACTGCTCGATACAGTTTTCAATGAGTGTGATCTTTCAAAAGTAGATCACCAGGCCTTCCTTCTGAGGTGCCTCTGAGTGCGCTCGAAACACCAACTTTTCGGTTAGTAGCCAAACATTTCACCCTTTGTGCCACTCAGGGCTCCACGCTGGGCACATAGTAGGTGCTTTTAAACATTTGTTGAATGCAACAATGAATTCATGGGAAAAAAAATTTATCAACTAGACGTAGCCAGTGCTGTTGGTGCCTTTCCCATATTCCTTTGTTTGACATGAAGGTCAACTACAGCTTTGATGGACAGTTCTCACTCACACTGACAGATTCCTACCTCAAGTACCTGAGACTCACTGTCTGAGGACCTTACCTGGCACAGGAGAGTCTCTTTCATGCAGGAAAAGCTAGAAGTGCTGAGGAATTAACACCCCAGAAGTAACTAGCAAACAATGAGGGATAGGAATTAGTGGAAAAATCCCCCAACCTCCTCACCCCTTGGTGGGGAAGTTTTGAGTCACAGTCTAAGAGTCTCTCAGGGAGTCTTCAGCAAGAAGGAGCCCAGTTACCCACAGTAGTAACCTTCTCATTAACACACCTTTTCCCCACTCCTCACTCTACTTCCTGGGATCACCTCCCAAATTAAGCACTTGCACCTAAATCTTCATCTCAGAGTCTATTTGGAGAACTCAATACATTAATAAACATGCCTTCAGTATGGATTACACCTCAAAATAAAGAAAACAAACATCCTCACAACTGGATCAGTAAGCAACATCATGATAAACAGAGAAAAGATTGAAGTTGTCAAGGATTTCATTTTACTTGGATCCATAATCAATGACCACAGAATCAGTAGGCAAGAAATCAAGTGATGTAATTCATTGGGCAAATCTGCTACAAAAGACCTCTTTAAAGTGTTAAGGAGTAAAGATGTCAGTTTGAAGACTGAGGTGCACCTGACCCAAGCCATGGTATTTTCAATCACCTCATATGCATGCATAAGCTGGACAATGAATAAAGAAGACTGAAGAAGTGATACCTTTGAATTATGGTGTTGGTGAAGAATACTGATTATACCACGAAGAAGGACAAACAAATCTGTCTTGGATGAAGTACAGCTGGAATGCTCCTTAGAGGCAAGTTTGGTATAACTTCGCCTCTCAGACTTTGGACATGTTATCAGGAGGGATCAGTCCCTGGAGAAGGACATCATCCTTGGTAAAGGAGAGGGTCACCAAGAAAGAGGAAGGCCCTCAATGAAACAGACTGACACAGTGGCTGCAAGAACGAGCTCCAACATAGCAACGACTGTGAGGACAGTGCGGGACTGGGCAGTGTTTCGTTCTGTTGTACACAGGATTGCTGTGAGTCAGAATCAACTCAGTAACACCTAACAACAAAAACAAACACTACGATTGCTGTTTGCAAAATTATAGGTGTATGATTTGAAAATCTATCCTCCTTTTTACGGACACACTCTCTGTCCTTTCAACACTTAAGGGTGGAAAGTAGGCTGGTAAACTCACTTGTCATTGTTGTTAGTTGCCATCAAGTCAGTTCTGACTCATGGGACTCTGTGTGCGTGGCGTTGTACTGCTCCATGGGGTTTTCAAGGCTGGGACCTTGTAGAAGCAGACGGCCAGACCGCTTCCAAGGCACCTCTAGATGGGTTCAAACCTACAACCTTTCGGCTAGTAGGTAAGCACTTAACCTTCTGCGTCACCCAGGGACTCCTAAACGCACTCGGAGACAATGATTTAAGTGGAGTTTGTGTGTGTGTGTGTGTCCAGAACAGCCTTGGTCTCAAGGTTGACTGGAAAAGAAGTGGCAGGAGAGAGAGCAGATAGATGATTATGTTGTTGTTGTTGTTGTTGTGTGCCGTCAAGTCG
>NW_006922133.1:1222825-1224134 GCF_000298275.1 Orycteropus afer afer
CTTCCGAGGAGTGGCTGGTGGGTTTGAACCACCAGCCGTCTGGTTAGCAGGCAAGTGTCTTAGCCACTGTGCTACCAGAGCTCCTGATGATTATGTTAGAGAATTCAAATGCAAGAATTCATGGAACTCTAGCTCTGGGCTAAGGAACAAGACTGTGTTCTCTGCACTGGGATGCCAATCACCACAGATTGCCTGATGTGCATTGCTCGAGTAAGGAAACCAAACCGCATGTTTTCCTGAATCTCTGCAGCTCCTCACACAATATTCTTCTGCACAAAGTATGTCTTCAAGCAAGAGTAGTGGCTGCATGAAACACCATTTTGGTATTTTGACACTGCACAGCAAGTGTAGGAAACCCCTGTATATTGTCAGGATTTTAGTTGCAGACCACAGAATCCATTCTAGGTAGCAAAGAATTTTTTGACGAATATGAAGACTCTGTCAGGCTAGAGAACCAGTTTAGAAGTTATGCAGTGAGGAACAATGCTCGTTAATTTCACCAAAGGACTGGTCTGGTCAAGACACACCTGCCACCCTCTGGATAGTGGCATCACACACATTCATACTGAAACACTGTCTGGCTGCCTCTGGAAGCTGGTGCTGCCACCCTCATCTGTGTGTGCTGGAATGGTTGTGCCCCGGTCTCTAGCTGCAAAGGAGGTTGGCAAAGTGAGACTCTTTCTTCCATTGTGGGAGGTAGCAACTCAAAAGCTGGAGCATTCTCCAAATACAGGAAGGTGCTCAAAGGTCAAGAGGAGGGATGGTATGGATCATCTGTGATCAGCATGATGACACTGGGGAAGGGAAGGACACTGGAACGTGTACATAAAATATAGACAACAGAGGCAAATAATAGCACATGCACACACATTAAAAAAAAAAAAGGTGTTGGGTCAAATAGGACATCCACTCCATCTCTCTGTGCATCATTCTTCAAATGCCTTCCTCCTCACCAGAATTCTGAGGCCCATCTCTGAATACCTGTGAGTTCAGGCATCATCTACCTGTGGTTGTTAGCTGCCATCAAATGAACCCAAACTCATGGTGATCTCATGCATGAATCTGACCATTGTGATCCTTAGGGTTTCCGTTGGCCGATTCTTGGAAGTAGGCCTTTCTTTCTATTCTAGTCTTTCTTACTCTGTTAGCTCTGCTGGAACCTGTTCAGCATCACAGCAACATGCGAACCTCCACTGACAGATGAATGGTGACTGTGCACGAGTTGCATCAACTGGGGATCGAACCTGGGTGTCCCACCAGCACTCTCCCCATCTACCCAAGGTAGTGGCATAAGACAGGTCACATGCTG
>NW_006922133.1:1224557-1226550 GCF_000298275.1 Orycteropus afer afer
CTGAACAGTATTTCATTTAGCTTGATGTTCTTGTTGTTAATTGCCAGGTTGATTCCCATTCGCGGCAACCCAACGTGTGTGGAGCAGAACTGCCCTCGCCAGGGTTTTCAAGGCTGTGAACTTTCAGAAGCAGATTGATAGGCCTTTCTGCTGGCGCACCAATGCCAACCTTTCAGTTAGTAGCCAAGTACGTATGCACCACCGAGGGACTCCTGATTTAACCTGTTGTTGTTAGGTGCCATTGAGTCATCTCCAACTCATAGCAACCCTACGTACAACAGAATGAAGCACCGCCTGGTCCTGAGCCAGCGCCATGATTCTTGCTATACTTGAGCCCATCACCGCTGCCACCATGTCAATCCATCTCTTTGAGGGCCTTCCCCTCTTTCGTCGACCCTCCACCTTACCAAGCATGACATCCTCCACCAGGAAATGGTCCTTTCTGACAACGTGACCAAAGTAGGTGAGACGAAGTCTGGCCATTAGCTTACTATATCCAAAATGTTCATTTCAACATATAATCAATATAAAACAAGTTTCAAATGAGATATATGATGTTTTTGCCATATGAATATTTGAAATTCAGTGTGAATGTATAGCACATCACAATTTGGGCTAGCCACATGTCAAGTGCTCAGTAGCCACAGGTGGCCAACAGCTGCCACACTGATTCTGCAGACACTCCTCTTGGGCTGGCAGCCCTGCAGCCCGACCCTTCTCCTCTTCAACTGTAGTCAGGCAGCTATTTAGAAAATGCATATTTCTGTATTGCAATGGTGATGCAGCAGTTAAGTGCTTGGCTGCTACATGAAAGGCCAGAGGTTCAAATCCACCATCCACTCTGCAGGAGAAAGATGAGGCAGTCTGCTCCCATAAAAACTGCAGCCTTGGAAACCCTATAGGGAAGTTCTACTCTGTCCTATATGGTCTCTATGAGTCAGAATCGACTCTACGGCAATGGGTGTTTTCCATCCCACAATGCAGTTAGAATGGCTGCTCCATTGCCCCTCGGAATTGAGCTGAGATAGGATATTTTTCACTCCTAAACTGCTTCCTGGTCCTCACTCTAGCCCTCCTGCCTCCCTAAAAAGTCTGATCATGCTTCGTCTCTCCTCTCAGTGCCAGTCCCCAGGACTGGGGACGATGGTGAGGCAAGCGTGGCAAGCACCTCGGGTGCCAATTTTAAGGGGGTGTTCAAAAACTCAGTGACTAAGACAAGTAACATTTAATGCAATAGTTTAAAAAATAATAAATTCATGATGAAAATAATAGCAAAATTTTAAATAAAGAGGGGATCCAACAGGGCTGGGATTTGGGTGAGGCCAGGGAGGTGGATCGTGCAAGTTCAAGGGCTGCTGTTTCCCTTCACTTTGCATTAAATGTCTCTCAGCGTTTCTGGACAGTGGGGCTCCTTTCCTAGCACATAGTCAAGTGCTCAGTATCTATAACTGAATAAATGAATAAACAAAATCAAGGTTCTTCATTATTTAGTCTCAAATTCTGTTTTAATGAAGAATTATAACATATTGGTTTGACACAATTACAATCAAAACCTCATTGGGGGAAAAAATTCCCCAACTTGGGAAACTGATTTGGATGTTTACCTTGAAGAAGAAGCAGATGAGACTAGTACAATAAGAACATGAAAGAAAGAAGAAGAAAAAAAAAACCTTTTAATAATCAGGAAAAAAAAATCATCAAGAAGAAACAAAGACCTGCTAGGCTTCTATATCTTGGCAAGGCCTATCTCCCATCACAGAAATGCCCCTGCAGCCGCTCTCCCATGTGGAGTAAATCATACTGTGAGGGAGCCCTTTCCCCTTCCAGAATTGGTTTTAGCAGGTAAGAAGGGTTTCAACAGTCAGTAAGGGCTTTTAAGGAGGAAAGAAGGAAAAGAATGTTCCAGGGCTGCAGCCTACAGCCGGAGGAGTTTCTGAAAGTGGGGATGTAAATGCCAGCCTTCTCAGCCCCACAGATCTGCAGCCACTCTCAC
>NW_006922133.1:1226965-1229048 GCF_000298275.1 Orycteropus afer afer
AAAAATGTTCTGGGAGGTTCCCACTCTCTCTCAGGTGCTTAGAATTCTGATGTTATAACTGGCTAGTTTGGCCACTCTGCAGGGCTCAAAAGGAGGCCTTCTAGAGGCAGAACTCTCTCTGGCCTCTGGCTGAGGAAGACGTGCTGCTGAGAAAGAGACACTGAGAGACATGCATTGCTGAGAAAGAGATACCAAGAGACACATGCTGCTGAGAAAGAGACACCAAGAGACACGCATTCCTGGGAGAAAGACTGGGAGAGACTGAGAGAGACTGTTGGGTGAGAGACTGTGGGCTGGAAGAGAAATTGAACATTGTTTCTGAATTTGAATTGTAGCCTGGTGCTTCTCTAATAAACCCCGTAATCTGTGAATTCTGTGTGGCCACTGCAGTGAATTATCAAACCCAGGAGAGAGGTGGTGGGTGCTTTGGGAGGAACGGTTGGTGAAAGGGCTGGAGGGAGGCAGCATGTCTAGCCTGGCAGCAACAGGCCTTGGGCTCTTGATGGTGATCCTCTCTTCCTCTTGTGGGGTTAGAGGAGGTCAGGAGATGCGGCCTCCTTGCTCTTTTCGCAACCACCCAGGGACCTTTCACCCCCACCCCCAGACCCTAGCAATCTTGCCCCAGCCCTCTGCTAGCCTTGCCTTGCTTCTCTCTCAATTCTAGCAGTGTCTATGGGTCATTCCATGTCTCCTACCTTCTGACTCCCTCTGGCTGCCCACTTGGAGTGGACCTCAAAGCACAAGCTAATGTCAGTGCTCGGCTTGGCCCAACTGTAATGCTCATGCTTTTGTTCATTCGTAATGCTCTGTCCCTCTCCCTCGGTACACTGCACACATGCCCCCACACACACACAAACACACACAAGTGCCCCCAGTTCCGTCTGTCTTTATCACCTCTCCCAGCCAGTCTAGTTGTTCCTCTTTCTTCATTCCCCATCAACCACGATGCATTTGCATTCACGAACAGGCATTTGCCAAGACCACGCTGAAGTGCTCCTTTTCTGCAGAGGGAAGCCTAGGGCAGAGAGGCCTGCAGCTAAGAACGGTCCCTCCTTTAGCACCTAAAAGGCTGTGAGCTTAAGAGGCCCTGCTAACTAAGGAGCTAGTCTCCATCTGCAGAGGTGGGTGGAGGGCTGCATGAGAACAGAAGCCTTCATCAGCTGTTTGGTTCCACAGAAGACTCTCAGCTGCCGAGAACCATATGCAGGCTTGGGTTGCAAGTGAGGGTGTTGGTGCAGAACTTCCGCGTCAAAGGATTTGAGTGACAGAAAGGGGACTCTCGGAATCATCTCAGCAGAATTTGGCCATTTCAAATGCAACAGCATCAGGTGTACAGTAGGTTTGTATCCATTTACCACACTTATTCAATCTGTACACTCAGCAGATTATCCGAGAAGCTGGACTATATGAAGAAGAACACGGCATCAGACTGGTGAAAGACTCATTAACAACCTGCAATATGCAGATGACACTACCTTGCTTGCTGAAAGTGAAGAGGACTTGAAGCACTTATTGATGAAGATCAAAGACTACAGCCTTCAGTATGGATTACACCTCAACATAAAGAAAACAAAAATCCCCACAACCGGACCAAAATCCCCATGACTGGACCAATAAGCAACATTATAATAAACAGAGAAAAGATTGAAGTTGTCAAGGATTTCACTTTACTTGGATCCACAATCGATGCCCATGGAAGCAGCAGTCAAGAAAACAGACATCGTATTGCACTGGGCAAATCTGCTGCACAAGACCTCTTTAAAGTGTTAGAGGGCCACGGAGCAGCAGAGGGGCAGCATTCACATGGAGGGAAAGCTGGACAGACAGGAGTGCATAACGAAGAAGGGCACAGGGATGGGGGTTCACTGGGAAGGGAGAGGAGGAGAGTGGGTTATGGTTGGGGATGGTAATCGGGCATGAAATCAAATGTACATGTAAAACAAATTCTGCTCTGTAAATTTGCACCCAAAGCCCAATAAAATAAATAAATACAGTGTTAAAGGGCAATCCTACTTCCGTAGTGATACTGCCTCGGAAACCCAAGGAGGGGTCGCTATGAGTCGGGGCCGACTCGATGGCAAAC
>NW_006922133.1:1229256-1235195 GCF_000298275.1 Orycteropus afer afer
CTCCACGGCAGTGGTTGCGTTGTGTTTTTGCCCCAAGCCATGGTATTTTCAATTGCCTCATATACATGTGAAAGGTGGCCAATGAATAAGGAAGACCAAGAAGAGTTGATGTCTTTGAATTGTGTTGGTGAAGAAGACTGAAAATACAACGGACTGCCAAAAGAACAAACAAATCTGTCCTAGAAGCAGTGTAGCCAGAATGCTCCTTAGAGTCGAGGATGGCCACACTTGGTCTCACCTACTTTTGACATGTTATCAGGAGGGCCCGGTCCCTGGAGAAGGACATCATTCTTGATAAAATAGAGGATCTACGAAAAAGAGGAGAACCCTCAACGAGATGGACTGACACTGTGGCTGCAACTGCTATGACGGGCTCAAGCGCGGCCGCAGTTGTGAGGATGGCGCAGGATTGGGCAGGGTTCTGTCTGTCGTACACAGCATCACTGTGGGCCGGAAGCCACCTGACGGCACCTAACAAGAAGCGCTTCTGTCAGTGGAAAGCTCTCTCCTGGCGTTCTACTCTCACAGCACTTCTCATTTCCTCTGGCACCAGAGGTAGAGACAGGACAGGCGACAAAAGGCTAGGCTCCTACCCTTTCCCTTGGGATGGGACACTTATTTTCTTCTTTCTTCCTCTTGAGAGGAAGAGGTCGCTCCTTTGGGGGCACCCTCTAGATTCCATCTTCCTGGCCTTTGAACCTGTGTCCCGACTATTTCTAACTTCTCTTCAAGAAATGGACCTGGCCCAGATACACAAAAATCCATGGTCACAGCTTGGGCCTTCCTTGACCATAGTGACTGAGACCCTGGAACGCATATGGGACACTATATCTGAATCGGGGCCCAGACTCTCTGAAGCTGTGCCCATGAGTCCTGACAAGACCTCTGCCAGGTCACCTCCTCCACTTCCCCTTCATCCTCTACCCCCTCCTCCATCCCTTCTTTCCCTCCTTATCTTCCTTTTTCTACCGTAACAGACACCAGGACACAGTTCTATGGAGTCTGGGCACCTTCCAGCATTGCCCACATCCAAGGCAACATTTATAAAAGAAGCACTGATCCAAGAACAATTGCGAGTTCATATATTACTGAAGTAATTCTGTTCGTTCTGGGAAGAAAATATCACGAGATTGTTAAATGGGTCTTCTCGATGTGACAAAACGAGTGTTCTTTCCTCCAATGACAACCAGAGTCTTCCAGAACCAAGAACTTTCTGACCCCTTTGCTCATCCTCTCCTGTCCTGTCAAAGTTTCCCCATCAGGTGTTCATGACATCAGGATTTTAGTGGTACCAGTTAATTAATAAAGCAGTGATATTTGAAATGAATGAATGTCTAATATTAATTCCCTGACAATATATAAAATGTTCACAATATTTTTAAAACTCTACTTTTAAAAATCTAGCACATTCGAACTGTTGTTGTTATTTGCCATCTAGGCGGACCCGACTCATAGCAACCCCTCCTTGGGTTTCCAAGGCGGTGTCACTATGGAAGTAGATTGCCCAACCTTCCTTCCGAGGAGTGGCTGGTGGGTTTGAACCACCAGCCTTCTGGTTAGCAGTAAGTGCCTTAAGCACTATGCTACCAGAGCTCCTGCACATTTGAATAGTTATAAACAAAATGGTACCACCAATGCAATAATATGATGCAAGGTGGCCATATTTTTGTGCGAATTTTGGAATAAAGTGTTTCCTGCTGTCTTCATATCCACCCAGAGGTACCTCAGACGAAAGGCCAGGTCATCTGTTTCCTAAAGGTCACAGCCTTGACAACTCTATGGAGCAGTGCCACTCTGCACACATAGGGTCCCCATGAGTCGGATCGGACTCAATGGCAACTGTTTTTCGGGTTCGTTTTTCTTCTTTGCTGTCTGTGAGAGTACATTTGAACTTCTTATGAATGAGCCATTGATCAGAAAGGTAAGGTCTGGTGCAAGTCTTTAAAACTGTTCAGACCCACACACATCTGCTCACAGACACTAGTCCAGGGCAGCACAGTCCGGCACAAAAAACCTAAGTGAACACAAGCAAGGGAGGCAGCATGTTACAGAGACAGTGGCTGGAGATGTTCACCTTGGTGCTTTCATTTCCTACGTTTCCTCAGAAGGCACTCTGGTTGGACAGTCAGAGCCATCACATTGTCTTAAGGAAAACTAGGATTGGTGGGGGCGGAATGCAAAGAGAAGATGGTCAGACTTTACTGTCCAAAATGGGACCTTGGAGCCCACATAAACAATCATTTGCAAACCAAAGCAGGATTGGTTGAGAGGAATAGTCTCTTGATAGAGACAAAAGGGCTGTTTTCACCGTCATTATTAACTAGAAAGAAAATAGTAACCACTTATTGAAATGGATAGGAGCTCTGGTGGCATAGTGCCCAAGGCACTTGACTGCTAACCAGAAGGCTGGCGGTTCAAACCCACCAGCCACTCCTCGGAAGGAAGGTCGGGCAATCTACTTCTGTAGTGACACTGCCTTGGAAACCCAAGGAGGGGTCACTATGAGTCAGATCCGACTCGACGGCAGTGAGGTGGTGGTACTGAAATGGATGTCTGTGTTCTCCATGATAGTACATGCTTCCCTGAGTTTCCTGTTTCATTGGTTTCATGGAATATTGCCTTTGCTGTCATGTTTCCCTCTCTGAGAATCATTGGCAACATCTGGAATAGGGTCAAGTACAGCAGTGGTGGTTCAGCGGTAGGCTTCTTGCCTTCAACATGGGAGACCCAGTTCCATCCCAGCCTATGTACATCGTGCACAGCCACCGCTCATCTGTCAGTGGGGGCTCGCGTGTTGCTTTCTGCTGAACAGGTTTCAGTGGAGCTTCCAGACTCAGATGGACCAGGAAGGAAGGCCTTGTGATCTGTTTCTGAAAATCAGCCAATGAAAACCCTGTGGACCACAGTGTCCTGATCAGCAGCCAATCACAGGGCTGACGCAGGACTGGGCAGCGTTTCTTTCTGTGGTACATGGCGTGGCCATGAGTCAGAGCCAACTGCCCAGCAGCTGACAGCAACAATGTGATGAGGCAAGTTTTCCACAAGTATCTTCTCAGCTCAAAGTCAAGCACCTTGCTTTAAGAAGTTGCATGCTGAGGGACTTGACCAACAAAAAGAAAAGGGATACATTTCCTTTCCAGCTTTTGTTATGTGTATGGCTGGAGATTTTAATTTATCTGTCGTTATCGTTTAACATACCCTCACACAAGTTAAATAAAGTTCTACTCCAAAACACAAAAGCAAGAGAGCCAAAGCACAAAACCAATCCTTTTTTTTCTGAAAGGATTTTTTTATCAGATGGGAAGAAATTCTTAAAACCCTAGTCTTATCCTGGTGCATATCACGAGTCTACTCATTTTCCTTCTAGAATGAGTTTTTCTTGCTTTGAATCTACCCAGACAGTCAAAAACACCATAAAACACCATACAGCTTTCCTGATCAGATGTGTGTGGATTACAGAATGTGCCTGCTATGGAATGCACTTTATTTGAACTTTAAACTCATTTCAGTCCACATTTTTATTATCAGGGTGTTTTTTTTTTCCCCCATTTAATTTTGTATGTTTCTACTCTGTTCAGGGAACAATTTAGAAGGAGGTGCACAGTTAAAATTAAAACCTGCCACTTCCCACATAAAATATGTAAATAGTGCAGTACCGTTTGCATTTTTAAAGGTAGCGACGTCAAATTCTCTGAGTCTCAGAAAAAATCATGGATTAATTTAACCCAGGGTCCTCCAACCCCTCACATTCCGCAGGATTTTTATTCTAGTGAATGGGAAGGATTAAACAAATGGATGTTTGGCCTCCATCTAAACTTTGCCATTCAGGTGGGTTGGTATTTTATCGGCATATGGCTAATTCTTGATCTAATTCTTCAGCCTCTATAAAAAGCAACCAAAATGGAAATTTTCTTCTGGCTCCTGCCTTGGTGAAGAATGTGCTGGTCATCGGGATCCTAGCCATGATCAGAGTCAGACCATGGGGAAGGATGGTGTGCCTTGCCTTAGAGCTATCTGGATTCTTGGGTGTCCGGTTGAGACACTGGGGCTTTAGGGAGACCACAAAACTGAGGATCAGTAAAGGACTTTATCATTTTAGTGATGTGCTTTTCTAATATTATAATTATTTCTAATGCATGATTTTTTTAGCAACAAGAATATATGAGTTTTGTTAATTGAACACTAATGTCTGCCCTTGCATTTCCTCAAATCTTCCAAACTTCTGGAGTCCCCCAGTTCTTTAATAGTAATTGTTGTGAGCCCCTGAATTAATCAAGTGAAGCTAAACGATGCTGCGGTAATAAGTGAAGACCAAATTTTAACAGGGATTATTTCTCACTCATGGGTAGTGGTGGTTCCGTGGTAGAATTCTCACCTGCCTGGCAGGTGACCCGGCTTCTATTCATGCCCAGTGCACCTCATGTGTAGCCCCACCTGTCTGTCAGTGGAGGTCTATGTGTCGCTATGATGCTGAGCAGGTTTCAGAGGAGCTTCCAGACGAAGACAGTCCAGGAAGAAAGGCCTGGTGATCTACTTCCAAAAATCAGCCAGTGAAAACCCTCTGGAGCACAATGGTCTGGTCTTGTCGTGCTTGGGGGCACCATGAGCCAGGGGCTCCCTTGTTGGCAGCTAACAACAACACACTTCACTCACACAAAATCCAACATGGGTGTTTCGGGTTGAGCGGCTCTTCTGGGTGGCTTTTCTACAAGCAGTGACTCAGGAATCCAGGCTCCTTTCATCTTATGAGCCAACATCCCTACATATTTAGGTCCTCTGATGGATCCTCTGAATCTGGCTGGCTTGCAAATAAAGCAAGAGGATCACATAGGATGGTTTGGAAGCCAGACCTAGAAGTAGCATACCTCACCTCCACCCATGTTCAATTAATTAGAACTGGTAACATGGACCTACCTAGGTGCAAGGAAAAAAAAACTCACTGTCATTGAGTTGATTCCGATTCACAGAGGCCCTCTTGGATTTCTGAGGTGGTACATCTTAACAAAAGTAGATTGCCCGGTCTTTCTTCTGTGGAGTAGCTGGTGGGTTTGAACCACCAACCTTCTGGTTAGCAATCAAATGCCTTAGGCACTATGTCACCAGCTCCTTTAGGTGCAAGGGAGCTGAGAAATATAGCTTAACTGAGTGTCCAGGAAGAGAAAATGGGTTTGATGAGCATCTAGCCATTTTCAGCCACAGCCCCCATGCCATTCACCAAGGAAGCCGCAGTGTTCTTTCTCACCAAAATCTCAAAGAAGTCTCCTTTAATTTCCTGTATTCTTACTGAGGGCAATGAATAAGGAAGACTGAAGAAGAATTAATACTTTTCCATTGTGATACTGGCAAAGAATGCTGAAAGTACCATGGTCTGCTAAAAGAACTAACAGATCTGTCCTCGAGGAAGTGCAGCTGAAATGCTCCTTGGAAGCAAGCATGGCCAGACTTAGTCTCACTTTGGTCACGTTGTCAGAAGGGACCATTCCCTGGAGAAGGATTTCATGCTTGGTAAGGTGGAGGGTTGACGAAAGAGAGGGAAGGCCTCAACGAGATGGATTGACGTGGTGGTTGTGACGATGGGCTCAAGTATAGCAAAGATCATGGAGCTGGCACGGAATTGGGCAGTGTTTCATTCTGCTGTGCATAGGGTCGCTACGAGTCAGAAATGGCTCGACAACATCTAACCTCAACAACATTCTTGCTGAGTGCACCTAACCCAAGCATAGTATTTTTAATTGATTATCTCATATGCTTGTGAAAGTTGGACAAGGAATAAGGAAGACTGAAAAAGAGGATGCTTTTGAATTATGGTGTTGGTAAAGAATATGGAAAATACCATGGACTACCAGAAAGACAGGAAGCCAGACAGAGGAACAGTCAGCCACAGGGACCCAGGTGGGGGGGATACGAGAGGTCTCCAACAGCAGGACAAACTTGTCTGT
>NW_006922133.1:1237680-1239079 GCF_000298275.1 Orycteropus afer afer
CATGCTTGGTAGGGTGGAGGGTCGACGAAAGAGGGGGAGGCCTTCAAGGAGATGGATTGATACGGTGTCTGCGATGATGGGCTCAAGTATAGCAGAGATTGTGGGGCTGGCGCGGGATCGGGCAGTGTTTCGTTCTGCTGTGCATGAGGTCGCTATGAGTCGGAAACGAGTCGACGGCACTTAACAACAACAACAACAACAACCAGAAGAATGAACAAATCTGTCCCAGAATAGCAGTCAGAATTCTCCCTGGAAGCAAGAACGGCTGGTCTTCATCTCACTTACTTTGGTCGTGTTGTCGGAAGGGACAAGTCTCTGGAGAAGGATATCATGCTTGGTAAAGTGGAGGGTCAGTGACAAAAGGGAAGACCCTCAATACATGGACTGATACAGTGGCTGCAACAATGGGTTCGAGTATAGCAAGGATTGTGAGGATGGTGCAGGACCGGGCAGTGTTTCGTTCCACTGTACACAGGGTTGCTATGAGTCAGAGCCGACCTGATGGCACCTAACAACAACAACATTCTTGCTGAATATATAATAAAAACAAACAAACAAAAATTCCTATCGAGTCGATTCTGATTCAAGGCAACCCCATGTTACAGAACAGAACTGCTCCAGAGTGTCCTTGGCTGCAATCTTTATGGAAGTAGATTGCCAGGCCTTTCTTGCATGGAGCTCCTGGGTGGGTTCAAACTGCCAACCTTCAGATTAGCAGTCAAGCACAAACCATCTCTGCCACCTAAGGACCTTGTTAAATATATAATTTTCTATTATTAAACATAATTATATATATTTTTCTATTTAGTATTATAGCAATGATTTACAACTGGCTGGAGACACTTCTGGTCGTCACAGTGAGAGGATGCTATTGGCATCTAGTGGGCAGGGGCCAGAGATGCTGCTAAATATTCTACAATGCCCGGGAAAACAAAGAATTATGTGTTCCAAAATGTCAATATTGTCAAGGTTGAGAAACTCTATGTTATAATAATGCCTCTTCAATCTCATGAATCACAAACCTGAAAATGTTCTCAGTTGATAAATGTAGCAGAGGCAGCTAACTGGACATTTAAATTCATGCATCCCCTTCCATGGTAAAGAGTTGTTGCTACGAAATGGTTGCTCAGTCAGGTACTACGTTTCCAGCGTCCAGATGGAGTCATACAGTTCGTTTTGTCAGAGGTGATATGCCTTGTTTTTACTTGGCTGGATGCAGAGGATTGAGAAGCAGAGTCTAAGGCCTTAGTGGCAGCAGAGCCACAAGATGGAAGGAACCCGGGTCCCTGAATGACAGCTTGGAGGACTGTGTGCTGACCAGAACTTCCACTGGGCACACATGTGAGCAAGACATAACTTCTTCTGTGTTAACTCAATAAAATGTGTGTGTATATTTGTT
>NW_006922133.1:1239706-1242765 GCF_000298275.1 Orycteropus afer afer
GATGGGGCAATCTACTTCCATAGTGATACGGCCTCAGAAACCTAAGGAGGGGTTGCTATGAGTCGGGTGTGACTCGACAGCACATAACAACAGCAACATACGCACACACACACACACACACATATGAATTAAAAAGAAAGTCACTGGCTTCTAAAGAATCCGGAATGTGATCAACACAAAAAACCTACTATTGAAGTAACAGGTCCCTTGAATCACCTTCTTCGATTGTTTAGGAAACACTTCAGATTTTGTTACAAGGGTTATGTGACAGTTCACTCCTTAAGGAGTTTTCAAACTAGACTTTATCTTGAACTAATGACTTCTCACATCTTATCCTTCTCCCTTACCCTACTTCCTCTGCCCCAGTTTAGTAAGATGTATAGTACCTATTCTCATAAGAACCTCCAGCCAAACTGCTCAAACCTCAAGAGTTCACTCAACCCAAAGGCCCAATCCAACTTCCAACTCCTGCACAAAAATGGCAGATGCCATCTTACTGGTGGTTGTTAGTTGCTTTGTAGTCTGTTATGACACAGGGCATCCCTAAGTGGTGCAGAGTAGATCTGGTCCGCAGGGTTTTCCAGGCTGTGACCCTTTGGAAGTAGATTGCTAGGCCTGTCTTCCAAGGTGCCGCTGGGTAAGTTTAAACTGTCAGCCTCTCAGGTGGTAGTCAAACACTTAGCTATGTATACCACCCAGGGACTCCAATCTCACTGGTAGACCACCTGTTTTCTGCTTCTGTTGCTGCCAAGAACACAGAGTCCACTATAGTCTGTTAGGTCCTTGTTAACACTTTGAATGTTAAAAGAAATGGAACCTTATTTGGACCTAAATAAATATTAAAGCTACAGTGAACCATGAACATATGCCCAAGAATATGACATATAACAAAAGAAATCATACTAACCAGTGATGGAAGAAAGGGTTATTAAATAAACTCCCCTGGATCAACTGGCTGACTAACTTGGAAAAGGAATGAACCAAAATTAGATCCTTTCCTCATATCATATACAAAATAAATCTTTGATGGGTTAATGACTTTTAAAAAGAAGTGTAAATAAATGCTTAAATCATATTGGCATGGGAAAGAACTTTCTAAGTATAAAAGCAGAGAAAGAAGTCTACATGATCATCTAAAAACTCCATAAATGTAAAAGGCAAATAACCAAGCAGGGAAATATTTGCTGTATATTTAATATTCTTGATCTAGATGTTTTAAAAATCAGCTTCTTTTAAAAGAAAAAATCCTAATGGAAAAATACGTGAAGGATACTATAGCCAACTCGCAGAAGAAAAAAAAGCATACAAATGGTTAATAAATATGTGAGGGTATGTTCAAATTCTGACTAAGAAATGAATGCAAATTAAAATAAGATACTTTCACCTTTCAAAGGATAATACTGAGAAATTACACTACTCTCTTTTGACAAATGTTTAGTGGCATGAACAATTTCTTCTACCTATTTTTAAGTATTTATTGTGATTTGGGTGAAAGTTTACATAGCAAATCAGTTTCCCATTCAACAGTTTCATACATTTTGTTTCGTGACATTGATTGCAATCCCCAAAATGTAACAGCACTCTTCTCATTTCCTCACTGTTTCCTGGCTCTGTTCATCCTTCTTTTCTGTCCCTTCCTGGAATCTGAGCTCTGTCTCTGGGCCAATGCTGGCCTTTTTATCTCATACGGTTGGTTGTTCTAAGGAGTGGGTACCCCCACCTCCCTTGTGTTCACTTTATTGGCCTATCATTTGGCTGAAAGTTGAGATACAGGGGTGAGTTCAGTTCCCAGCATGAGTTGTGTCTAAGGGCCATAGTCTCAGGGGTTTTACCAGTCTCTATCAGAGCAGTAAGCCTGGTCTTTTTTATTGAGTTTCATTCCACATTTTTCTCCCACTCACTCCAGAACCTCCTATTGTGATCCCTTTCCTAACAGTCAGCAGTGGTAGCCCAGCACCATCTAGTCTCAGGGTCATGGAGGCTGGGGTTCTTGTGGTCCATTAGTCGTTTGGACCAACTGTTTCCTTACATCTTTGATTTTCTTCACTCTTCTTAGCTCTGATCAGGGAGAGACCAAGAGTTGCACCTTACGGCATGAACAATTTCATGTTGTTGTTGTTGTTATGTGCCGTCGAGTCGGACCCGACTCATAGCCACCCCTCCTTGGGTTTCCGAGGCAGTATCACTACGGAAGTAGATTGTCCAACCTTCCTTCCTAGGAGTGGCTGGTGGGTTTGAACCACCAGCCTTCTGGTTAGCAGTCAAGTGCCTTAGGCCCTATGCTACTAGAGCTCCCAAACAATTTCATAGCCTTCTTCAAACACTGTAAGTTGGTACAACTTCCTGAAGGGCAATTTGGTAATATGGATCAAGGACCTTAATTTTCTCATAAAATGTGTGGGGGAAGCAATGAAGAAATGTTAATAGTGGTCTCTGTAGTAAGATTATGTGTGGTTTCTAGCTTCTGCTTTATTCTTTTTGGCATTTACTACAATAAAAAGTTTTTACTTTGATAATCAAGAAAAGAGTAAATGAGATGTTATAATCTTTTGTAGCTTTGCATATTGCTAAAGGGAAATTCTGTTTTGATTACTTGTAAAGTTGAGCATTTTCTTCAGACTTAGTAAAACCTGTAGTCATTAAGGCTTCACTCAGTCAGCTATCTGGATGGGCTTGATAAACTTTCCACTTCCGTTTCTTAGGATTCCCGGGGTGGTGGTAACAGTTAATGGGCTAGGCTGTTAACCAAAAGGCTGGAGTTTCAAGTCCGCCCAGAGAGGCCTCAGAAAAAAGCCCTGGCAATCTACTTTTTAAAAAAATCAGCATTGAAAACCCTATGGCGCTCAGTTCTACTCTGACGAACATGGAGTCACCATGAGTCAGAGTGTTTTCCTTACCAGTCTTGTCTGCAGCACAACCTGGAAGTTCTAAATGTTTGAAGAATTCAAGTACAATTTTTAAGAAAACCTATTTGGTTGGCAGTAGTATACTCAATGGGGTGCTCTGCTAGCATAGTGGCTAAGGCACTTGACTGCTAACCAGAAGGCTGGTGGTTCAAA
>NW_006922133.1:1243402-1246026 GCF_000298275.1 Orycteropus afer afer
TGGTGGCTTGCATGTTGCTATCATGCTAGAAGCTATGCCACTGGTATTTCAAATACCAGTGGGGTCATCTAAGATGAACAGGTTTCAGCGTTGCTTCCAGATTGAGACAGACTAGGAAGAAAAGCCTGGAGGGCTACTTCCAAAAATTAATCAATGAAAACTTTATGGATCACAGAACATTGTCTGACACACTTGCTTTGGATACATCATCAGAAGGGATAAATCACTGGAGGAAGACATCATGTTTGGTGAAGTAAAGGGCCTTTAAGGCTGACGGAGACCCTCAGTGAGATGGACTGCACAATAGCTCCAATGATGTACTCAGACATGTTGGTGATCTTCAGGATAATGCAAGACCAAAACAAAACCAAGCTCAATGCCATCGAGTCTATTCGACTCATATAACTCTTTCCTTGGGTTTCCGAGGAGGTATCTCTATGGAAGTAGATTGCCCAATATTCCTTCCGAGGAGTGGCTGGTGGGTTTTAGGCACTATGCCACCAGAGCTCCTAATGCAGGACCAAGCAACTGTTTTCTTCTGTTGTACATAAGGTTGCTGTGACTCAAAATTGACTCAACGGTAGCTAACGACACAATGTTTCTTAGGACCTAGTCTCGCAAGTCACATACAGTTATTTCTGCTGTATTACATTAGTCTCATAGGTCAGACCTATTCAGTGTGGGAGGTGACTACACGCTGTGAATACCAAAGGCAAAGATCACTGGAAGCCATCATGGAGGCTGATCACCCAGTCACTTATTCAGCATCCCTTTCCAACTCCCTAACAGTACTACAAAGTTTTGTTTAGGTGTCTTACCTCCCCCCACCCCCCACAAAGCCCACTGTGAAAGGAAGTTCTAAATCTGATTGGTCAAAATGTAATCACGGCCTCTTTGCCAGTGATTGGTTGAGGAACTCAGGCATATGCCAAGTAGCACATGGCATTCACTCAGCCACCAGGATTGTTCAAGGAATTGTCATATGACCAAATTCAGACCAATGAGGCATAAGAGGATACTTCTGGGGAGCTTCTTAAAAGGAAACCACTAGAAAAGAGGTTTCCTGTCTTCTTTGTGTGTTCTGGAGTGTGGATCTGAATTTCGGGTGTGCTGGAGCACCATCCACCAACATGAGGCTCAAGCCTCCCCATGGAGGAAGGAGGCTGTAAAATTATCAAAAGAAAATAAGTCTGAGTCCAGATAGAACCATACCTGATCACTACTCTATTACTGGCCTTTTCCTCTCCTTGGAGCAATAAGTTTCCCATATGTTTGAAGCCCCGTTAAGACAGGTTTTCCAGTATGAGCAACCACACCTAATTTTCCCACATGGAAAATGGAGCTATCATGAGGCTACAAGAAATGGAGACATATGCTTAGAAAATTTACTCTTTAACACAGTTTTGTTGTTGTTGTTAGGTGCCATCAGGACAGTTCCAACTCACAGTGACCCTATATATAATAGACCAAATACTGCCCGGTCCTATGACATCCTCACAATCCTTGCTATGCTTGAGCCCATCAGTGCAGACACTGTGTCAACCCATCTCTTGAGGCTCTTCCCCTTTCTCGTTGACCCTCTACTAAGCATGATATCCTTCTCCAGAAACTGGGCCTTCCTCACAATGTGACCAAAGTAGGGGAGATGACGTCTGGTCATTCGCTCATAAGGAGAGTTTTGGCTGCACTTTTTCCAGAACAGACTTGTTTGTTCTTCTGGCAGTCCATGATATTTTCAGTACTCTTTGCCAACATCAAAATTCAAAGGCATTTTCTTCGGCCTTCCTTATTCATTGTCCAGCTTTCACATGCACATGAGGTGACTGAAAATACCATGGTTTTGGGCAGGCACACCTTAGTCTTCAAAGGAACATCTTTGCTCCTTAGCACTTTAAAAAGGTCTTTGGCAAACACTACATAATGAGGATGAACTTGGAGGGCATTATGCTGAACGAAATAAGTCAGTCACAAAAGGACAAATATTGTATTAGTCCGTTATTGTAAAAGTTAAGGAAAGGTTTATCTATTGGAGGACATTTTCTTTGTTGGTTACCAGGGGTGGGAGGGGAGGGGAGGGAACACTGTAAAAATGATTAATTATTTATTTAATTAATTATTTTAAGTCTTTTGCAGCAGATTTGCCCAATTTATAGGACGTTTGATTTCTTGCCTGCTGGTTCCAAGGGTATTGATTATGGACCCAAATAAAATTAAATCCCTGACAATTTCAATCTTTTCTCCATTTATCATGATGTTGCTTATTGGTCCAGATGTGAGGAATTTTGTTCTCTTTATGTTGAGGTGTAATCCATAATGAAGGCCTTTCATCTTTATGATGAAGTGTTTCAAAGTCTTCTTCTTCACTTTTGACAAGTAAGGTTGTGTCATCTGAATATTGCAGGTTGTTAATGAGTCTTCCTCCAATCCTGATAAAACACTCTTCATATAGTTCAGCTTCTCAGATTATTTGCTCAGCATACAGAATGAACAACCCTGACACACATCTCGTGATTTTAAACCATGCAGTATATTCTGGTTACCTCTAGTGCTGCTCTAAGGAACTCTGGTGGCATAATGCCTAAGACATTTGACCGCTAACCAGAGGGTTAGTGGTTCAAACCCAC
>NW_006922133.1:1248410-1248975 GCF_000298275.1 Orycteropus afer afer
TAGAAGTCCAAGTTCAAAGTGCCAGCTTTAGGGGCTGGGTGAAAGCCCCTTGATCTTGGGTTTCAGCTCAGCCTCTTGCTCCTGGCCCACTGGAGCTGGAGCCTTTCTTCACTCAGGTAACTGCTGGCTGCTGAGGCTAACAAGCCCAAAGTCAACAAGTAAAATGGCACAGTCCCAGGATTATCACAAAATATGGCAGGCCACTAATTCAAGTACATTAATAGTCCCAAGATCAGCAGACAACATGGCTGGCTGTTGAATGACAGCTTGGCTACATGCAGTATTCAAGCATGCCAAAAGCTAGAAAGATCTTTCTCATGGTTTCTTCTTATATACTGGAAGTAGAACACATTCCACCATGGAGTTGATTACCAGTCTCATCATGGAGAATAACTACATCCAGATGCCCAGACACTCAAAATCAGGCCCAGCCAAGTTGACATACAACCTTAACTAACACACAGTATCCCCTTGTTCTGTTCAAAAAACTACCTCTGGGTCTATGTACAGGTTCCTCATGAGCATAATTAAGTGTTCTGGAATTCCCATTTTTTGCAATGTTATC
>NW_006922133.1:1250317-1251892 GCF_000298275.1 Orycteropus afer afer
AAGATCCATCTGACACCATCAATAATATCCCTCATTCCATGTCCTCTTCTGAGTCCAGATGGCATTTCTGGCAGTTCCCTGCAACCATTTTTGACTCATCTTTAGCAAGATTTTACTTGCATATGATATTAATGATATTGTTTGATAATTTCCACATTCTGTTGGATACCTTTCTTTGGAATCGGCACACATATCAATCTCTTACACTCAGTTGGCCAGGTACCTGTCTTCCAAATTTCCTGGCATAAACAACTAAGCACCTCTAGTGCTGCATTTGCTGGTTGAAACATCTCAGTGGGTAAAAACGCAAGGAAAGGTTTAAATATAGAAGGAAACTTTCCTTGTTGGTTACAGAGGAGGGGAGAGGAGAGAACACTGCTAGATAAGTAGAGAAAAGTACTGATTTGGATGAAGAGAAGGGCAATGTACTGAATGTGAGTGATCAACATGGTAGCATTGAGGAAGAGGAAGACATAGAGAGGTACACAGGAGGTATAAACAACAAAGATGAACCCTTTTGTCAGTGAGGACAAGCATTGATCTACAGGTGGATAGATGGGTGGACAGGTTGAATGATCAGGTATGTCTCAGCAGAAGGAAGTGTGCCCATGACCATGTAGAGTGTTAGCAGGCAATGTTTCAACATGTGTATTTGTACGCACTGTAAGAATGTCCAGGTATATAGGAGAGTTGACAAGGAGCAAGGTTGTGGTGGTCTCTTGGCCACAGCAAGTTACTTGGAGGGAACGAGTAGTTAGACCTGTGCACTCGGGACCATGGTCTCAGGGGCCATCAAGCTCAGTTGGCATAACATACTACACAAAAAACATTGTTCCACATCCTACTTTGGTGAGTAGCAACGGGAATCTTAAAAGCTTCCAAGCAGCCATCTAGATGCAACAATGAGTCTTTCCTCATCTAGATCAAAAAAGAACAAAGAAAACCAAATATGCATGGAAACAGTTAGTTCAAGGGACTGGAAGACCATGTGATCCTCAACCTATAAGACTATGAGACCAGAAGAACTTGATGGTGCACAGCTACCACTTTCAACCACTCAGAGGGGGATTAGTGCAGGAGATGCTGGATGAAGTGGGAGAAAAATGTGGAAGAAAACTCAAAATCATAAAATAAAATTTAAAAAAAGACCAGGTTCACTGGTTGATAGAGTCCTGGTGCGACCTCTGAGACTATGGTCCCTAGCCACCCTTTAGGTCTAGAATTGAACTCACTCCTGTGGCTTCCAGCCAAACAACAGGTATATGGGGTGAACATTTACATCAGGTATTATACTCCTTGGAGTGATCAATCATGGGAGAACAGAAGGGCAGTGTTTGCACAGGGAGACAGCTCAGGGGATGGGAATGCACAATAGGAAGGACATAGGGAAGAGGTAACTAAGGGGAGGAAGTGGAAAGAGAGTTGTTACATTGTGGGGAATTGCAGTCAATGTCATGAGACAAAATGTGTATGAACAGCTGTATGGAAAATTAATTTGCTCTGAAAACTTTCACCCAAATTACAAGTAAAAAAAAAAAAAAGAAAGAAAGAAAGAAAGAAAAAGAAGTATCTTCA
>NW_006922133.1:1252312-1253236 GCF_000298275.1 Orycteropus afer afer
AGTATCTCTACGGAAGTAGATTGCCCAGCCTTCCTTCCGAGGAGTGGCTGGTGGGTTTGAACTGCCAGCCTTCTGGTTAGCAGTCAAATGCCTTAGGCGCTATGCTACCAGAGCTCCTAAATTAAGATTAGGGATCATTTTATCTACTTTAAAGGTGCCATGGTGGTGCAATGGTTAAACACTCAGCTGCTAACAAAGTTTGCAGTTCGGACCCATATGAAATAGACAGGGCAATCTGCTCTTGAAAAGATCACACCTTAGAAAACCCTATGGGGCAGTTCTGCTGTCACATGGGGTCGCTATGAGTCAAATTTCCTCAAGGGCACCTAATAATAACAGCAACATACCTATTATAGTCAAATCAAAAATTGAGACAATCCCTGATGTGTGGACAACAGTATTACCAACCAGGTCTGGTCCAATGTGTTCAGAACCTACCATGGCTGTGCCCAAGAGCTAAATGGAGACCTGCTTTAGGGGCACAGTTTCATGAGTGCATGAGCTGGATGTGGTAGTGTGGGACTGGGGTTCCAGTTGGGGATACACCATAAACTTGAGATTTGTGAGCTGAAGTGAGGGACACCAGGAGGGTCCATGGTAAATTAGTACCAAGAGTCCATCGCTTCTGGCCAATGCCTGAAATATCACATGAGTCTTTGCTTTCATGCTTCGAAGAGGAATATAATAAAAGTTATCAGGACTAGCACTTGACCAGGAACTGTTTTCTTAGCCCCTCATGAGGTTTGATTTTGATATGCAGAGTAAGAGAGCACTGGGGACACAAAGGGGATGGGGACCCCCATACCACAGAGGTGAGGGGCAGAGAAAGAGGCCCAGGAACCTTGGGAGTATGGAAGACAAATTTTGCTGAGTCATACTTTTGCAGATGGCAGAAAAAGTGGCTGACTCACAGTTCTGATGATT
>NW_006922133.1:1253336-1256423 GCF_000298275.1 Orycteropus afer afer
AAAAAAAAACTCACTGCCGACGAGTCAATCTCGACTCACAGCGACTCCTCCTTGGGTTTCCGAGGTGGTATCACTATGGAAGAAGATGGCCCACTCTTCCAAGGAGTGGCTGGTGGGTTTGAACCACCAGCCTTCTGCTTAGCAGTCAAATGCCTTAGACATTATGACACCAGAGCTCCTAGTTTTGATGATAAGAGGTCATATATGTTCTTTAATAAATGCATAAAGAGACTTGCACACCAGACACTGTTCTGAAAACTTTATAGACATTTACTTATTTAATCCTCTCAATAATCCCATGAATGGGTGTTTTTTTTTAATTGTTTTAAAAAATATAACGCAATATTTGCCAATTCAACATTTTTCAGGTGTACAATTAAAGAATAATTTGATAGAATTTTGCAAGATCCATGACTTATTCATCACAAATACCTTTTTTCAACAACAAAAACCGTGACTATACACATAGACCTCACTATATGGAATACACAGGAATTGAATAGACTACATCTATGGAAGTGAGCTCTGATAGCGTACTGCCTAAGGCACTTGATGGCTAACCAGAAGGCTGGAGGTTCAAACCCACCAGCCACTCCTTGGAAGGAAGTTTGGGCAATCTATTTCCATAGTGATACCACCTCAGAAACCCAGGGAGAGTTGCTATGAGTCAGGTCTGACTCCACGGCACATAACAACAACATCTATGGAAAGAGGCAATGCAGACAATCAGTATCATAAGTTACAACAAGGTCAGGAGCGGACTGTGGAACAGACTATCAATTGTGCCTATGCAAGTTCAAGTTGAAGCTGAAGAAAATTAAAACAATCACACAACAGCCAAAATACAATCTTGATTATATCCCATCTGAATTTAGAGGCCATCTGGAGAAGAGATTTGACGCATTGAACACTAATGAATGAAAACTAGATGAGTTGTGTGATGACATCAGGAACACCATACATAAAGAAAGCAAAAGATCATTAAAAAGACAAAAAGGAAGAAAAGACCAAGCCAGATGTCAAAAGAGACTCTGAAACTTGCTCTTGAACAGAGAGCAGGCTAAGGTGAATGGAAGAAATGATGAAAGATAAGAGTTGAACAGAAGATTTCAAAGGGTGGCTCGAGAAGACAAAGTGAAGTATTTCAATGAAATATGCAAAGACCTGGAGTCAAAAAACCAAAAGAAAAGAACACACTTGGCATTTCTCAAACCTGAAGAAAGAAGAAAAAAATCAAGCCTGAAGTTGTAATACTGAAGAATTCTATGTGCAAAGTGCTAAACGATGCAGGAAGCATCAAAAGACAAGGGAAAGAATACACAAAGTTACTTTATCTTTTCAGGAGGTGGCATATGATCAAGAACTGATGGTACTGAAGGAAGAAGTCCAACCTCCATTGAAGGCATTGTATGGAATTCCCATTGAGATGTTTAAACAAATGGATGCAGCAGCACTGGAGGCACTTACTTGTTTCTGCCAAGGAATTTGTAAGACAGCTACCTGGCCAATCAACTGGAAGAGATCCATATCTGTGCTCATTCCAAAGAATGGTGATCCAGTAGAATGCAGAAATTATTGAACAACATTAATATCACAAGCAAGTAAAAATTTTGTTGAACATGATTCAAAAATGATTGCAGGAGTATATGGATAGGGAACTGCCAGAACTTCAAGCTGAATTCAGAAGAGGGTATAATATGAGGAATACCATTGCTGATATTGAATGAATCTTGGCTGAAAGAAAAGACCACCAGAAGATATTTACCTGTGTTTTATTGAATATGCCAAGTCATTTGACTGTGTGGATCATAACAAATTATGGATAATATTGCAAAGAATGGGAATTATAGAACACTTAATTGTGCTCATGAGGAACCTATACATAGACCAAGAGGCAGTTGTTTGAACAGAACAGGGATAAAATCAGAAAAGGTGTGTGTCAGGGTTGTACCCTTTCACCACACTTATTCAAGCTGAGCAAATAATCTGAGAAGTTGGACTATATGAAAAAGTACGCAGCATCAGAATTGGAAGAAGATTCATTAAGAACCTGTGATATGCAGATGACATGATCTTGCTTGCTGAAAGTGAAGAAAACTTTGAAGCACTTACTGATGAAGATCAAAGGCTACGGTCTTCAGTATGAATAACACCTCAACATAAAGAAAACAAAAATCCTCACACCTGGACCAATACACACTGCTGTCAAGTCGAATCCGAGTCATAGTGACTCCTTCTTGGGTTTCTGAGGTGGTATCACTGTGGAAGTAGATTGCCCAACCTTCCTTCCAAGGAGTGGCTGGTGGGTTTGAACTGCCAGCCTTCTGGTTAGCAGTCAAGTGCCTTAGGCACTACACCACCAGAAAATGAAGATACATCTTACTAAAACCTTTGGGACACAGTGAAAGCTGTACTAGAGGTCGATTTATAGTGATAAATGTACACATCAAAAAAGAGGAAAGAATCAAAACTTTAACTCAACAACTCAAGCAATTAGAAAAAGAGCAACAAAAGAAACCTCCCTTACCTAGAAGCAAGGAAATAATAAAGATCTGAGCAGAAATAAATGAAGCAGGAAAAAAAAAAATAGAAGAAATCAGCAAAAAAGAACCTGGTTCTTCGAAAAGATTAACAAAATTGACAAACCACTGGCAAATTTAACAAAGGAAAAGAAACAAAAGATGGTAAATTTAACAAAGGAAAAGAAACAAAAGATGGCAAATACACGAACAATAAATGAAAAGGGCAACATTTAAACAGAACCAACTGAAATAAAAAAGATAATAACAATATTATGAAGAAATGTACTCCAACAGATTTGAGAACCTAGAAGACATGGATAGGTTTCTAGAAACACAAGACCTACCTAAACTATCCCAGTCAGAGATAGAATACTTGAACAGACCCAGAACAAAAGAAGAAATTGAGCAAGTCATAAAAATAACTTGAAAGAGGTCTTTTGCAACAGATTTGCCCAGTGCAGTATGTCGTCTGATTTGTTAGCTGGTGCTTCCATTTGTGTTGATAGTGGAACCAAGCAGTATGAAATCTCTGACAACTTCTATCTTTTTTCTATTTATCATGATG
>NW_006922133.1:1257697-1263644 GCF_000298275.1 Orycteropus afer afer
TTTGCATAGTCAATAAAACACAAGTAAACGTCTTTCTGGTATTCTTTGCTTTCAGTCAAGATCCATCTGACATCAGCAATGATATCCCTCATTCCACATTCTCTTCTGAATCCAGCTTGCATTTCTGGAAGTTCTCTGTCAATATATTGCTGCAACTGAATTATCTTCAGCAAGATTTTACTAGTGTGTGATATTAGTGATATTGTTCAATAATTTCTACATTCTGTGGGGTCACTTTTCTTTGGAATGGGTACAAATATGGATCTCTTCTAGTCAGTTGGCCAGGTAGTTGTCTTCCAAATTTCTTGGCATGGACGAGTGAGTGCCTCCAGCACAGCATCCGTTTGTTGAAACATCTCAATAGGTATCCCATCAATTCTTGGAGCCTCACTTTTTTGCCAATTCCTTCAGTGCAGCTTCAACTGCTTCCTTCAGTACCATTGGTTCTTGATCATATGCCACCTCATGAAATAGATTAACATCAACCAATTCTTTTTGGTACAGTGACTTTGTGTATTCATTCCATCTTCTTTTGATATTTCCTGCATTATTCAATATTTTGCCCATAGAATCTTTCAATATTACAACTTGAGGCTTAAATATTTCTTCAGTTCTTTCAGCTTGAGAAATGCTGAGCTTGTTATTCCCTTTTGATTTTCTAACTCCAGGTCTTTGCACATTTCAACATAATTGACTTTGTCTTCTCAAGCTGCTCTTTGAAATCTTCTGTTCGGCTCTTTTATCTTGTCATTTCTTCCATTTGCTTTAGTTACTCTCTGCTCAAGGATAAGTTTCAGAGTCTCTTCTGACATCCTTTTTGGTCTTTCCTTCCTTTCCTCTCTCTTTAACGAACTTTTGCTCTCTTCATGGATGATGCTCTTGATGTCATCCCACAATTCCTCGGGTTTTCAGTCATTGGTATTCAATGCATCAAATCTATTCTTTAGATGGTCTCTAAATTCAGGAGGGATATAATCAAGGTCATGTTTTGACTCTCATGAACTTGTTTTAATTATCATCAGTTTCAATTTGAACTTGCATATGAGCAGTTGATGATCTGTTCCACAATCAGCTCCTGGCCTTGTTTCACCTGAAGATATTGAGCTTCTCCATCGCCTCTTGCCACAGATGTAGTCGATCTGATTTCTATGTACTCCATCTGGAGAAGTCCACATGTATAGCCACCATTTGTGTTGTTGAAAAAAAAGGTATTTGCAATGAATAAGTCTTTGGTTCTGCAAAATTCTATCATGTGATCTCCAGTGCCATTTCTATCACCAAGGCCATATTTTCCAACTACCAGTGATTCTTCTTTATTTCTAACTTTTGCATTCCAATCACCAGTAATAATCAACACATCTTGATTGCATGTTCGGCCAACTTCAGACTGCAGAAGTTGGTAAAAATATTCAATTTCCTTGTTTTGGGCTTTAGTGGTTTGTGTGTAATTTGAATAATAGTAGTATTAACTGGTCTTCATTGTAGGCCTATGGATATCCTATCACTGACAGCACTGTATTTCAGAATAGATCTTGGAACATTCTTTGTGATGACGAATGCCATGCCATTACTCTTCAATTTGTCATTCCCAGCACAGATCATATGGTTGTCTGATTCAAAATGGCCAAAACAAGTCCATTTCAGCTCACTAATGCCTAGGATATTGATCTTTATGTGTTCCATTTCATTTTTGACAACTTCCAATCTTCCTAGATTCATACTTTGTACCTTCCATGTTCTGATTATTAATGGATGCTTGCAGCTGTTTCTTCTCATTTTGAGTCATGCCCCATCAGTAAATGGAGGTCCCAAAAGCTTTATTCCATCTGCATTATTAAGGTCAGCTCTACTCTAAGGAGGCCGTCCTTCCCTAACCGTATTTTGAGTGCCTTCTGAACTGAAGGGCTTATCTTCAGGCACTATATCAGACAATCATTCAAGGCTATTCATAAAATTTTCCAGTAATATATCAGACACTGTTTCACTGCTATTCATAAGGTTTTCACTGGCCGATGCTTTGAAAAGTGGAGGGCCCCTTCTTTCTTCTGAGTCTGTCTTAGTCTGGAAGCTCTGCTGAAACCTATCCACCATGGGTGACCCTGCTGGTATTTGAAATACTGGTGTCATAGCCCCCAACCTCACAGCAACACACAAGCCACAACAGTATGACAAACTGACAGATGAGTGCTTAGTAGTTAGAGAGATGCAAATCAAAGCAAAAATGAGATATCATCTCACTCCAGCAATAATAGCAAAGTTCAACAAGACAGAAAATAGCAAACCTTGGTGAGCTTGTGGAGAGATTGGAACTCTCATACACTGCTGGTGGGACTGCAAAATGGTACAAACATTATGGGAAATGATGTGGTGTTTCTTTAAAAAAACTGAAAATAAAAATACCATTGATCCAGCAATTCCATTACTAGGAATATATCCTTAAGAGGTGAGAGACAGGACATAAACAGACATATGCACACCCATGATCATCATAGCACAATTCACTGTAGCAAAGAGATGGAAACAACCTAAATGCCCATCAACAGATGAGTGGATAACCAAACTACGGTACATTCACACAATGGAATACAATGCAACATTAAAAAATAATGAAGAATACTCAAATCATCTCACAACATGGATGAATCTAGAAGACATTATGCTGAGTGAAATAAATCAATCACAAGACAAATATTGTATGACCCCATTATTGTAAAAAGTCAAGGATAGGTTTAGTCAGGGAAGGAAATTCACTTTGTTGGTTACAGGGGACAGGAGGGAAATGGAGGGAAAAATTTGGACTAGTTGGGGGTCACATGTTGATTTGGGTGAGGGGAGAGACCATATAGAAAGAGTCTGTGACCAACATGATGACACTGGAGAAAGAAAGACACTGAAATGTGCACGTTAAGATATTGACAACAGAGGCAAATAATAGTGCATGCATAATATTTCATTGCCACTAACACCAAATGCCAGGCTATAGATAAATGCATAGACAGGTGAGAAGATCAAGTAGGGGTAGGCGAACAGAAATATACCCTAGACCAAGAATAGATTTGGTTGAAGATAATCTTACATATGCACTTGTGCTGCAAAATTAGCCATATACATTACAGAAACAACAGAGGACCGAGTTGGAGTAACTTCTCAGAGAAAACCTAACACCTTGAAAGAGAGAATTACCAGACCTACAGACTCAAGACCATAATCTCAGGGGACATCATGCTCAACTGGCAGAACATAGTACATAAAAATCTTGTTCTACAACCTACGTTGGTGAGTAGTGACTGGGGTCTTAAAAGTTTTCGAGCAGCCATCTGAGATGTAACTGTTGGTCTCCTCTCATCTGAGGCAAAGAAGAGTGAAGAAAATCAGAGTCATCTGGAAACAATTAGTCCAAAGATAAGATGGATCACGAGGACCTCAGCCTTCATGACACCGAGACCAGAAGAACTAGCTAGTGCCTGGCTACCAATGCCAACCACTCAGAAAGGGATCAAAACTGAAGATCCTGCATAGAGTGGGAAGAAAAATGTGGAACAAAATACAAAAACACAAAAATAACCAGAATTACTGGTTGGATAGAGACTGGTGGAACCCCTGAGACTATGGCCCTGGGTTATCCTTTGGGCCTAGAAATGGATTCACTTCCATGGATTAGCTCTCAGTCCAGCAGTAAAAAGACCTACATGCAGAACATTTACCTCAGGGTGATGCACTCACCTACTCTAGAGAGATGTAGTCCTTAGATCAGCCATGAGACACCAGAAGGGCAGCATTCACATAGAGGGAAGCCTGGACAGACAGGAATATATAGTTAAGAAGGGCACAGGGAGGGGGTAGTCACAGGGAGGGGAGGGGAGGAGAGTTTTTTATGGTTGGGGATGGTAATTGGGGAGTGAAATCAAATGTCCATGAACTGTTGAATGTAAAACAAATTTGCTTTGTAAATTTGCATCCAAAGCACAATATAAATAAATAAAGTGTTATTTAGCAAAGATGTCACTTTGAAGACTAAGGTGCACCTGACCCAAACCATGATATTGTCAACTGCCTCATATGCATGTGAAAGCTGGACAACCAAAAAGGAAAACCAAAGAATTGATGCATTAGAATTGTGGTGTTAGTGAAGAATACTGAAAAAAAAACATGGACTACCAGAAGAATGAACAAATCTGTCCTAGAAGAAGTACAGCCAGAAGACTCCTTTCTAAAGAGCTGAGAATGGCCAGACCTACTTTGGTCATTTTAGAAGGGACCAGTTCCTGGAGAAGGATATGATGCTTGGTGAAGTAGAGGGTCAGTGAAAATGACCCCTCAACAAGATGGATTTACACGGTGGCTGCAATGATGGGCTCAAGCATAGCAATGATTATGAGGATGGCGCAGGACTGGACAGTGTTTCGTTCTGTTGTACATCAGGCCACTATGAGTTGGAGACGACTCAGTGGCACCTAACATTTAAGAACACCCACTGTAATTGTAATATCAATTACATTAATCACGTCATGCAACCAGCACCATAATTGTTGCCAAATTTCCCACTAAATAGTTGTTCTTATTTTAGAGATGGAGAAACTGAGACAAGAGAGGTTAAGAAACTTGCTCAAGGTTACACAGTTAGAAACCAAGGCACAGAGAAGTGAAGAAACTTGCCTGTGGTCACACAGCTGGTAAGTGGTAGAGTCGGGATTTGAATGTAAATTTTGCTGTCAGGGCCTATGCTCCCAACTCCCATGGTCTGCTGTCCACACTACCATCACATTTTCATTTCTTTGCAGACTTTTCACTAAATATTTCCTCATGGGGATGTTCCTCTCTGCTGGACAGTTCACCCTTAGTGATGCTGGAGCAGATTTAAGGACATGTGGTAGCTGTTCCTCTGAGTTGCTGCAGGGCAGTGTTGCCAGGCCCTGCCTTCAGTCTTGTGACCACAAACCCATGGTCTATCATCTTTTTCCAACCCAGTGAACAGCCATGACTTTGGGCTTGTTAGAAATGCAGCCGCTCATGAGGGACTTGTGCCAAGCATTTCCTCTTTGCCCAAGCTTCCTGATCATTCCAGGCCTCTGCCCATCACACACCCTCCTTGTTAAATACTATCATCAGTGCTGAGGTCGTTAGAGAGAAAACCGATGAAGAGGAAATGATTATAAAAGTTACATCTGCTGTTCAGGCTGCTGTTCTCTTTTCTCATTACAACAATCAATCATTTTTCAACATCACTTTTGTTACTCAGAAAAGGCTTCATTTATTCCAAGATGAAAGAGCAGGAATGAGAGAATTAAATCTCACAGGTCTTTAGCAGATAGGATTTATATATATATATATATTCCATCCTCACCAATGACCTAATTAAGCTTTCAGAGGATGATAAACTCTCAGCTCCTCTGTCTCACCTCCATCTGTGCCTTTTGTAGGGTGGAAGTTCTCCCTTCCAGTAGCACGTTCCTTCTCTTCCAGCCTTTCCCTTCAGTCTGTTCTTCATAGATTAAACTCACTTTCTCGGACTTCCTGAGAGGGCTTCTTAGAAATGTATCTTCATCTCTGAGAACTCAGAGACAAGCCATGGATTGTCATGGAGGCATTCAGTCATATTTCTATGGAATCAGAACTCTGGGGCATGAAAGTCACCAGCTGTAACAATTCTGATCCACAAATGTGGGGGCAGACTGTCTGGGTTCTAATATCAAGTTTGCCCCTCACTCGTTACTTAACCTCTTGGTGCCTCAGTGTCCTCATCTGTAAAATGGAGAATGACAGAGTACCTACATATTCATAGGGTTGCTTTGAGGATTAAACTAATTAATAGTATACAAGTAATCTCCAACTTATGATGTAAATCAAATACCTCAGCTTTTTTTTTAGTTTTCATTATTATTGACTTTTTATTATCAGTGTCTTTATAACTCTGAACTTCATTTGTCTTCAAGGACTGGAAACATTA
>NW_006922133.1:1264264-1265237 GCF_000298275.1 Orycteropus afer afer
CCTGACTCATAGCGACCCCTCCTTGGGTTTCCGAGGCGGTATCACTACCGAAGTAGATTGCCCAACCTTCCTTCTGAGGAGTGGCTGGGGGGTTTGAACCTCTAGCCTTCTGGTTAGCAGTCAAATGCCTTAGGCACTATGCCACCAGAGCTCCCAACTACCACACAGTTCATTCTAATTTGGGTATGTCTTAAATCGGTTCTTACCTGTGTGTTGTTAGTTGCTGTGGAATCTGCTCCAACTCATGGCACCCTCATGTGCAGTGAAACTTGACAGCCACACCTTGATGAGACTGCCTTGTTTTTCAGGGTCTCAGGAGTTTTCCACCTTTCACAGGATGAAGTCTTACCACTTTTGTATCTCTTGCTCTAGTGGAAAATACCTGAGTCCTTCTCTGACAGATTTCTGCCTTACACAGGTTCCAGCTTTCACCTAGTCTGATACCATCTTCAGGACCATTGCTCTATCTGACTCTACTATTATGGTTGCTGTGTCAGTCCATCTCAATGAAGGGTTCCCTTGTTTTCCTTGATCCCCTAACTTCACCAACCATGGTATCCTTTTCAAACAATTGGTCTTTCCTGGGCAGAAGGAATTGATGGAATACCCATTGAGATGTTTCAACAAATGGATGCCCCACTGGAGGCACTCACTTGGTTATGCCAAGAGATTTGGCTGTCTGGCCAACTGACTGGAAGAGATCCATATTTGTACTAATTCCAAAGAAAGGTGATCCCAAAGAATGTGGAAATTATCGAACAATATCATTAGTATTGCATCCAAGTAAAATCTTACTGAAGATGATTCAAAAACGGTTGCAACAGTATATTGACAGAGAATTTCCAGAAATGCAAGCTGGATTCAGAAGAGGACACGGAACGAGGGATATCATAGCTGTTGTCAGATGGATCTTGGCTCAAAGCAAAGAATACCAGAAAGATATTTACTTGTGTTTTATTGACTATGCAAAAGC
>NW_006922133.1:1265527-1280501 GCF_000298275.1 Orycteropus afer afer
TCAGAAGGGACCATTCCCTGGAGAAGGATGTCATGCTTGGTAAGGTGCAGGGTTGACAAAAGAGGGAAAGGCTCTCAACAAGACGGATTGACATGGTGGCCATAGCGACAGGCTCAAATATAAGAAGGATCATGGAGCTGGCAGAGGACAGGGCAGTGTTTCATTCTGCTGTGCATAGGGTAGCTATGAATCGGAAACGACTCGACAGTACCTAACAACAACACAACAACAGGGGACTGACAAGGTAACAAAGGGGACACTGAGATAAGTCAGAAATGGAAACTGCAGGAAGCAGAGACCTCTCCTGCAGTTTGAGAGAACAACAAGAAGAGGTTGGGGTTATAAGAACCTAGAAGCCTAGAGGAGGGACCCTGTGAGGCTACAACCCAGACCCCTGAGGAGGGGCACTACCCAGCTGGTGCTGGTATCTCTGAGGGACACAATGAAGCTGGTTCTGGGAATGGGGGAGAACCCATGGACTGGCTTCAGCTGCTGCTATGGGAGCAAGTTGCTGCTGCTGCTGCTGCACTTCACAGGACAGGAAAAGGACAAGCAGCCCTTAGAACGCAAACAGGAAGGAGTGTCCATTTGTTCTAGGTACCATAGTCAGACTGATCTTTCTGGAGGCAAACGTGGCTAGATCACAGCCCTTCGTAAAGCCCTTCCGTGGAGCATAGCTTTGCACACAGGCCATCCCTGAATTCTTCTTGCCTTATCTCCGGCACTGTCTTTTACCCACCACTCTCTCCACCACCACACTGATATGCCAGCCATGTTGAACATGTGGCTTTTTCCCAAAGACGCTGTGTCTTTGTTCCTACCTGGAAAGTTCTCCTCTGTGAAGTCTTTGTTGATCACCCCAGCTAGGATGACTAATACTCCCCCTGTGCCCTCGCTGTAAACTCAACATCCTCCTTTTAGCAGCTGCTACTGGTGCCCTGCCCACATCCCCTCTATAGGAAAGGCTGCTTAGTCAGAAAACCTGTGGCTCTGCCTTTGCACTTTGTATCTGCCCACTGGAGCACATTTGGCCCAGGTGAAGAGCAAACTGTAAATGCTGGAGAGTTCATGCCCCTGGAGGCAGCCTTCAAACAATGACGAACAGGGATTTAGCTCATAACAACAGCCTCAGCTCCACGGTCCCTCAGTGGGGACAGCATTGAGAGCTATTTTACACCATCTCCCAGAGTCTCCCAGAGAGACTGAATTCCAGCTGCCCATAGTAGTAACTAGGAGCCCTTGGGTGGTGCAAATGATTAAAGCGCTCCACTGCAAACCAAAAGCTTGGAGGTTTGAGTCCAGAGGCACCAGGAAAAAAGGACTGGTGATCTACTTCCTAAACACAGTCCTTGGAGACTTAACTGAGCATAGTTCTACCCTGACACATGGGGTCAACATGAGCTGGAATTGACTTAATGATAGCTTTTTAAAACAGTAGTTAACTAGCTTAAAATGGACTCCCTGGATAGCTCCAATGGTTTAGCACTCAACTCCTAACTGAAATGTTAGAGGGTCAAACCTACCCAGACATGCCACAGAAGAAAGTCCTGGCAATCTGCTTCCAAAAAAATCATAGTAAGAAAATCCTATGAAATGCACTTCTGCTTAATACATGAGGTCATGTGAGCTGGAATCAACTTCATGACAATTGGTTTAACTAGCTTAAAAACGTACTCTTAATTGGCTTCCTTTTGCTCCCTGCCTCTCCACCAGTTTCCTGGGGTCACTTCTCAAATAAACTACTTGCACTCAAATCCTTGTCATGGGGCCTGCTTTGGGAGAAACCCTAACTAAGATACTTCTGTCATAGCCCATGAGCTAATCCTGTATGTACTTGTTTAAATGTCTCCATCACCCTAAGCACTCTCAACTCCCTGAGGGCCAGGACTTTATTTCATCTTTGTATCCTCAGATCATAACATAACTCCTGGCACATAATATGATCCCATGCCAAGTGATCCCATTCTAAGGAGGGGATAAAAAAAAAAAAAAAAAAACATAAAAATAAGATGGTAGACTGTAGAATGTGATGTGTGATGAACAGTGATTCCTGGAGGAGGCTAGCAAGGGACTTTCAGAAAATAACTTACATTTCTGTGGGTGGAGCTGCTTGAGCAGCCAAAGAAAGGGAGTAGAATTGCTACTTACATCCTTCTGCTTCTTCAAAGGACACGGAAATAGCAGTAACAGAATTGTAGACACACACACACACAGGGAGAAATGTAAGATACAGTAATTTTTCCCCCTTTATCATGTCCCCTAAGTCTGGCCCTAGAGCAGCTGTCACCTCTGATTCTAAGGACCATATCTCCCCTTTTCCTGCTCTAAGAAATGTCATGTCCAAGTCATATCACTGTGGCAGCCCTTTCACTCTAAGAAACTCAGACAGCAGGCAGTCCAGACATTATCTGGCCTGGCTGATGCCTGCTTAAAGGCCATCTGCTCCCAATCTAACCAGGACCAAGCATGCTGGGAATACTCCCTCCAACTTAATCTTTCTTCTAAATGTGACTGATTATAAAATAAGATCCCTGCCACAATGTGGAGTGCCCCAATTCTCTTATGATTGGCACCATTAGAAATAGAACCTTGCACATACCGTGAAGTCTGTTGTATAGACAGAGTCGCTATGAATTGGAACCAACTCCACGGCCCCTAACAACAATAACACTTATCATAGTCATCTCAGCTTCCTGCCCTGGAAGGCATTTATGCAACCCAAGGCTGGGTTCTAGGATGTCAGTTAGTCTGACTGATTCTAACCAAGCTCCACATTGACAGTTTTTTACCATATGCCTTCTGGTTTGGACAGCCAGGGGAGCCTGTAAATCAAGGCATTTCATGAATCCTTCCATACTAAGATGGAGCCTTGGTGGCACAGTGGTTAAGTGTTCAGCTGCTAACCGAAAGGTCGGTAGTTCAAACTTATCGGCCACACCACAGGAGAAAGATGTAGCAGTCCACTTCCCTAAAGATTTACAGCCTTGGAACCCTAGGGGGCAGTTCTATACTGTCCTACAGGGTTGCTATGAGTCAGAATCAATATAATGGCAATGGCTTTTGTTTTGTTTGCTAGTTTCCATACTAGGGCTACTAGAGAAGAATTTTAAATTACTATTATTTTATTTGGACCAATAAACAGCATCATGATAAATGAAGGAAAAAATCAAAGTTGTCTACAACTTCATTTTACTTGGATCAACAATCAACATCCTTGGAAGCAGCAGTCAAGAAATCAAAGGTTGCACTGCATTGGATAAGTCCACTGCAAAAGACGTCTTTCCATCTCTAAAAAGCAAAGATGGCATTTTGATGAGTAAGGTGCACCTGACCTAAGCCACTGTCTTTTCCATCACTGGACAATGAAAAAGGAAGACAGAAGAAGTGACACATTTGAGTTGTGATGATGGCAAAGAATTTATCAAATATACTGTGGACTGACAGAGAATGAACATACCTGTCTAAGAGGCAATATAAATAAATTGCTCTTTATAAGTGAGGATGGCAAGATCTCCTCTTGCATACTGTGGACACATCATCAGGAAACACCACTCCCTAGAAAAGGGCATCCTGTTCGGTGAAGTAAGGAAAACTCTCAATGAAATGGATTGACACAATGGTAACACCAATGGACTCAAACATACCAACAGTCATGAAGAAGGCACAGGACCAGGCAACGTATCACTCTGTTACACACAAGGTCACCATGATTCAGAGCCCACTTGGTAACACTATTTTATTATCTAATTTTTGGAGCACTACAGTGCACCCGCGCCACTTACAAAGACAGTGGCAAGAACTTTACAGCCAATAGCTCATTTATTCCTCAAAACAACTCGATAAGAAAGTGATAAGGAAGGTACTTGAACTAACTGCATGGGAAGCAGAGGAGCTTCATGACTTGTTTAGATGCAGTCTTTCCAACTCTCAAGCCTGGGCACATTACCACAGTATCATTCTGGCATTATTTCATTGTCATACCAAAGCTTTAGATCTGGAAGGGACCACGGAGATTAATTAGAATCCAACCCCCTTCTAAGGTGCTATACCTTGGTCATCTAAGGCATGGTCTTAGTAGACAGACAGACATGAGCAAGAGTCCCAGACCAGCTACTTAACTAGCTGTGTGATCTTAGACAACACATTTCATCTTTTTAAGCTTCCCCTTCTATAAAAGGTATCTCATGAGGGCAGGGGTGCTATGGGGAATGGATGAGATCCTATATGAAATGCACTTGACTTAGCAAGTGTTTATTAAATGTTAGAGCAGGAGCTGGCAGCATTACATTCCATTGTGCGTAGAGCCATCATGAGTCAGGGGCCAACACAATGGCAACTAACGATAGCAACAACACTTATGTAGTGCTTACCATATGCCAGGTACTATTCTAAGGAGCTCTGGTAGCATAGTGGCTAAGACACTTGCCTGCTCACCAGAAGGCTGGCGGTTCAAACCCACCAGCCACTCCTCGGAAGGAAGGTTGGGCAATCCTACTTCCGTAGTGATACTGCCTCGGAAACCCAAGGAGGGGTCGCTATGAGTCGGGTTTGACTCGACGGCACACAACAACAACAACAATTCTAAGGGCTTGCCACGTATTAAACTCTTCTTAATTCCAAGAAGTACCTCATAAAGTAGCTGCTATTATAATCCCAGTTTACATATGAGGAAACTGAGGTGCAGCAATCTTACAGCTGATAACAACAGAGGCAGCATTTGAACTCTGGCAATCTGTCTCTGTAGGGTGTTCGCTTGCTCATGATACCACCCAGCCTCTCAGTTGTTTATAACTATTATTACTATTGGGAGCTTTGGTTAACACTTGACTGCTAACCAGGAAGCTGGCGGTTCAAATCTACCAGCCACTCTTTGGAAGGAAGATGGGGCAATCTACTTCCATAGTGATACTGCCTCAGAAACCCAAGGAGGGGTGCTATGAGTCGGGTCTGACTCGACAGCATGTAACAACAACAAAATTACTACTATTAATTTTCAACTGGGAAAATTGAGGCTCAGCAAGATCAGCCACTTACCAAAGTCCTAGATTTTGTGAGAGACAAAAGTCCAGGTTCCCTGAACCCCACTCTCTGGCATTGCCTCTTCACTCCCCCATTAACTCTCTCTTTGCTGTATCTGGGAAGACCCAAGAATATTTATCCTGTAAAAGGGGAAACTTGTTTCCAAGTATAATATGTCATTACTTGAATCCTTTTGGAAACAAGAGTCTCCCCTTCACCTTCAACCTGGCTTTATCATTAAAATTAAAAGAGGATATTCACCAATGGCAGCAGTCAGCATTCATGCTTGTCTTTGGCACTAACTGATATGGATTCTTGAGACACAAAGTATGACTAGAACACAGACCAGAATGAAATCCAAGTAGAAATATACTACTAGCCAATGGCAAGTAGGAGGTTTAAAATTAAAAAAAAAAAAAAAAGATATTCACTTAGAGTAAAGGACTATTGTTAATTCTTTCCAAGCTTGCCCAGCTGAAAGACATCTGCTTTAGTGTAATTCCGTGACCCACTTCCTTTTCTTTATAAGAGATAGCCAAGATAGCCAGATGTGAGGAATAATCTATCTGTACAAAGCCCTTATTTGATTAGACACTGCTTTCATTTTATAGCATTCATATTTCCATGGGCACTCCCTTCTTTGCTTCATTTGTATATCACAACTTATATTTCCTTCTGCAAAACCCAGGGCTCTACATTTTGCAGCAAATACCACAGTGAACCAGAACACATAATTATGTGCAGTCTCATTTCCTTTAGGTCAGGTTGACTTCCAGTTATTTTATACATATTGAGAATAGGCTAATCTTTCCTTTGGATTTTGAAGCTGTGAGTCATTCTTGTGTAAGATAAATTAGACATTATTCCTAAGGTTTAGCGTGCTCTGGTGAAGTCCTTTGGGTCTCAAACAAATGCCTTTTGTTTTCTACTTTCAGAAAACCAAGGTGGATCTCAAAATATGTCCCTTGTTATTGTGATTTCTTATTATTTTCTTTTATCCCTAGAAGACCTCTCAGTTCAGCATGATCTAATGCCTTAGTCACAATTGAGTGAGTGATGTTTGCTTAAATAACAGCCCTTCCCACATGGCATGTCACGTAAAAACATAATGAAACGAAAAAGTTCTCAGTGTTCAGAAATCATTGTAGTCTTACTAGGTATGTAAGTACAATGCAATTCTATCAGATCCTCTGATTCATGGCAAACCACAGAAGGAGAAATTGAGGGAGGCATTTTTTTGTTTGCTTGCTTTGGAAGTCAGGAAACAGCAGCTTTTGGTAGCTGAGGGTGAGGAGTTTCAAGAAAATTAAAGGGGCCATGTGTGTGGACATTTGTATGTGAATAATTAGATGCCACACAGAGTAATCATAAGAAACACCCTCATTTCCAATAACCATTCCAAAGAACTATGTCAAAGATGCTAGAACTTATCACCTATTATCAAACTAAAATTCTCGCCTATGATAGGTTCAACTGTATGGGAGGTTAAAGAATCTCACAAGTTTCCATTCAGAAAATTGTTCTTCTTACTGTTCTTTACACATCTTGTGAAATTAGGCCTGATGGTAAAATCTCTTAATTTCATCCTAGAATATATCCAGCACAGTATTCAAATGATTAAAATGTTAAAAGTCCATTTACAATTTCTAGGCTCACACCATAGGAAAAAATACTGTATTTTTCCTTTAGATATACTTAATACATACTGGAACCAAGTATAAAGAGTCCTACCAAAGAAAGAGGACCTTCTTTTACTGCTAAATTAACATTCAAAGATAAGGAAGCCAAGCAATGATGACTCCTTTCCTGTATGTATGGCTCTACAGTTTTCAAGGCATTTTCACAAGGATACTTTCCTTTGATCTTCATGATAATTCTATGAAAGAAGAGTAGATATTATTCACATCATTTTGCAGTTGAAGAAATCAGAACCCAGACAGCATGGCAGAGACTAGCCAATTATTCACCAAACCGTGTCTCTTTTCTTCTTTGACACACATCAAGGCTACACGTCCCAGGATCCCTTGCAGTTAGATAAAAACGTGTGATGAGCCATATGCAATGGAATATGGGTGGAAGTGATGTGTACCACTTCAAGGCCTAATCCATAAAACCCTCCAGTGTATGAGTCCCCATTCTCTGTCTGCATTGACCAGTGGAATGAAGAGTACTTCAAGGACTTTGAGGACAGCAAAGTCACAAGATGGAAGAAGCTTGGATCCATATGTCACCACTTGGAAGAGAGTTGTCTAGGAAAGCCATCCAGCAGGGAACACAAATTGGACTGTTGCAGGAGTGAGAAATAAGCTTACATTGTTTGAAATGACTGAAATTTGGAGGTTGTTTGTTTTAGCAGTCATCCTACATTGTTGTTGTTGTTGTTAAGTGCCGTCGTGTCGGACCCGACTCATGGCGACCCCTCCTTGGGTTTCCGAGGCAGTATCACTATGGAAGTAGATTGCCCAACCTTCCTTCCAAGGAGTGGCTAGTGGGTTTGAACCTCCAGTCTTCTGGATAGCAGTCAAGTGCCTTAGCCACTATGCTACCAGAGCTCCTCATCCTACATTAATACAGAAATATTAAATAAATTACTCAATGTTACAGAGCTAATCAGTAAAAAAAAGAAGCCAGGACTAGAACTCTGTTCTTCTAGTACTTAGTTCAATATTCATTTCTTCACTTACACACTGAACATTTATTGAACACTAACCATAAATAAGGTGTTCAGCTGTACAGTTAGGAGCTCTCGTGGCATAGTGCCTAAGGCACTCGACTGCTAACCAGAAGGTTGGTGGTTCAAACCCACCAGCCACTCCTTGGAATGAAGACTGGGCAATTTACTTCCATAGAGATACTGCCTCAGAAACCCAAGGAGGGGTCGCTACGAGTTGCAACCGACTTGATGGCAGTGAGTTTGGTTTGCTGTACTGTTGTTACTAATCCAGTAATTGAAGGACTAACATGTAAGACGGACATAGTCACATGCAGTCTCTTTTTACCTCTCAACTCTCTAATGGATTCTTCTATATTCTCCATGTGTTCTTCTAGTAGTTTCTTTCTCAAGTATCCCAGCAACAAGCAGGCTTTATTGAGCTAAAAGTGACCATTGTTAAAAATGATCTCTGCTGAGCTCCCTTCCTTCCTGACAATACAACCAAGAGTTAATAAAACAAATGCATTCTTTCCTACAGAGAAAGCTTCAACTAGACTTCCTTTAGAACAAGCTTGATAATGAAGCTGCCAGTACATGCAGAGAATAGGAAGTGACTAAAGACCCTTCAGGTATGTGTCAAATACAAATGGTGTCAAGGAGTCAAAGGCCACAGAGCAAGTGCTAAAGCAAGCAGGGATAGTGAATGGTGTAGTGCCTAAGGCATTTGACTGCTAACCAGAAGCTTGGCAGTTCAAACCCACCAGCCACTCCGAAGAAGGAAGACTGGGCAATCTATTTCCATGAAGATTTACCACCTTGGAAACCCAATGGAGTTCTCTATGAGTTGGAATCCACTCGATGGCAGTGAGTTTGGTTTTGTTTTTTAGTGAGAGGAAGTTTCCACTAGGCCAGAGAGCCGCCAGCAGTCATTCAGAACCCTGGAGAGCTCCTAGTGAGTTCCACTTCTCTGAGAATGCTTATTCTGAGATCCAATCAAATAGCTGGCCCTTCTGAACTCTCCAGTTGATAAAGAGGTCTTGCTCTTTCAATCAATGTCTTAGTGTCTATGGAACAGATTTATGCTCATTATTTTTGAGATCAGGGTCTGTGTCCAGGAGATAGGTTGGGCTGTCTCATCTGGTCTTTCCAAGGGCCATGTGTGGTGCTCACACCTTAGAAAATCTACAAAAACACGTCATCAAGGAACTTCATCTTCTTCATTTGTTTTAGAGGCCCTCTCTATTCTAAGTTATAGGCTGGTGCTTGGTGGGTCTGGGTTCCAAACATCTCACTAAAACCTTATTATATAAACCATATCATTAGCCCCTTTTCTTCCTAAAGGTATAAAATCTCTTTACAAGTAGACATAGGGAATCAGTTAGGCAAAAGACACTAGTGAGAAGTTTCCAACAGGCCATATATACCCCGTATACTCATAATGCACATTTGGGTTATTTCCAAATTTTGCCGTTATTAATAATACACTGTGAACATTCGTATACATGTCTTTTGGTGCATTGTTCACACATTTCTTTTGGATATATGGCTAGGAGTGGAAGTGCTGGGTCATGGGGTATGGAAGCTGACTTTAAGGAAAAGAGTATAAGTTTGGCTTTAGGTGTATTGGGTTGAGGTTTCAAGAAGACCTCTAGGTGGAAATTCTAGCAGGTGATTGAAAATGTGGAATTGGAGTTTGGGATAGAAGCCAAAGATGTGGATTTGGGAGCCATCTACATAAAGCTTATATTTAAAGTCATTGGAATGGAATGCTCTGTGTTTGTGAGCCTCAGAGAAAAGAGAAGAGTGCTCTATATCAACCCTTAAAAAAACACCTATAGCTAGAAGGCAAGACAAAGAGTTAGTAGAAACAGGCATGATTTTGGATGAGTGTGAGGAAAACTTAGAGAGTATCAAGCTTCAAACACTATGGAGAGAACAAGGTAAGGAGGTCCTTAAATGTGGTGGCCAGACACCTTCACACTATTCTCTCCCTTGCTGTAGCTGCTATAACTACTGCTGGTGCTTTCTTTGTGTTTAATCTTTATGTATAAAGTTCTTTGGTTACTTTGTAAGCTCTGATGGCATAGTGTGTAATGCATTTGACTGCTAACCACAAGGCTGGAAGTTCAAACCCACCAGCCACTCCTGGGAAGGCAGGTTGGACAATCTACTTCCATAGTGACACTACCTCAGAAACCCAAGGAGGGGTCGTTATGAGTTGGATCCAACTTAACAGCAATGTGTCACATTTTGTTGGTTACTTTAAGGAACTCTGGTGGTGCAGTGTCCAAGGTATATGACTGCTAACCAGAAGGTTGGCAGTTCAAACCCACCAGCCACTCTGTGGAAGAAAGATGGGGCCATCTACTTCCATAAAGATTTACCACCTCGGAAACCCAATGGGGGTCACTATGAGTCAGAATCGACTCGATGGCAGTGATTTGGTTACTTATGGAGTCATTGCACTTTGCAGGACTATTATCACCCTGGCAGCTGCTGAGAACATTCTCTACCACCCCACAGAAATACTCAGGACAGAGTACTTAATGAACACTTACTAATTATAGGCCCATCAGTCAAAATTATGACCTCTAAAATAGCAGGCTTTCAAAAGTCAGCTGAAGGTGCACGTGTCACAGGACAAAGCAGTCACATAAATAGAGAGGAAAAAAACAGAGGCTTCCTGTAAAAGCTATTAACTTTCTCAGAATTGGATAGTGATATACTGCACTTTCCTTCATGCCACCTCTTGAAACTCCTGTCAACACCACTTCAGCCTCTTTTTCTAAAGACTGCTGGGGAAAACTCATGAGCAAAGAGGAAAAGGGATAAGAGTTCTGTGGATAAAAATTCTAAAGAAAGTTTGAAAAGATTTCTTTAGTTTTCTCCCACCATCTCTGTGAATAGGGAGTAAAGTAACACATACAGTACATGCCATTAGGTACAAAGCAACAACCCTCAAATATGCAGGAAATTTTATTCCACAAAATAAATATTTATCAAGTATTATGTCTTCTATTCCAGTCAAAAGACAGGCTGTTAAACTTGCAGGAAAATCACATCAGCAACATAAAATGTCAAAATGCAATGAAAATGGAAACATGAGATAAAGAAATAGAATGGATAACTTCCAAACGAGAAGAAGTAGTAGGAAAAACAACAACAAAGCAAAAATAAAACACAAATATCTCAGTTATCTGTAGGTTTTTAATGACTATTTTAAGATATAAGTATTGTTAATATTGGGTGGATGAAAAACAAAAGCTACACATAAGCTTTTTGCAAAGGCACACTTAAAACACAACATAGATAAGTTAAAATGAAAGAAATGGAAAAGAAGATATTAGGCAGGTAATAACTTAAAAATTGATCTAACAAAATCAGTATCAGGTAAAACAGAATTTAAAAGGAAAAGACTTATCAGGCATAAAATGGGACCTCACTTGATGATAAAAGGAGTAATCCAGTAAGAAGCTGTATCAGTTCTGAACTTGTATGCACTTAATAACATGGTTTCAAAATATATAAAGCAATTTTTATAACAGATCCACCATGATAAAAGGAAATTTTAATTAATTTATCTCAGAAAGGTGATAGAGTAGGCAGCAAGATATATAGTATGAAAATCAAAGATTTAATCCAAACTAAAATCAGTTTGATCTAACATTTATATACAGAATATTGCACACAACAGAGAATATATATTCATTTTGAGATCACATTTAACTTTTACAAAAACTGGCCACATACTAAGTAAGCTATAAAGAGAACCCCTCCAAATCCAAAGCTGTAGGACTGCAGGCTAGTTCCTGACCTTGCATTCCTGGTGGGGATAAATCTGTTAATACTGTTGGCTCTCTTTAGTTCAAGGACTACGACAGTCTGAAACTCCATGTGGCCAAATCAGGTGCAGTTGGCCAACTGATAGTGTCAGATTCCAAGAAGGCTTTCTGATGAATCAGAAAACATGGCACAAATGAAATCACTGGGAACATTACATTTTGGGGTTCAGAAGCAAAACCACTTAAAAGACATTAAAATGAGAAATGAGGGCAATCATGTTGTTTTCCAGTTTATGGCTTTTCCTTGGTTCATTTTTCTATTCAGTTGCAAACTATCAAATCATTTCAACTGGCACCTTCCCCCCACTTCTGTCTTTATTTTACATATATTACTAATTCATTTTATCCTCACAATAAGTCTGTGAAGTAGAGTTCTTATTCATTAAATCCAATTTTAAACCACTCCCCCAACAGGCACTGATCCCAAAAGCATGATATGATTAACTTCTGCATGTCAATCTCTGTCTCAGAGTCTGTTTTCCACGAAACCCAATCTGAGGCAGGTGAAAATGCAATGAATACCCATCTGACCTACCCCTAGATTCAACAAGTCTTCTCATTTTCTTTAACTTTTCTCTTCATATATGCATATTAATTATGTATGCATTGCTCAAATTTTTATTTTGAAAATTTTCACAGAAAGATTAATACAATGAACCCTCATATACTCCTGCCTCAATCCAACAATTAACACTTTAGCATAATTGCTTTATCTTTATATTTTTTTTCTTTTTGCTATACCATTTGAAATGATAACTGAAGACATCATGTCACTTGTCTCATGAATATTTCTATATGCATCTCTTAAGAATAAGTATAATCTACATCACTACAATACAATCATCATGTTTAAGAAAATTAACAATAATTCCATTAATTATAGGTTTAAAATGGTTTAAAAAATAAACTTGTTTTAAATGATACCCTCATCCTGGAATTTCCTAGAATTAAGTTTAAAAAGCACTTTTCTTGAGTAATATCTAGGACAGTCTGAGAAAAATCAGTCTTTAATTTCATACATGACCTGTGTAGAAAAAGTAACAAAGCTTCCCATGCCATTGACCCAAACTGTATGTTACTATAGCCTTTCCTGTCAGACCCATCACACATTAGAATACCCTCACACAAAGATACAAGCTAAGGTCTATGAATAAGTTAATATGCCTTAATAATTGACATGCTAGTAAGTGTGTCTATGTGAACACTTCTGTTCTCAAGCCCACAGTTTGTAAATTTGATAACAGCTTTTCTTATTAGGCTGGCATTCTTAGGCAGATCAAGAGGGTGTTTAAACAATAATTATTCTTGGAACTCAGCAAGTATAAGTATAGCATACTGCATTGCCAGGCACAACAAAAACATATAAATGTGTTATATCTTCCTTAAACAGACACCATTCATCACTTAAGTAAACCAGCAATTAGGTTGAAAACACAAGTGCTAATTTAGCCAAGTGATAGCCACTAAAAAGTGATATTTATTTCAGGAATATCACTTGTAAGAAAGTGACTTACTTGAAAACTCATTTAAGTGATACTATTAAGAACTTGAGGTGTCAACATTCTTGGGAAATGAAGTATATATACTAAGCAATGCAAATGGACAACTGCCTCCTGCCTCTGGGGTTGGTTTGTCCTATTTAAGTCAGAGTAAAAGGCTCTAATGATTTTGAATGAACATCTCATTTAAGCAGGGCCCCTATCTGGCCTTTTAGAGATAAGGAAAATATAGTGGGTAGTGTTTGTGTTCCTTATTTTCTCTCTCTCTCTCACACACACACACACATAGACACACCACTCTTCTTGTGTTTGAGAAGGGGAAAGGAAAGAAACTTACCATTGCCAACATCTGGAAGGTTGACATTTCCTTTAAATCATATGAAACAGCTTTTTTTAAAAAAACAAAACAAACAAACATTTCAAGGATTGAAAGACAAGGATTTAATGTGCCAGAGAACTGAGTGGAATGTAAGGAAAGTTCATTCTACTAAACACAACCAACTGTGGTTCAGGCCCCTGTTCCCCAAGCCTGATCTGGCTACAAGGTCATCCCTGAAGGAATCACTGAGACTCTGACTTAAGGGAGGCTAGTGCTCTCTCTAAGGAGCCTTGGTGGTGCAACTGTTAAGCACTCAGCTGGCAACCAAAAGGTCGATGGCTGGAACCCACCAGGGGCTTCATGAGAGAAAAGACCTGATGTTCTTCTCCCTTAACTATTTTAGTCTAGGAAAGGCTGTGTTGGTCCCCTAGTGCCACTCTAACAGAAAATACCACAAATGTATGGCTTGAACAAACAGGGATTTATTCTTACAGTTTAGGAGGCTAGATGTCCAAGTTCAAAGTGCCAGCTCTAGGGACTGGGTAAAGGTCCCTAGACCTTTGGCTTCAGCTCTGCCTCTTGCTCACAGCCCACTGGAGTTGGAGGCATCTCTTAACTCAGGCAGCTGCTGGCTGCTAAGGCTGACAAACCCAAGGTTGACAAGTAAAATGGCACAGTCCCAAGGTTATCAAGCAACACGGCAGCCACTATTTCAAGTCCAGAAACAGTCTCAAGATCAGCAGACAACATGGCAGGCCACTAAGATGAAGACTTGGCCAAATGCAGGATCTAGATGTGCCAAAAAGCTTGAGACTTTTTTTTCCAAATTTCTCCTTAAATACTAGAAGCACACCACATCCCTAAGACAGCTAGCTACTCACCTGCTCAAAGTAGATTCTACCATGGAATTGATTACAGTACCATTCTGGGAAATAACTACATCCAGCTGCCCAGCCACTCAAAACCAGGCCCAGCCAAGTTGACACATAACCTTAACTACCGCAAAGGATATTGGGAAGTTCTGCTATGTCGTACAGGGTCATTGAGTCAGAATCAAAACAACAGCACACAATAACAGTGCTCTCTTTGGAGCCAGAGAGAAAATCCTTCATATTCCCATGGAACAGCCCCCCAAAACACTCCGCATTAAAGGGCAAGGGAAAACTGGTCACATTACATGTTAATGCAGTGAGTTAAGAAAGAAAGCACTGAAGTTAATTAGCACCAGTGACTTTCAGATATTTTTTGAGTGTGACCCCCAATAAGAAATGCTTTTTAAATAGGGACCAGGTTCCTACATACAGCATCCCTCACCCCAGCTTCACTGTCGTCCAGTCAGGTCCAACTGATAGTGAACCCTCGTTGGTTTTCCAACTCAGTATCACTATGGAAGTAGATTGCCCAACCTTCCTTCTGAAGAGTGGCTGGTGGGTTTCAACCGCCAGCCTTCTGATTAACAATCAAATGCCTTAGGCACTATGCCACCAGAGCTCCCATATACAGTTGTTGTTGTTGTTAATATGCCATCAAGTGGTTCCAGCAAGATGGCGGACTAGGCAGAAAGACTGCACAGACCCTCTTCAACAAGGAAAAGGGGAACCAATTAACACAGACACAGAAGATAATCCTGGACCCCTGAGCC
>NW_006922133.1:1307847-1314480 GCF_000298275.1 Orycteropus afer afer
AAATGTGAGTGATCAACATGGTGGCACTGAGGAAGAGGAAGACATAGAGAGGTACATGGGAGGTGCAGACAACAAAGATGAACTCTTTTGCATATATAGTACTGTGTTGTCAGTGAAGGCAAACATGGTTATACGGGTGGATAGATGGGTGGACAGGATGAACTATTAGGCATGTCTATGCATCGGGGAGTGTATCCAAGACCATGTGTAAGGTTGGGAAACAACAAGTGTATTTGTATGTTCTGTAAGAATTCCCAGGTGTATAGTAGAGCTGACAAGGGACAACGTTGTAGTCACTTTTTGGCCACAGCCAGCTACCCAGAGAGAGTGAGCAGTTGAACCTGTGAGCTCGGGACCATAGTTGCAGGGGATATCAAGCTCAATTCACATACCATACTACACCAAACATTGTTCCACATCCTACTTGGACGAGTAGCAACTGGGATATTAACAGCTTGCAAGCATCCATCTAGATGCAATGATGGGTCTCTCCTCATCCAGAGCAAAGAGTAATGAAGAAAACCAAAGATACATGGAAACAATTCTTCCAAGCGACTGGTACCCCATGCGATCCTCAGCCTATGCGACTATGAGACCAGAAGAACTAGATGGTGCCTGGCTACCACTGTCAATAACTTGGAGGGGGATCTATGTAGGAGATCCTGGATCTCCAGATTTCATTCTTTCCTGAGTGGTTGGCATTGGTAGCGGGGCACCATCTAGTTCTTCTGGTCTTAAGGGCCATCATGTCCTATGGCTGATTGCTTCCAATGCCCTTGGTTGTTTTGTTTTGTTTTGTTTTTTGCTTTCTTCTTCATTTCCGATGCTAGGAGACCATTAGCTGCATCTTAGATGGCCGCTTGAAAGCTTTTAAGACTCCAGTCGCTACTCACCAATGTAGGATGCAGGGCTTTTATGTATTTTGTTGTGCCAATTGAGTCTGGTGTCCCCCAGTACTATGCTCCTTAGTCTGCAGATCCATTGGATCTCTCTCCCATAGTGTCTGGTTGTCTGTGAGGGATTACTCTGTGTCTGTCTTCTGTTTCTGTAAGGACTGTTTCTGTAAGGACTGCAGGTTATTTTGTATCAAAGGTGTCTGTACAAGATTAGCCTCAGCTGAATCTATCCTTGGTCTAGAGTATACTTCTGTTCACTGACTCCCGTCTGATCATCTCAGTTGATTATGTGTTTATCTGTATAGCCTAGTGTTTGATGTTAATGGCAATGTGGTATTGTGGACACATTGGTTGGTATTAGCATCTGTCATCTCTTAGGTGCACAATTCGGTGTCCTCCCATTTCCTAATGTTATCATGGTGCACAGATCCTTCCCATATATCCCTCCCCCTACCCATGTCAGTGTGTACACATTTTATAATGGTGAAAAAGGTCACTGTAAATTTTACATAGCTTATGATTTAAAATAAGTTAGAGTGAAAGAAAGAGGGGAAAAATGCTTTACTCTTAAAGAATTAATGCAGCTAAACTGCCACTGTTTCAAAGTGCCACAGAGATGTTATTCTGCTAGATGTGGATATAGGCTATTAGGAAAACTGAAATCGGGAGATGAAACTTAAGCCTTTGCTAGCCAAAATAATTACCGTATATATAAATAAATATCAAAGCATACAAATAATATTAAGCTTTGATAACACTTGTATTTTTACCCAGGAAGGACAAAACACGAAGTTTTCAATATTCTTAAAATTACATCCACAATGGTAAATTATTGCTACTGGGTTAAACTATTCTGTTTTGCCTACCAAGCAAGAAAGCAAGCAAACGTTCTAACTGCACCACATGTATGAAACTGACTGAAAAGTATACTTTATCATTAATATAAAACGTAGATAACATTCGTAAACGTTCTATAAAATTTGCCCATGTAAAAAAAGAAAGGAGACCTATATATGAAGAAAATGTTATGTTTATTGATGATATTCATTTGAAAAAACAAGGTAAACATTACAGATAAACTTATCAAAAACAATTCTTATGAATAGGCTTTTAATATGTTTAATATGACCCAACATAGTAACAGAATGAACTATTAGTAAAATTTAAGGCAAAAAAGGTCTGATTTACTTCAAAATTCAATAGGATTACCTTAATAAAATGATTTTGCTCATTCAAATGTGGTTTTAAAGAAGCATTTGTATATACTTATGACTCAAACCATGGAAATCATTTTAAACACTTTAGAAAAATAAATTGTAGTTTAAAAATAAAGAACAGAAACAAAATGTAAAAGAATTGTTGAAAGGAAAATAAATCTGTTATGTAAACTTTTACATCAGCTCCCAAAAGTTCAATAAATAAGTAAATAAAAGGAAAGTAAATACTGCTAAAAAAATAAAAATAAAGGGCACTGTAAACTGTGCTATCCAATATAGTAGTGACTAGCATAAATTTTAATGAGCTAAAATGAGGTAAAAATTTTCAATGTAGATTCTCTAATTAACCATATCAGAAATGCTCAACAGCCATGAGGTAAACTGACAGAACATCTCTATCACTGTGGAAAATTCCATTGGACAAACCGAAACCGAACTAAACTCATCACTGTCAAGTTGTTCACAACTCACTGTGATTTGATATCTTGAATGTTTATTGGTAAATAAAAAGTGTTTGTTCTTTTTAGGTTTTGCTTCTTATCCACAGATTGTTTCAGATACCAAAAACCACAAATAAAATTTGAACTTGGCATATATAACTTACTTTCCATATTAGCTCTATTACCCGTAGTTTGTAAAATTATTTGTGAAACTGGATGGTAAAGCTAAAGACTACCTTAGATGAATTAATCTAAATAGCTCAGGTCAAAACCCTCTTCACCTCCATGGAAAGCTTTTGGGCTTATATTTATCTACTTTTTAAAATTGTTGAAGGCTTAGCGTAAACATAAAAGGATGTACATAGAAATACTACAGTTCTATTATGCTAAAGATAGCTAACAGATTAAATTATTTATTTAGAGAATCGTTTTTTAAAAAATCTTTTATATCTTATAAAACAATATTTACTAATACTTTAAAAGTTGAATTTTCAAAAGATGTATCATATGAAAATATGTAGCTATTCTGTAAGTTGGTCATATAGAAACATGTTAAACCATCCTGTAAGTCACAAAAATAACAAGACTTGTCAATTTTCACACAAATTATATTGTTTGACTGACGTATTTTTTACTTCCTACTGAATTTCTTTCTCTAACATATCAAAGAAAACCAAATTAACATCAGATATTTAAGACATGGGTCACAAGCAAATGGCTATAAGTAAAGTCTGAAATCTCGCAAGCAAGGGGAAAAATCGCTTTTTGAACAATAGTTATGAATGCCACAACAAATTTAAGTAAGGAGTGTTCAATGGCTTGAAAGCGGAAAGATGGCACTGTAACTGACCAAATGTTTCTTAATCAAAAATGATCAATGAGTTTATACAATATTTTCTATGGCTACAACATTAAAGAACTTTTTTAATTGCTTGAGTTGTAACATAAAATACTAATAATGACCAAAATGGAATTTAAAAAAAAAAAAAAAACCTCTCTCATAACCCTGTCTGTCCCTTAACATATTTTTTTCCTAAATGAATTTCTCATTAATAGTTGTTTCTTTTAAACATTTTAAGATTTATTTGTATGCATTCCAACTAGTAGAATCTATCCGAAAAACACAGTAAACATATCAAAACCTTCACCCAGACATTTCAGAAAGCAAAACTTCAGCAGCTAAATTTGGTCAGATTCCTATTATTCATAGGAATTAAACTGAAATTACTTCCACAGAACCAAAAAGTCTCCTGATAGGATTTTCTATGTTGATTCTGAGCATCCTTCTGTGGTAAAATGGTAGGTATCAGGAGTAATCCAAAAGAATGCTGTTCTTATCAGCAGTAAATCAAAAGAACCATTCTCTCCAAAGCTTAGGTCAAACAATGTGATGCCAATTCTATGGTTCCTGTACTGATGGTCATATGAAAAAGCCAAAACTGAGGTTTGGGTTATATGGAAACCACACCTCCTCTAGGAAGCAGCAAAGTTATTCATTTGACACACTTAGTGTCTACCTTGTGCAAGTTACTCCGCCCAGCACTACGCTCCTCCAACTAATGGCCTACATTTGCTTCACAAATACTCAGATTTCCTCTGTCACTAAGTGCTAAATATGCTACTCTCTTTCCCCATTCAAACAGCAATGAAAATGACCTTTAGGAATTTACTACCATTCCCTCAATCAGAGGTTCTTATCAATTTGCCCATGAGATAAAATATTACACATTTTCTTACTGCAATCTCACCTCCCAGTGTGGGCAGAAAGACCTTTGGCTATTTCCTCAGGTGTGAACGTAAAACTACTCAATCGCTACTACAACAGGCTAATTTTGGAGTTATAATTTGGAAACTTACAGAATGAAACAACAGCTTTTTTTAAAAATGGTATGGCTGACATTCAAGTACTTTAGTTAGTTGTGTCGGTATCTCTTGGCTCTGGCTCAGCAGAAAAGGTTGTTGGTGGAAGCAGGTGTGTTCTCTCTACGGCTCTCTTAAGGTCGTATCTAAGACTACGGAGACAGCTGTTGACAGCTGTGACACACAGCTTCCAGACGTTTCCAGCTTCTGACAGATCCAAGGCTGGGTAGGTGTCTTGGAGAAACTCTGGTGGCAAAGTCCAAAACATAAGTTAAAATCACTTCTCAAAGAAATGAATGTATTCAACCTTAACTCTACTGATGTGTCTGTGAAGTGACCATTAGACATTAACTATTTAAAACACATGGACTATAAAGGGTAATGTGAAATATCATTTTAAAATCCCAATAAAACAACAAAATCTTCCATGATCTTGCTACAGACTAGACTAGAAATCCTCTGCTGCCTTACATCCAATTTAAACTTTTCTTATTATTAAATTTATAAACATGTATCTACCAATAAAGGCATGTTAAGGGTTGGTAATAAACAAGAGGCTACAGTGTCTTTCGTACTTTTAGAGACAAGGTGGTACAACTGCTAAATTTTTTTGATCCTCCTTGGTTTATCTCTGACAAAAGAAATTAGGGTCTTCAGATCTTACAGTTAGAGGAAAACTACAAGGGAAGGTGATATAGAAACGTAAGTCAAAGAGCACTCAGAGAAAGTGGGAGGCCAGAAGGGAAAGTAAGGAAGAGAGATGTTACCAGTAGAGCAGTCACCCTTGGATAGTTTCTCAGGTAATTTCCTAAGAACCGTGAGCCCTTAGGACAAGATATGGTGATGACCAGAAGTCAGTATTTATTGACTATGTTTCTCTCACTTCTGTTTTGTGATAGGCTTAACAGGCTGGTAAATGAGGGCAATACTACAAACACAGCACATAATCTAAACATGTTAGCAAGGTACTGACGAAGTTAAAAGGCTTTCATTCAGTGGTAGCCTGGAAGCAGGTTTTAGGTGGTATGTCACTGGATTTCCGTATCAGGGTGTATCCTGCGGGACATTTTTATGTAAGTTATGGAAAGCAGGCTTGTCCCATGTGCCCATGACAGCAATGCTGGGGCAGATGACTTAATTCACTGGAAGACAAAAGCAGCATTTGCAAAGCTTTCTACAGTCTGCCACAAAGAGCCTAAATTGGTTTTTCCCAAAATGTGTTCTCTGAAACATCAGTCATACAAAAAGATTCTGTTTGGGTAAAGGAGAAATGCTATATTCTGTGGTCCTCGCCTGGGGATTTATGTTGTACATAAGTATATTAAATGCTGACAAAAGAAATCACACAGTAAAAAACCATGTAACTTCATTTCACCTATTCAAAGGCTACACATGCAGAAGCCTTAGTGGGGTCATAAATGAGGACAGTGACAGGGCATAACGCAATAGAGGGTCAGGACTGTGGACATCTGAGTGTGCTTGACCATGAAAAGACAATGAAAATTTTTTTTTAAAAAACTGAGAGCTAAATGAAACATCTATCAACTGAGGCCCTTGCATTGCCAGAGTAAGATCTGTCCTAACCATCTGACTGAAAAACACTTTCTTCAGAAAACACTTTAATAATTAGCTGTCTTTGGGGAACAGTCTGGAAAATGCTGATCTACACTAACAAAACATAGGAAGAATAAATATAAAATCCTACACTTAAATTTAAAAATGCCAACAGTATAAATAGTAACAGCCTAAATACTAACAGTATAAGCATTAGATAAATGTTAGTCTATAAAAAAAAGATCTAGGGGTCTTAGCTCACCACAAATTTAAAAATAGCAAAACCATTTTAGGCTGCCTTAACCTAAGACAGACAGGTAATAGTATTATTATATTCTGGATTAATTTGAGCACATCTAAAATTTTGCATTTTGTAGACATTCAAGTTATGTCCACCAGTCAGTGAATTCGATCATGAAGAATCAGTAAAACGTTTGTATCTGGAATTATTAAAGGAAATGGAAATATTTAGCCGTCAATGTCTAAGACTTATAAGGGAAAAGGTAGGTAGAACATTTACTTTCCAACCCTCATACGTCCCTGTGCAAGGATCTCCAAAGCGGAAAGTTTGGAAGGATTGGGGAAGTATGACACAAAAATAAAGCTGATATGTTTATCTTCACCTGCCTGATTCTAGGAGCTGTTTTTCATTTGGTTCTGACCTTG
>NW_006922133.1:1315080-1315708 GCF_000298275.1 Orycteropus afer afer
GGAGAGATCAATCATGGGAGAATAGAAGGGCTGTGTATGCACAGGGAGACAGCTTGGGGGGCAGGAGTGCATGGGAGGGAAGGACACAGGGAAGAAGTAACAATGGGGAGGCAGTAGGAAGGGAGCTGTTGCATTGTGGGAAACTGCAGTCAATGTCAAGAGATGAAGTGTATGTGAACTGCTGTATGAAAAAGGAATTCACTCTGTAAACTTTCTCTCAAATCATAATAAAAAAAAAAATTTAAATGTACTGGTCTGCCCTACAGAGAGTACTTCATTCTGTGGCAATGTTCCTGCCAAGGGGAGGCAACCACCTTTCATGGTGAGATGGGAATTCCTGCTCAGGGTGCAAAGTTGTAGTGGAGGACCGGTCACATACTTCCTATCACTAAGATTTTACAGTTCTGTCTTATGAACAAACAGTCAGGGATGTAAGGAATAAAGATAGTTCAATGATTGCAAATCTGCAACCAACTGATTTTCTCCATAAGCTATTCTTTAAAGATTTCTTAAATGATACTAAATTTTCATCAGAGAATATCTAAATAATAGCATCAAAATCACCTTTGGCTACTGGACATACTTAACTTCAACTACTAACTTCCAGAAGAGCTTCTACCAAGTAACA
>NW_006922133.1:1315808-1328454 GCF_000298275.1 Orycteropus afer afer
GACCCCCCTTGGGTTTCCCAGGCGGTATCAGTAAGAAAGTAGATTGCCCAACCTTCCTTCCGAGGAGTTACTGGTGGGTTTGAACCACCAGCCTTCTGGTTAGCAGTCAAATGCCTTAGGCACTATACCACCAGAGCTCCCAGAAATTATATTAGAATAGAAAAATAAACTGGTTTATTCATTCAGTGGGATACCACCAATTAGCATTTGTAATACATGAACTAGATCTCAAAAATATAATGCTGAATGATGAAAAATTTGTAAAAGTATACATCATACTATATATATTTCCCCATTTATATGCATTAAAAAACTACAAAGCAATATATTATTTATACATCTATTAACATGTGTAACAAAAGTATAAAATATACATGGGATTGATATATACAACTCCAGGACTGTGATTACCTTTGGGGGAGAGAGGGGAAAGGGATGATGGGATGGGCTTTTAATTATATCAGCAATACTTTATTACTTAAAAACAAAAACAAAACAAAACCTGGAGTGCAAAATGCAAAATGTTTCTATCTAGGACAGGTGTTTATTAAATTACTATAGTATTTTCTGTACATTTTGGTTTGAAACCATTTGTAATGAAACAGTACTTTTAAAGCAATTCTGTTAGAGGCAAGAAAGACTAGCCCTCCTACTAGTGCAGGAATCTCTCTCTCTGGTCACTCAGTCTTTGCTTTGCCTCTTCGACTTCTCCAAGCTCATTTTGTCCTTATACTGAAGTAAAATATGCTTTCTTGTCAGCTTCTACTTCTTGGGCCTGGCTCTGTCTCCTCCTCCCCACCACCACCGCCCATGACAACGACTCTACTGTATTCTCTTGGCTGCAATAACTCACATGACTGACCTTCTACAAAAGAATAGAACTTCTGAGTCTTATGGGAAAACTGTTAAAATACAGCCTATGTGGACTTATGTCAAACACATGCTGAATATTTTTTACTACAAAAGAAATCTTCTTGATTTTTTATGTAACTCAGTAAGGGAAAAAAGATGAAATACATAGAATAACATTTTTAGTCAACTTTTAAGGAATTAACCTATTCTAGATATTAAGGAACTATTAAAAGTCACCTTTTTTTAACCCCCTCATTAAAACTTTAATTAGAAATTAAATTTCTGAATTGGCTACAAATTGTTTTGTTTTCTTTTACCACAAGGTTGACTTGGGCTTTGGGTTTTTTTTTTTTTTTTTTTTTTTTTTTATGATTTTGAGTTTTGTTCCAAGGATATTCAAATTCAAGTTGTGACCAATTACTAGGTCATGAAATCAGTAAAAGATAGCAGCACTTTAAAAAGAAATAGAGAATAGACAACATTGGAATGCAACCCTCACAGAAAGAGTAAGTAAGTATTGTGTCAGAAACTTTTGCTTTAGTTGTTTCTTTAAATCTCTTTCTTTCACATACATACACACATGTACATACCACGTTGCATGTACACATACTGTGTCACAATGTGAAATGTATTTCTTACCATGGGTTGCAGTAAACAATAAGTTTGGAAACAACTAACAGGGTTAGATGATAGCAAGTACTCACAAAGGAAGATGCAAGTCAGGTCTTTAGTATGAAACACAAGTATTGCTTACATTTGTTGGTATGAGAATGTGTGATATACAAGGAGGAACCAAAGTGGAACCAGCTAAGATCAGGCTGGGGTTCAGAACTGTCTTTGTTGAGTACTACATTAAGGTGAGTAAGAAGTAACCTGTGTCCCGCTTTGTCCAAATTTAAGATTTCACAGAATTGGTTCTGAAAGCTCTATTACTTCATTTATATATGGCTTAGGTGTAAAGACTGCACTATGCCTAATGTGCACAATTAAAAACTAGCAAATTAATCTGCTATGCTACTGTTCACACTTGTGCAATGTGACAAAGCCCGTCAGCCTTGACCTTGACCCTCAGTGAATGAAGGCATTTTCATTTCCCTAGCCTGACAGTTCATGGAAAGGAGCCACAGTCAATACCTCCTTTCCTGTTCTAACAATGCCATTCACAATAGAGCATTTAGCCCTGAGGACCCAAATGCAAAGAGAAACACCACTCAAGAACTTGTTCCTTGCTATAGTCTGATGAGTGAATTTCAGGAAGAGCTCCATGTGGCCTCATAACATACACAAACTCCACAAATTTTTCTTTTTGCTGATTTTCTCTGACACAAATTGCTTTTATTTATTCTCACATACTCTGAACATAACAAACCTCGGAGAGCATTTATCTTGTTGGAGTTGAGGGCAGCCATGCCATACCCAGCATGGCCACGAACGTTACTCCTCACCAGGACTTCATTTGGGAAAAGTTTGCGAATGAGGTATCTAGAGCACAGCTTTGGGCAAGACTTTGCTCTTGCTGTATTAAGTATTGAACTTGACATCAGTATATTTCTACTTGGATTTCCAAAATATTCTAGAAGGAAAAAAGAAAGATGATCACCTTCATGGAAGATGTTCAACTGGCATCTTTGGTATTTTCTTTAACAAGCTATGACATAAAGGTTGATTTTTCTAAATTTTTAGACTCAGGAATTTGAGAGGTTAAGAAAATTAAAGCCGTAAGTTTTTAGTCTATTCTGAGACAGCATGTGAAATGAAACAGGAATCATTGCAGATATGATTACATAGGCTTCAATTGTTCAAAGGAAGACTTATTATACCACTACCTTACAGATTGCAGTAAGTTTTAAAATTGAATTTAGTAAGAAATTCTAAGTAATTTAAAATGTATTGTTGTCTTACTTAAAATAAAAATGCTATTCCTCAAAAAAATAAACACTATGATTCTTACTGAAATAGACGTAATATAAAAACGTAGATTTTCTTTTAGGTATAAGAGTCATCATTTAAAAATCAACAAATTGCTGACTCATTTTAGATACTGTATTCAGAATGAGAAATAAATTTTAGGCTTGTCTTCACTTCTCAGCTTTACAGCTTTTATTATAATATCTTCAGTCCACAGTGATTCAACCCCAATTGAAAATATTCTTATTTTATAGAGTTATGAAGAAAAGATATTAGAGAACTACAATGTGATTCTTACAAGTCAATAAAAATATTTTTTCATCTTAGAACACACATCACTTAATGAATAGCAATATAAACTGTTAAATTACTTAGATTCGATGTTTACCAAGGGAGATTCAATTATTTAAAAATTCACTCACTAAGTCCAAAGACTTCACTCTGGGAGACTAATCTAGCAATATTTATCAAGGGTCAGAAAGCAAGATTACTCTTGAAACTGGTAATTCAATTTCTGAGATCCTAATTTAAGAAAATAATCCAAAATATGGAAAAAGCTATCCAAATGAAGTTTTGGGGTTTTTTGGGGAAGGGGCAGCATGATTTATAATTCTCTCCCCAAAACTCTCAAACCAAAAGCAAAAACAAGCAAACAAAAACAGAGGGAGGTAATTAAATAAATTGTGGTACACATTGAATGAAATGTTCTATACTTTCGGAAGGAAGGTTGGGCTATCTACTTCCGTGGGAATACAAGGCCCTAGAAATGGGATCCATGAATTCATGCAAAAGCTATTTCCTGAGCACCTGAACTGTACCATGCACACAGAAGAAGCCCATGAACTTCATCCCAGCTGTAGCTCCTCCCTCCTTCCCTGGGGAGGAAGGTGCCTAATCAAGGTGTTCACATTGTTCAAATGAATTGGTCAAGCACTGCCTTTAGAAGTCAAACCGTCAGGTTTGGCTTAACACTAAAAACTGTCAGTTTCAAAACTTGGTATCTACAGTTCATTAAGTTATTAACCCTTTCATAACCAAATTGTTTTCTGCTTTGAATTTTTTGTTGATACCATGTATTTTCAATAATGGAAGGCATGCTGAAATCAAGGGGAAAAAAATGTTGGGAGGTAATATGAATTTTGATACAATCATGTGGGACACATGTGTCCCAAGTGGATTCTGGTGGTAGGATTGGTGGAGTAAGGCCCATTTCTTCAGATTCACATAGTTATTCAGATATCCACCAGGCAGTAGCACATACTACAACTGGTATAGCAGCTTCCCAAGAAACCCTGAGAGGTTGAAAATGTTGATGGTGCTATTTTGTCCCACAGGTCACAAAAGGGTTAATATAAGGGATTAGCTGCTTTCAATTTTTTTATTGTGGAAGTTTCAAACATGTAAAAGGAGAGAGAACAGTACAATGATGCCCCCAAAATGTGCCACCTAGATGTAACATTTGTCATGGAGACAAGCTTATTTTAAAACTCATCCAGGGCTGGAATCTTTGAGACTATGGCCCTTAGAGACCCTTCTAACTTAGAATTGAACCCACTCCAGGAGACCACCTTTCAGCCACAAAAAGACAGCCTATAAAGTGAAACAGTAACATCCAGGAGGAACATACTCCTCAAAACAATGAACCATAGGAGACCAAAAGGGCAACATTTACCAAAAACAAAGTTGTTTTTTTTTTTTTTTTGCTTCCTGAAGGCAGGAAGGGGTAGGAAAACTGAGTGGATGGAAATGGGAAAATGCTGACACCTTTTGGGGATTGCAACCAATGTCGCAGAATAATTTGTGTATAAATTGCTGAATGCAAAACTAATTTGCTTTGTAAACTTTTCACCTAAACCACAATAACATATTTAAAACAAGCAAACTCACCCAGGGTGTCAAAATCTATGTGTGAATTGTTAGCTGCAGCTTCTTCCATTGCTTCAGGGATAGCATTATTTTTCTGAGAACTACTCTCACCACCATCCCTCTGGCCACTGGGTTCTGAAGACACTGACGGATCAGCATTGACTGGGCCTTCATTTCTGTCAGCATGTTTCTTCTGAAACACAAAATTAGATCTATAACAAAGTCCCATAGTGAGAAAAGATGTATATACCCCACTGTCTACCAGGGCCCCCTGGGTCAGTGGGGAAGCAACTGTCTACGATAAGGAGGGCCAAAGCCACAATGGTAATTGCAATAGTGCACCACAGTACTATCTTAAAAGAGATGTGGGTTTGGATTCTTCTGCAATTCATCAGGACTCCCTACTTCTTGGAGGACTTGGTAGCTCTATTTAATGAATGAATGAAAACTGTCAGCACAAATTAAACCAAAACTAAACTCACTGCCATTGAGTCAATGGTGACTCATACTGAGCCCCATAGGGTTTCCAAGGCTGTAAATCTTTAAAGAAGCAGATTGCCTCATCTTCCTCCCAGGGAGAAACTGGTAGGTTTGAACCACTGACCTTCTTTAGCAGCCAAATGCCTTTCCCACTGTGCTACCACAGCTCCTGGCACAAATTAAGTGCTTACTGAATGAATAAATGAGTTTCTTGTTTATGCTTATTTATTTTACTTTTTGTTTACTCTATCCCCAGTGGCTTTGAAATCTGGCTGCACAATAGCCTTAAAAAAAAAAAAAAAGAAAGAAAAAATCACAGTTGCCATGGAGTCCTGCATGGGTATATAAATGGTTAATGTACTTGGCTGCTAACCAAAAGGTTGGAGGTTTGAGTACAGCCAAAAGTGTCTCTGAAGAAAGGCCTGGTGATCCACTTCCAAGAAATGAGTCACTGAAAACCCTACAGAACACAGTTGTACTCATCCATGTGGGGTTGCCAGGAGTCAGAACTGACTTGATAGTAACTAGTTTTGGCTTAGGAAAAAACTTACCATCTTTTACCACCACCAAATGTTATACAATTTAATAGCAATGTAAAGAAAATGTGTGTGTGTGTATGTAGTATCTATAATCCTAACCTAACACATTTGGTTATGTTAAAATGAATCTTGGAGAATAGAAAATAAGCGACTGTTTGGGGTCTCTTATTTTGGCTATTGGCACTTATATATGTGGCATGTTGGGAGATTAGAAATCTTCTTCCCACCTGATAGCTACTTTGTCACTTCATTATGGTGCTACATCTCCTCCATGCTGTTGAAGTTTTACCTTTCATCTTCTCTTTGCTATTAATATTTGTATGACAATTATAGGTACAGGGTTAGAAATCTAAATATTTGGTATGTGGCAAACCCTCTGAAGTGCTAAATTGATTGATTCTAGTTCTAATCAAGTGCTTTAGTTTAGGTTGGTATGAACTTCAAATTAAATGCCAATCAAGGCCAAGGGATGAATCTTGGAATTCCAATGACCTGTTGGAAGAGTCCCTGGGTGACACAGATGGTTAACACACTAAGCTACTGAGAGAAAGCATCTTCCACATGCATCTTAGAAGAAAGGCCTGGTGATCTACTTCCAAAATCATCTGCCATGAAACCTCCATGGAGCACAGTCCTACTCTTACCCATGGAGTGACCATGAGCTGGAACCAACGCACAGGCAACTAGTGTTAGAATTATCCTACAAATCTTAAAAAAAAAAAAAAAAGCTGTGGTTGGCCTAATGGTCTCCTACTGTTGGAAGCAAAGAAGAATGCAAAAAACCAAGGGCATTTGTAAGCAATCAGCCCTAGGACACGATGGCCCTTGAGACCAGAAGAACTAGATGGTGCCCAGCTACCAGTGCCAAGCACTCTGGAAAGGAGCAAAACTGGAGATCCTGGATAGAGTGGGAGGCAAGACGTGGAACAAAATCCAAAAACTCAAGAATCACCAGAATTACTGGTCAATAGAGTCTGGTGAGACCCCCAATACAATTGGGGAGAATAAATGTATGGCCCTGCGATACATTCTGGGCCTGGAATAAAGCTCACTTCCAAGGGCTGGCTCTCAACCCAATAGTTAACAAGATGTACATGCAGACCACTCAACCCAGGGTGATGCACCCACATACTCTATGGAAATATATCACTTGGAGCAATAGAGCATGGGACACCAGAAGGACAACATTCACATGGAGGAAATGCAGGACACACAGGAGTGCATAACTACGAGGGGCACAGGGGAAGGGTTACTGGGCAGCGAGGGGAGGAGACTGTGTTACGGTTGGGCATGGTAAATGGGGAGTGAAACTAAATATACATGAAACGTTGAATGTAAAACAAACTCTTAAAATAAATAAAATTTAAAAAATAGCTGTGCTTGGGTCTCATTCTTGGCAAATTCAATCAAACTCTTTGGTGGCTGGCTAACTAACTTTTGGTAAAAGTTCACCCAGGTGATTCTAATATGCACCTAGGATTGACAGCTGGGCTTCGAACCAGTTCAGTTCTGATTCAGTATATCTGGGGTGGAAATGCAAATTCTCATTAAGAGGTCACATCAGAATGAATCTAGATTGAAGGCCCAGTTGGCAACCACTGCTATAGAATGTTGTTGTTGTTGTTGTTTGCCGTCGAGTCGGCCCCGACTCATAGCAACCCCTCCTTGGGTTTCCAAGGCAGTATCATTACGGAAGTAGGATTGCCCAACCTTCCTTCCGAGGAGTGGCTGGTGGGGTTGAACCACCAGCCTTCTGGTGAGCAGTCAAGTGCCTTAGGCACTATGCTACCAGAGCTCCTAGAGTAGGGTTTTGCAAAAGTGAATGGGCAAAGAAACCACCTGGGGATTTCCTAAAACTGCATATTGAGACTCAGTGATCCTGTGGGAAATCGAGATTCTGCGTGTCTGACAAGCTCTCTGGTGCTGCTGCTGCACAGACCACATGCCACGTGGCAAGGGCCTACTGCAGTCCTAGTCACATCCACAGCAGGCACTCAGTAGATGCTGTTTCTCTTCTGATGCCCAAGTAAGTATGCAACTTACCATTTTTCGGGCAGCACCTCTACATTTAAATGTTATGGGTGCAATCATTTTAGGATATAAAATGGAATGTCAAAAATAAGCAGATTTTGTTTCAGGCAGATGGTGCTCGAGCTATCACTGAAATCAAGCAGTTTCCCAGGAAAACATAAACTCAGCTACAAATATTCTGGGCAAATACTTTCCATAAATTTACTCAAGAGAAACAGGAATTGAATAGAAAACCAATTTACTCTGTAAACTTTCACCCAAATCAGAATAAAAAGTTAATTAAAAAAAAAACAGCGAGAGAAACAGGAGTGACTAGAATTGGGGAGAATAAAATGGAATTTCTAGAGATAGTGAAAATTAGGCATTGTTATTAAGTTAAACCCTTCATCAAAAGTCAATACTCTCCTCTAATGCTCTATTTTTCTTTTTTTAAAAAAAGTCTCTAACACATTTGGAGGAGGAGGCCTTGATGGCACTCAACTGCTAACCAAAAGGTTAGTGGTTTGAACCCACCAGGCACTCCTTGGGAAAAAGATGTGGCAGTCTGTTTCCATACAGATTTATAACCTTGGAAACCCTAAGAGGCAGTTCTACTCTGTCTTGTCAGGTCACCATGACTCAGAATCAAGTCAATGGCAATGGGTTTGGTTTTGTTTTAACACACTTTGAAGACAGAATGGATTAAAGAGAAAACAGATTCCCTGCTAACATATAAATAATAGAGTATACCTCTGACTAATGCAATATAGAGATATAGTTTAACCTCATGATATGCATTATTTTTACCAGATTCTACCATTACTGAAAGTAAACAAGTAATGAAGTGCCTTCATTTATTCTTGTGGCATCCCTAGCTGCTACTGAAATAGCTAAGAAACTAACGTCTGTTCTTCTTGTGTTATTGAGTGACGTACCAAAAAGAATTGCCAATATCTTTAGAGTGGAAATGGCTTATTCTGTTATAACTCTTGGCTTCTAACATACTAATTATGACACTGTATTTAAATTATTTTATCTTTAGGATATTTTTCCAGAACATAAAAATCAAAGAGGAGCCTGGTGGTGCAGTTGGTTAAGTGCTTGGCTGGTAACCAAAAGGTTGGCAGTTCAAATCCCTCAGCCACTCTGTGGGACAAAGATGAGGCAATTTGCTTTCAGAAAGATTACTTGAAAACTCTATGGGGCAGTTCTTTCTACTCTGTCCTCTAATGTCACTTATGGATCAGAACCAACTTGATGACAATGGGTATCTGGTTTATAAATACCAAACAGTGAAATAAAGAGGCAGTATTCTTTGGAAAGGACATACTCTTCCTCCCAAAGTGAGTACATGAGATTTTTAGCACAGGCCCTAAACACCACCAGCTCCTGTGCATGAAGCTCCCAGGTGTGCAGTTACATAGAGTACGGACTTATACAGCAGTTACTACATTTATACGTATATGAAAAAGAACTTACTGGCAGATTTTTGTTTTCACAACATAAATGGTGAATCACAGATCTGATATCTGAAACACAGTGTTTCCATTCTGTTCCACATCCACACACGTCACCGTTGGGAAGACATATTGCCAGATATTCTGCAAAAAGTAGAAAACATTCACAAAATTCAGATAGAAAAAAATTAACAAAATAACTGGCAAGAAATTTAATTTAAAGTAAATGGTAAATTTTTATCTAATTGTCATTCTTTTTTCTAACTCTCTGCTGAATTTTCTCAGTCCTTCTAACACGAAATTCCCCAAAACACTGATCTAGGGAGCCAATGGTGAGGTTTGGTGCTATAGAAAAGAGTGGGGATTGCAGTCAATGTCATGAAACAAGTGTATGAATTGTACAATGGAAAACCAATTTGTTCTGTAAACTTTCACCAAAATCACAATAAAAAGTTAAAAAGAGTATATAATTTAAAAAATACGTTATTTCAGGATGCTAAAACGATTTAAAGAGCCCTGGTTGTGTAATGGTCAAGCATTCGGCTGCTAACCAAAAGGTCAATAGTTCAAACCCACCAGCTGCTTCTCAGGAGAAAGATGTGGCAGTCTGCTTCCTTAAAGATTACAGCCTTGGAAACCCTATAGGGTGGTTCTGCTCTGTCCTACAGGGTCACCATGAGTAAGAATCGACAGCAGCAATCTGGGTTCAATTCCTGGCCAACACACCTCATGCACAGCCCCCACTTGTCTGTCAGCGAAGCCTGCGTATTCTGGTGGCGCTTCCAAACTAAGACAGACTAGAAAGAAAGGCCTGGAGACCTACTTCTGAAAATCCACCAATGAAGACCCTATGGACCACAACAGTCTGATCCACAACCAATCATGGCGATGGCACAGGACCCGGTAGCCTTTCATTCAGTTGTGCATAAGGTCGCCCGCCATAAGTCAGGTGACCCCATCGCAGCTAACAACAACAATGAAGTACAACTAAAAGTAGAGAATGTTTGTTAAAAGAACATAGTGTCATTGAAAATGTTATCACTGCGCGGTTTGTTTATTTTTGTGCATTAAATGTCTGTTGTTACTGTTGCTGGGTGCCATCGAGTTGATAGTGACTCACAGTGATCCCATGTGACTGAGCTGAACTGCCCCATAGAGTTTCCTAGGCTGTAATCTTTACAGAAGCAGATTGCCAGGTCTTTCTCCCATGGAGCCACTGGTGGGTTCAAGCTGCCAACCTTTTGGGTAAGCAGCCAGGTGCTTAACTGGTACACCACCAAGGCTACTTACTTTACGTATCTATCTTCCCTTAAGTCATTTCCTCTGCCTCAAATGCCCCTCCTACTTTCTCTAACTGGCTAGGGAATCCTTCCAGATCTAGTTCCAATATGTTGTCCTTGCAAAGCCTTCCCTAACATCCTCCAAGCAGCTGCTCTGCTCTCTGACCCTCCACAACATGACCACGCTGGATTTGAATGGATCTGTTCCCATCAACATGGCTCTTTTGAGACTGTGAGCTCCTTGCAGGCACAAACTGCTTATTCGTTGCTGTACCCTCAGTGCTCATGAGGGACAGGACCTCCACACACATTTCCAGAAGGCAGAAGGTCAAAGGGGATTATACATGAGATACTATTTCTGTGTTGTCAGTTACTAGGCACAGAGTTGTCTGTTTTATTCTCCCACATATTTTTGCCTTTTTTGTTTTAAAGTACCAAGTTGCAACACCAAAGAACTAACTTAGCTCTAACCACAGGAACTACAATCAATAACACTTGTCTTATTCCACAAGTCTATGGAAGTTGTTACAGTGTTTAGAAGCTGTAACCCATTACTTGTTACTGAATTGTAATCTGGGGTCAGGCAGATGAAAAAAAAAAATGAACAGTTCCAAGATTTACACAGAATTCATCATAATTTCTTGTATCGCCAACCTTCATTATATGACCAACTGATGATGAAGCAGGACTCCACACTGACTTTACACACCTTGTATCACAGTCAGTTTGTCTGGGTTTAGGGATTGACAGTTTTGGGAATTGACACCCACTGAGCTGCAAATTAAGGTTTCCTTGGGAAACAAATTACAAACCACATAGCAGGCTGCACGGCTAGATCTGCCCTTCTTTTGTGCTGCCAACAAATGAGTATCAAATATCTTGATCTTTCTTTTTGGATCACCAAGATATCCTTTAAAATATATGAGGAAAAAGGAAAATCTTCTTTTTCTCATACAATGGTAGCCTGAAAGTATCCAAGAGAATTAAACTGGTATTTAGTTCACAAGTTCTGGACACTTGGGTGAACTCATTTCTATTATTTTCTCTTCCTTTTCCTTCTACAGAATTCATTGATCCCATCAGTCCAAATTCACATTTGAACATTCTTCACCTTTGCCCTCTTGAACTTGCTGTACTTGAACTAATCTATTCACTGTTCTTGGGTAAATGTAATTCTTAGGCCACATGTTACTATGAGATCCCACTGCTCCTTTTTAACTCTAAGAGTATGGTCCCACCGCTATCGATTCTGACTCATAAGCGACCCTTTTAGGACAGAGTAGAACTGCACCACAGGGTTTCCAAGACTGTCGATCTTTACAGAAGAAGACTGTCTCATCTTTCTCCCATGGAGCAGCTAATGGGGTTGAACTGCTGACCTTTTGGTTAGCAGCTAAATGCTTTAACCACTATGCTACCAGAGCTCCTTCTCTAAGAGTATATGCAGAGCTGTATTAACAAATGAGTTTATGTTCCCTGGAGACAATTGGGAAAGTATAGATGGGTATAATTTGGACATTTATAAACCAAGTGCTCTGAACCATTAATCTTCAGCTAATGTCTTCGATCCCTTTCTTTTTCTACTTCTATCTTCTTTAAAACACAAAATTGAAATCATACTGTATATATAAACTAAGGCGTTCTAGTGGTGCAGTGGTTAAATCATTTGGCTACTAACCATGTCAGCGGTTCAAATCCACCAGCTGCAGGAGAACGATAAGACAGTCTGCTCCTGTAAAGATTTACAGGCTTGGAAACCCTATGGGCAGTCCTACTCTCTCCTACAGGGTCACTAGAAGTCAGAATCAACTCAATGGCCGTAGGTATATACAACCTGAATTCTGGCTTTTCAGTTGACGTTATGTGTTGAGCATTTCTCCATTTTCTTTTCTTTAAAAACGTCTAAATCACTGTCATCATATATTTCCTGACAGGTGACATGTATGTCATACTTACCATGTTCCAGACATAGTGCCAAGAGTTTTAGATGCTTTTTCTCATTTGAAACAACAACTCAATGAAGTAGGTACTATTATTTTTGTCATTTCACAAATTAAGAAAATTCTATTTAGGTTAAAGAAGTGGCTGAAGATCACACAGTTAATAAGACATAGGGCTGGCATTTGAAATCAAGCAGCCTGACTCAAGAGCCCATGCTCAAGAACTAGATGGTGCCTGGCTACCACTGTCATCCACTTGGAAGGGATGTAGGAGATCCTGGATAGAGAGGGAGAACAATGTGGAACAAAACTCA